>NW_026734301.1:300000-600000 GCF_949786415.1 Peromyscus eremicus
AGTGTATTGGACTGAAGAGCAGCTACACATCTTATTTGTTTCCTAAGAAGAATTGAACTAGATATGGCCTGTGTGTGTAGGAAACACAGTTCTTTGTTATGAGCAAGCTCATTCTTCTGGCCCTATAGGAAATACGGTAGAGTAGAAGAGTGCTCTTTTCTCAAATGCAGAGTGTATTTCATGTAAGTCGATCTAGTGTTTATTTTCCATTCATAAACGGAGTTGAATCACATGCAGTTTCTGGTCCTATGTGCTAGAGTTGTTTTCTGTTAAGGAAAGTCACTATTGTGCTCCAATTGCAGTACACAGTGCAAATAGCACTCGAGTCTTTTCCCAGCAAGTACAGTGTATTGGACTGAAGAGAAGCTACTGTTCTTGTCAGTTTCCTGTGGAGAGTTGATCTAGATATGATTCGTGTGTGTAGGAAGCACAGTTGTTTAGTTCTGAGCAAACTCATTGTTTTGGCCTTAAGGAAACACTGTAGAGAAGAAGAGTGCTTTTTTTTCAAAAGCAGAGTGTGTTTCTTGAAAGGCGAGCTAGTATTTGTTTCCCATTCATAAATGGAGTTGAATCACATGCAGTTTCTGCTCCTAAGAGCAAGAGTTGTTTTTTCTTAAAGAAAGTCACTTTTGTGGTCCAATTGCCATAAACAGTGCAAATAGCACTCATGTCTGTTCCCATCAATACAGTGTATTGGACTGAAGAGAAGCTACTGTTCTTGTCACTTTCCTAAGCAGAGTTGAACTAGATATGGCCCGTGTGTGTAGGAAGCACAGTTCTTTTGTTCTGAGCAAGCTCACTCTTCTGGACCTATGGAAACACAGTAGAGTAGAAAAGTGATCTTTTCTCAAAAGCAGACTGTGTTACTTGTAAGGCAAGCTAGTGTTTGTTTCCCATTCATAAACGGAGTTGAATCACATGCAGTTTCTGGTCCTATGATCAACAGTATTTTTCTGTTAAAGAAAGTCACCATTGTCCTCCCTTTGATACAGAGCTAAAATAGCACGCGCGTCTCTTCCCAGGCTGTACAGTGTATTGGACTGAAGAGAAGCTATTGTTTTTGTCAGTTTCCTAAGCAGAGAGGAACTAGATATGGCCTGTGTGTAGGAAGCACAGTTCTTTGTTCTGAGCAAGCTCACTCTTGGACCTGTAGGAAAAACAGTAGAGTAGAAGAGTGCTCCTTACTCAAAAGCAGAGTGTGTTTCTTGTAAGGCGAGCTAATGTTTGTTTCATATTCAGAATCAGAGTTGAATCACATGCAGTTTCTGTTCCTATGAGCAAGAGTTGTTTTCTGGTAAGGAAAGTCACTATTGAGCTCCCATTGCCATACACAGTAAAAATAGCACTCGAGTCTGTTCCCAGCAAGTACATTGTATTAGGCTGAAGAGAAGGTACAGTTCTTGTCAGTTTCCTAAGCTGAGTTGAACGAGATATGACCCGTTTTTGTAGGAAGCACAGTTCTCTGTTCTGAGCAATATCACTCTTCTGGCCATTTAGTAAACACTGTAGAGAAGAAGTGAGCTCTTTTCTCAAAAGAACAGTGTGTTTCTTGTAGGGTGAGGTACTGTTTGTTTCCCATTCATAAATGGAGTTGAATCCCATGCAGTTTCTGTTCCTACGAGCAAGAGTTGTTTTCTGGTAAGGAAAGTCACTATTGTGCTCCATTTGCAGTTCACAGTGCAAATAGCACTCACGTCTTTTCCCAGCAAGTATAGTGAATTGGACTGAAGAGAAGCTACTGTTCTTGTCAGTTTCCTAAGAAAGTTGAAATAGATATGGCCCATGTGTGAAGGAAGAACAATTCTTTTGTTCTGAGCAAGGTCATTGTTCTGACCCTATAAGAAACACAGTAGCGTAGAACAGTGCTCTTTTCTCGATGGAATAGTGGGTTTCTTGTAAGGCGATCTAGTGTTTATTTCCCATTCATAAATGGAGTTGAATCACATCGAGTTTCTGGTCCTAAAATCAAGAGTTGTTTTCTGGTAAGGAAAGTCACTATTGTGCTCCCTTTGACATACACAAGCAAATAGCCCTCGAGTCTGTTCCCAGCCATTACAATACATTGGACTGAAGAGAAGCTACTGTTCTTGTCAGTTTCCTGTGCAGAGTTGATCTAGATATGGCCCGTGTGTGTAGGATGCACAGTTGTTTAGTTTTGAGCAAACTCACTGTTCTGGCCTTAAGGAAACAGTAGAGAAGAAGAGTGCTCTTTTTGCAAAAGCAGAGTGTGTTTCTTGAGAGGTAAGCTAGTACTTGTTTCCAATTCATAAACAGAGTTGAATCACATGCAGTTTCGGCTCCTAAGAGCAAGAGTTGTTTTTTGTTAAAGAAAGTCACTATTGTGCTCCATTTGCCATTAACAGTGCAAATAGCACTCACATCTGTTGCCAGCAATACAGTGTATTGAACTGAAGAGAAGCTACTGTTCTTGTCAGTTTCCTAAACAGAGTTGAACTAGATATGACTGGAGTGTGGGAAGCACAGTTCTTTTGTTCTGAGCAAGCTCACTCTTTTGGCACTATAGCAAACACAGTAGAGTAGAAGAGTGATCTTTTCTCAAAAGCTGAGTGTGTTTCTTGTAAGGCGAACTAGTGTTTTTTTTTGCATTCATAAATGCAGTTGAATCATATGCAGTTTCTGTATCTAGGAGCAAGAGTTGTTTTCTGGTAAGGAAAGTCACTATTGTGCTCCCATTGCCATACACAGTACAAATAGTACTCGTGTTTGTTTCCAGCAAGTACGGTGTTGGACTGAAGAGAAGCTACTCTTCTTGTCAGTTTCCTAAGCAGAGTTGAACTAGATATGGCCCGTGAGTGTAGGAAGCACAGTTCTTTTGTTTTGAGCATGCTCACTCTTCTGGCCATGTAGAAAACACAACAGAGTAGAAGAGTGCTCTTTTCTCAAAAGCAGAGTGTGTCTCTTTTAAGGCAAACTACTGTTTGTTTCCCATTCATAAATGGAGTTGAATCACATGAATTTTCTGGTCCTAGGAGCAAGAGTTGTTTTCTGGGAAGGAAAGTCACTATTGTGCTCCCATTGCCATACCCAGTGCAAATTGCACTAACGTCTGTTCCGAGCAAGTACAGTGTATTGGACTGAACAGGATCTACTGTTCTTTTCACTTTTGTAAGCATAGTTGAACTAGATATGGCCAGTGTGTATGGGAAGCACAGTTCTTTTGTTCTGAACTAGCTCACTATTCTGGCCCTAGAGTAAACACAGTAGAGTAGAAGAGTGCTCTCTTCTCAAAGCAGAGTGTGTTTCTTGTAAGGCGAGCTAGTATTTGTTTCCCAATTATAAATGGAGTTGAATGACATGCAGTTTCTGGTGCTACGAGCAAGAGATGTTTCTGGTAAGGAAAGTTAGTATTGTGCTCCCATTGCCATAAAAAATGTAAATAGCACTCGCATCTGTTCCCAGCAAGTACAGTGTATTGGACTGAAGAGAACCTACTGTTCTTGTCAGTTTCCTAAGCAAAGATGAACTAGGTATGTCCTGTCTTTGTAGGAAGAACAGTTCTTTTCTTCTGAGCAAGCTCACAGTTCTGGCACTATTGGAATCACAGTAGAGTAGAACAGTGCTCTGTTCCCAAAAGCAGAGTGTGGTTTTAGTAAGACGAGTTAGTGTTTGTTTCCTACTCATAAATGGAGTTGAATCACATGCAGTTTTGGTCCTACGAGCAAGAGTTGTTTTTTGGTAAGGAAAGTCACTATTACACTCCTATTGCCATACACAGTGTAAAAAGCACTGGCGATTGTTCTCAGCAAATATAGTGTATTAGACTGAAGAGAAGCTACTTTTCTTGTCAGAATCCTAAGCAGAGTTGAACTAGATATATCCCGTGTTTGTAGGAAACAGAGTTCTCATGTTCGGAGCAAGCTCACTGTTCTGGACCTATAGAAAATACAGTAGAGAAGAAGAGTGCTCTTTTCTCAAAACAGAGTGTGTTTCATGTAAGGCGAGCTAGTGTTTGTTTCCCATTCACAAACGCAGTTGTATCACATGCAGTTTCTGTTCCTACGAGCACAAGTTGCTTTCTCATAAGGAAAGTCACTAGTGCGTTCCCATTGCCATACACAGTGCAAATAGTACTCGTGTTTGTTCCCAGAAAGTAGAGTATTGGACTGAAGAGAAGCTATTCTTCTTCTCAGTTTCCTATGCACAGTTGAACTAAATACGGCCCGTTAGAGTAAGAAGCACAGGTCTTTGTTCTGAGCAAGCTCACTGTATTGCCCTATAGAAAACACAGCAGAGTAGAAATGTGCTCTTTACTCAAAAGCAGAGTGTGTTTCTTTTAAGGGAGCCAATGTTTGTTTCCCATTCATAAAAGGATTTGAATCCCATGCTTTTCTGGTCCTAGGAGCAAGAGTTGTTTTCTGGTAGAGAAAACAACTATTGTGCTCCTATTGCCATACACAGTGTAAATAGATCTCGCCACTGTTCCCAGCAAGTACAGTGTACTAAACTGAAGAGAAGCTATTGTTCTTGACAGAATCCTAAGCAGAGTTGAACTAGATATGTCCCGTGTTTGTAGGAAACACAGTTCTTTTGTTCTGAGCAAGCACAGAGTTCTGGACCTATTGGAAATACAGTAGAGTAGAAGAGTGCTCTTTTCCCAAAACCAGACTTTGTTTCTTGTAAGTCGAGCTAGTGTTTGTTTCCCATTCATAAAAGCAGTAGCATCACATGCAGTTTCTGTTCCTACGAGCACGAGTTGCTCTCTGGTAAGGAAAGTCACTAGTGCACTCCCATTGCCATACACAGTGCAAATAATACTTGTGTTTTTTCCCAGCAAGTACAGTGTTGGACAGAAGAGAAGCTACTGTTCTTTTCAGTTTCCTAAGCAGAGTTGAACTAGATATGCCCTGTTAAAATAGGAAGCACAGTTCTTTGTTCGGAGCAAGCTCACTGTTCTGGTCCTATAGGAAACACAGTAGAGTAGAAGAGTGCAATTTACTCAAAAGCAGAGTGTGTTTCTTTTAAGGCGAGCCACTGTTTGTTTCCCATTCCTAAACGGAGCTGAATCACATGCAGTTTCTGGCCCTAGGAGCAAGAGTTGTTTTCTGGTAAGGAAAGTCACTATTGTGCTCATTGCCATAATGATGCAAATAGCACTCACGTCTCTTCCCAGCAAGTACAGTGTATTGAACTGAAGAGAAGCTACTGTTCTTTTCAGTTTCCTAGGATTAGTTGAACTAGATATGTCCAGTGTTTGTAGGAGGTAGAGTTCTTTTCTTCTTAGCAAGCTCACTGTTCTGGCTCTATTAAAAACACAGTAGAGTACAACATTGCTCTTTTCTCAAAAGCAGAGTATGTTTCTTGTAGGGCGAGCTAGTGTTTGTTTCCCATTCATAAACGGAGGTGAATCACATGCAGTTTCTTTTCCTACGAGCAGGAGTTGTTTTGTGGTAAGGAAAGTCACTAATGCGCTCCCTTTGCCATACACACTGCAAATACCACTCACGTTTGTTCCCAGCAAGTACGGTGTTGGACTGAAGAGAAGCTATGGTACTTGTCAGAAACCTAAGCAGAGGTGAACTAGATATGGCCCGTGAGTGTAGGAAGCACAGTTCTTTGTTCTGAGCAAGCGCACTGTTCTGGTCCTATATGAAACAACGTAGAGTACAAGAGTGCTCTTTTCTCAAAAGCAGAGTGTGTTTCTTGTAAGTCGAGCTATTGTTTGTTTTCCATTCATACATGCAGTTGAATCACATGCAGTTTCTGGTCCTACAAACACGAATTGTTTTCAGGTAAGGAAAGCCACTATTGCACTCCCTTTGCCATACATAGTGCAAATAGCACTCGCGTCTGTTCCCAGCAAGTACAGTGTATTAGACTGAAGAGAAGCTACTGTTCTGGTCAGTTTCCTAAGCAGACTTGAATTAGATATGGTCCATGTGTGTAGGAAACACAGTTCTTTTCTTCTGAACAAGCTAACTGTTCTGGTCCTATAAGAAACACAGTAGAGTAGAAGAGTTCAATTTTCTCAAAAGCAGAGTATGTTTCTTGTAAGGCGAGCTAGTGTTTTTTCCCATTCATAAACAGAGTTGAATCACATGCAGTGTCTGGTCCTATTAGTAAGAATTTTTTTTCTGGTAAGGAAAGTCACTAATGTGCTCCCATTGACATACACAGTGCAAATAGCACTCGCGTCTGTTCCCAGCAAGTACAGTGTATTGGACTGAAGAGAAGCTACAGTTCATGTCAGTTTCCGAAGCAGAGTTGAAGTAGATATGACCCGTGTACATAGGAAGCACAGTTCTTTGGTTCTGAGCAAGTTCACTGTTCTGGCCTTATAGGAAACACAGTAGAGTAAAAGAGTGCTCTTTTCTCAAAGGCAGAGTGTGTTTCTTGTAAGGCGAGCTAATTTTTGTTTCCCATTCATAAACTATGTTGAATCACATGCAGTATCTGTTCCTATGAACAAGTGTTGTTTTCTTTTAAGGAAAGTCACTATTGCGTTCCCATTGCCATACAGAGTGCATAAAGCACTCGCGTCTGTTCCCAGCACATACAGTGTATTGGACTGCAGAGAAGCTATTGTTCTGGTCAGTTTCATATGCGTAGTTGAACTAGATATGACCGTTGTATGTAGAAAGCACATTTCTTTTGTTCTGAGCAAGCTAACTGTTCTGGCAACATAGCAAACAGAGTAGAGTAGAACAATGCTCTTTTCTAAAAAGCAGAGTGTGTTACTTGTAAGGCAACCTAGTGTTTGTTTCCCATTCATAAACGGAGTGAATCTCATGCAGTTTCTGGCCCTAGGAGCAAGAGATTTTTTCTGGTAAGGAAAGTCACTATTGCGCTCTCATTGCCATAAACAATGCAAATAGCACTCACGTCTTTTCCCAGCAAGTACAGTGTATTGAACTGAAGAGAAGCTACTGTTCTTTTAAGTTTCCTAGGTGTAGTTGAACTAGACATGTCCCGTGTTTGTAGGGAGTAAAGTTCTTCTCTTCTTAGCAAGCTCACTGTTCTGGAACTATTGAAAACACAGTAGAGTACAATAGTGCTCTTTTCTCAAAAGCAGAGTATGTTTCTTGTAGGGAGAGCTAGTGTTTGTTTCCATTCATAAATGGAGGTGAATTGCATGCAGTTTCTTTTCCTACGAGCAGGAGTTGTTTTCTGGTAAGGAAAGTCACTACTGCGCTCCCTTTGCCGTACACACTGCAAATACCACTCGCATTTGTTCCCAGCAAGTACAGTGTTGGACTGAAGAGAAGCTATGGTTCTTGTCAGAATCCTAAGCAGATGTGAACTAGATATGTCCCGTAAGTGTAGGAAGCACAGTTTTTTGTTCTGAGCAAGCTCACTATTTTGGCCCTCTAGGAAACAGAGTAGAGTACAAGAGTGCTCTTTTCTCAAAAGCAGAGTGTGTTTCTTGTAAGTCGAGCAATTGTTTGTTTTCCATTCATACATGCAGTTGAATCACATGCAGTTTCTGGTGCAATGAGCAAGGGTTGTTTTCTTATAAGGAAATCACTATTGCACCTCCACTGCCACACACAATGGAAGTAGCCCTCGAGTCTGTTCCCAGCAAGTACCGTGTATTAGACTGAAGAGAAGCTACTGTTCTTGTCAGAATCCTAAGCAGCATTGAACTAGATATGTCCCGTGTTTGCAGGAAACACAGTTCTTTTGTTTTGAGGAAGCTTTAGTTCTGGACATATAGGAAACACAGTAGAGTAGAAGAGTGCTCTTTTCTCAAAAGCAGAGTGTGTTTCTTGTAAGGAGAGCTAGTGTTTGTTTCCCATTCATAAACGGAGTTGAATTACATGCATTTCTGGTCTTACAAGCAAGAGTTGTTTTCTGGTATGGAAAGCCACTATTGCACTCCCTTTGCCATACATAGTGCAAATAGCACTCGCGTCTGTTCCCAGCAAGTACACTGTTTTAGACTGAAGAGAAGCTACTGTTCTTGTCAGTTTCTTAAGCAGACTTGAATTAGATATGGTCCATGTGTGTAGGAAACACAGTTCTTTTCTTCTGAACAAGCTAACTGTTCTGGTCCTATAGGAAACACAGTACAGTAGAAGAGTTCAATTTTCTCAAAAGCGGAGTGTGTTTCTTGTAAGGCGAGCTAGTGTTTTTTCCCATTCATAAACGGAGTTGAATCACATGCAGTTTCTGGTCCTATGAGCAAGAGTTGTTTTCTGGTAAGAATAGTCACTATTGTGCTCCATTTGCCATACACAGTGCAAATAGCACTAGCGTCTGTTCCCAGCAAGTACAGTGTATTGGACTGACGAGAAGTTACTGTTCTTGTCAGTTTCCTAAGCAGAGTTGAACTAGATATGGCCCGTGTGTGTAGGAAGCACAGTTCTTTTTTCTGAGCAAGCTCAGGCTTCTGGGCCTATAGGAAACACAATAGAGTAGAAGAGTGCTCTTTTCTCAAAAGCAGAGTATGTTTCTTGTAAGGCGAGCTAGTGTTTGTTTCCCAGTCAGAAATGGAGTTGAATCACATGCAGTTTCTGGTCCTATTAGAAAGAGTTTATTTCTGGTAAGGAAAGTCACTAATGCACTCCCATTGACATACACAGTGCAAATAGCACTCGCGTCTGTTCCCAGCAAGTACAGTGTATTGGACTGAAGAGAAGCTATGGTTGTGTCAGTTTCCTAAGCAGAGTTGAAGTAGATATGACCCGTGTACATAGGAAGCACAGTTCTTTGGTTCTGAGCAAGTTCACTGTTCTGGTCTTATAGGAAACACAGTAGAGTAAAAGAGTGCTCATTTCTCAAAAGCAGAGTGTATTTATTTTAAGGCGAGCTAGTGTTTGTTTCCCATTCATAAAAAGAGTTGTATCACAAGCAGTTTCCGGTCCTACGAGCAAAAGTTGTTTTCTAGTAAGGAAAGTCACTATTGTGCTCCAATTGCCATACACACGGCATATGGGACTCGCGTTTTTTTCAGCAAGTACAGTGTATTGGAAACAAGAGAACCTACTGTTCTTGTCAGTTTCCTAAACAGAGTTCAACTAGATATGGCCTGGGTGTGTAGGAAGCACAGTTCTTCTGTTTTGAGTAAGCTCACAGTTCTGGCCCTATAGGAAACACATTAGAGTACAACAGTGCTCTTTTCTCAAAAGCAGAGTGTGTTTCTTGTAAGGTGAGATACTGTTTGTTTCCCATTCAAAAACGCAGTTGAATCACATGCAGTTTCTGGTGCTATGAGCAAGAGTTGTTTTTTCAGTAAGGAAAGTCACTATTGCACTCCCATTGCTAGAGACAGTGCAAGTAGCACTAGCGTCTGTTCCCAGCAAGTACAGTGTATTCGACTGAAGAGCAGCTACTGTTTTTGTCAGTTTCCTAAGCAGAGTTTAACTACATATCGCTCGTGAGTGTAGGAAGCACATTTCTTTGTTCTTAGCAGGCTTCTTGTTCTGGCCATATAGAAACACAATAGAGTAGAAGAGTGCTCTTTTCTCAAAAGCATAGTGTGATTCTCGTAAGGTGAGCTACTGTATGTTTTCCATTCATTATGGAGTTGAATCACATGCTGTTTCTGATCCTATGAGCAAGAATTGTTTTCTAGTAAGGAAATTCACTATTGTGCTCCCATTGCCATTCACAGTACAAATATCACTCGCGTCTGTTCCCAGCAAGTACAGTGTTGGATTACAGAGAAGCAACTGTTCATGTCAGTTTCCTAAGCAGAGTTGAACTCGATATGGCCCGTTTGTAGGAATTACAGTTCTTTTCTTCTGTGCAAGCTCACTCTTCTGGCACTATTGGAAACACAGTAGAGTAGAACAGTGCTCTTTTCTCAAAAGCAGAGTGTGTTTCTTGTAAGGCAAGCTAGTGTTTGTTTCCCATTCATACACGGAGTTGAATCACATGCAGTTTCTGGTGCCACGAGCAAGAGTTGTTTTCTGATAAGGAATATCACTACTGCGACCAATTGCCATACACAGTGCAAGTAGCACTCACGTCTGTTCCCAGCATGTACATTGTATTGGACTGAAGAGAAGCTACTGTTCATGTCAGTTTTCTAAGCAGAGTTGAACTAGATATGGTGCGTGAGTGTAGGTACACAGTTCTTTTGTTTTGAGCATGCTCACTTTTCTCGCCCTATAGGAAACACAGCAGAGTAGAAGAGTGCTCTTTCTCAAAAGCAGTGTGTCTCTTTTAAGGCAAGCTACTGTTTGTTTCCCATTCATAAACGGAGTTGAATCACATGTATTTTTTGGTCCTAGGAGCAAGAGTTGTTTTCTGGTAAGGAAAGTCACTATTACGCTCCCCTTGCCATACACAGTGCAAATAGCACTCACATCTGTTCCCAGCAAGTACAGTGTATTTGACTGAAGAGAATCTACTGTTCTTGTCACTCTCGTAAGCAGAGTTGAACTAGATATGTCCTGTGAGTGTAGGAAGCACAGTTCTTTTGTCCTAAGCAAGCTCACTGTTCTGGCCCTATAGGAAACACAGTAGAGTAGAAGAGTACTAATATCTCAAAAGCAGAGTCTCTTTCTTGTAAGGCGAGCTACTGTTTGTTTCCCATTTATAAACGGAGCTGAATCACATGCAGTTTCTGTTGCTACGAGCAAGAGTTTTTTTTTTAAGTAAGGAAAGTCACTATTACACTTCCATTACCTTACACAGTGAAAATAGCACTCACATATGTTCCCAGCAAGTTCAGTATATTGGACTGAAGAGAAGCTACTGTTCTTGTCAGGTTACTAAGCAGAGTTAAACTAGATATTGCCCGTGTGTGTAGGAAGCACAGTTCTTTTGTTCTGAGCAATCTCACAGTTTGGCCCTATAGGAAAAACAGTAGAGTAGAACAGTGCTATTTTCTCAAAAGCAGAGTGTGTTTATTGTAAGGAGAGCTAGTGTTTGTTTCCCATTTATAAACGGAGTTGACTCACATGAATTTTCTGGTGCAACGAGAAAGTGTTGTTTTCTGATAAAGAAAGTCACTATTACGCTCCCATTGACATACACAGTGCAAATAGCATTCACATCTATTCCCACCAAAAACAGTGTATTGGACTGAAGAGAATCTACTGTTCTTTTCAGTTTCATTAGGAGAGTTGAACTAGATATGGCCCATGAGTGTAGGAAGGCCAGTTCTTTTGTTCTAAGCAAGGTAACTGTTCTAGCTCTATATGAAACACATTAGAGAAGATGAGTGCTCTTTTCAAAAAGCAGAGTGTGCCGGGCGGTGGTGGCGCACGCCTTTAATCCCAGCACTCGGGAGGCAGAGCCAGGCGGATCTCTGTGAGTTCAAGGCCAGCCTGGTCTCCAAAGCGAGTTCCAGGAAAGGCGCAAAGCTACACAGAGAAACCCTGTCTCGAAAAACCACAAAAAAAAAAAAAAAAAAAGCAGAGTGTGTTTCTTGTAAGGCGAGCTAGTGTTTGTTTCCTATTTATAAACAGATTAGAATTACTTGCAGTTTCTAGTCCTATGAGCAAGAGTTGTTTTCTGGTAAAGAAAGTCACTATTGAGCTCCCATTGCCACACACAGTTCAAGTAGCACTCGAGTCTGTTTTCAGCAAGTACAGTTTATTGGACTGAAGAGAAGCTACTGTTCTTGTCAGTTTCTTAAGCATAATTGAACTAGATATGGCCTGTGTGTGTATGAAGCACAGTTCTTTTGTTCTGAGCAGGCTCACTCTTCCGGCCCTACAGGAAACACAGTAGAGTAGAAAAGTGCTCTTTCCTCAAAAGTGGAGTGTGTTTCTTGTAAGGCGAACTAGTGTTTGTTTCCCATTCATAAAGGGAGTTGAATCACATGCAGTTTCCGGTCCTATAAGCAAGAGTTGTTTTCTAGTAAGGAAAGTAACTATTGTGTTCCCATTGCCCTACACAGTATAAATAGCTCTCGCATCTGTTCCCAGCAAGTACAGTGTATTGGACTGAAGAGAAGCTACTGTGCTTGTCAGGTTAATAAGCAGAGTTGAACCAGATATTGCCCGTGTGTGTAGGAAGCACAGTTCTTTTCTTCTGAGCAATCTCACTGTTCTGGCCCTATAATAAACACCGTAGAGTAGAACAGTGCTCTATTGTCAAAAGCATAGTGTGTTTATTGTAAGGCGAGCTAGAGTTTGTTTCCCATTTATAAACGGAGTTGACTCACATGCAGTTTCTGGTCCTACAAGAGTTTTTTTCTGGTAAAGAAAGTCACTATTGTGCTCCCATTTCCATACACAGTGCAAATAACACTCGTGTCTGTTCCCAGCAAGTGCAGTGTATAGGACTGTAGAGAAGCTATTGTTCTTGTCAGTTTCCTAAGCAGAGTTGAACTAGATATGGTCCATGTGTGTAGGAAGCACAGGTCTTTTGTTCTGAGCAAGCTCATTCTTCTGGCCATTCTTGTAAGAATACCAAACATAGTTGAACTAGATATGTCCCGTGTTTGTTGGAAACACAGTTCTTTTGTTTTAAGCAAGCTCACAGTTCTGTCCCTATAGGAAACACAGTAGAGTAGAAGAGTGCTCTTTTCTCAAAAGCAGATTGTGTTTCTTGTGTTTCTTGCGAGCTAGTGTTTGTTTGCCGTTCATACACGGAGTTGAATCATATGCAGATTCTGTATCTCCAAACAAGAGTTGCTTTCTGATAAGGAATGTCACTATTGCCCCTCCATTGCCATACACGGTGCAAGTAGCACTCACTTCTGGCCCTAAGAGCAAGAGTAGTTTTCTGGTAAGGATAGTCATTATTACGCTCCCATTGCCATACACAGTGCAAATAGCACTCACGTCTGTTCCCAGCAAGTATAGTGAGTTGGACTGAAGAGAAGGTCCTGTTCTTGTCAGAATCCTAAACAAAATTGAACTTGATATGGCTTGTGTGTATAGGAAGCACAGTTCTTTTGTTCTGAGAAAGCCCTCTGTTCTGGCCCTATAGGAAGCACAGTAGAGTACAAGAGTGCTTTTTTCTCAAAAGCAGAGTATGTTTCTTGTAAGCTGAGCTTGTGTTTGATTCCCATTCATAAACGGAGTTGACTCACCTGCAGTTTCTGGTCCTACGAGAAAGAGTTTTTTTTCTGGTAAGGAAAGTCACTATTGTGCTCCCATTGTCATACACAGTGCAAATAGCACTCACATCTATTCACAGCAATTATAGTGTATTGGACTGAAGAGAATGTACTGTTTTTGTAAGAATCCTAAACATAGTTGAACTAGATATGGCCTGTGAGAGTAGGAATCACAGTTCTTAGTTCTGAGCAAGCTCACCATTCTGGCACTATAGGAAACACAGTAGAGTAGAAGAGTGCTCTATTCTCAAAAGCAGAGTGTGTTCCTTGTAAGGCAAGCTAGTGTTTGTTTCCCATTCATAAACGGAGTTAAGTCAAATGCAGTACTGGTTCTATGAGCAAGAGCTGTTTTCCGGTAAAAAAAAAAAGTCACTATTTTGCTCCAATTTCCATACACAGTGCAATAGCACTCGCGTCTCTTCCCAGCAAGTACAGTGTATTGGACTGAAGAGAAGCTACTGTTCTTGTCAATTTCCTAAGCAGAGTTGAACTAGATATGGCCAGTGTGTGTGGGAAGCAGAGATCTTTTGTTGTGAGCTAGCTCACTGTTCTGGCCTTAGAGTAAACACAGTAGAGTAGAAGAGTGCTCTCTTCTCAAAGCAGAGTGTGTTTCTTGTAAGGCAAGCTAGTGTTTGTTTCCCATTTATAAAGGAATTGAATCACATGCAGTTCTGGTCCTACTAGAAAGTGTTGTTTTCTGGTAAGGAAAGTCACTATTGCGCTCCTATTGCCATACACAGTGTAAATAGCACTCACGACTGTCACAGCAAGTACAGGTATTAGACTGAAGAGAAGCTATTGTTCTTGTCAGAATTTTAAGCAAAGTTGAACTCGATATGTCTCGTGTTTGTAGGAAAAACAGTTCTTTTGTTCTGAGCAAACTCACATTTCTGGACATATAGGAAATACATTAGGGTATAAGCGTGCTCTTTTCTCAAAAGCAGAGTGTGTTTCTTGTATGGCGAGCTAGCGTTTGTTTCCTATTCATAAACGCAGTTGCATCACATTCAGTTTCTGTTCCTACGAGCATGAGTTGCTTTCTGTACTGTTCTTGTCAGTTTCCTAAGCAGAGTTGAACTAGATACAGTCCGCGAGTGTAGGGAACACAGTTCTTTTGTTCTGAGCAAGCTCACTGTTCTGGCTCTATAAAAACACAGTAGAGTAGAAGATTGCTCTTTTCTCAAAAGCAGAGTGTGTTTCTTGAAAGGCGAGCTACTTTTTGTTTCCCATTCATAAACGGAGTTGAATTACATGCAGATTCTGGTCTTACCATCAAGAGTTGTTTTCTGGTAAGGAAAGTCACTATTGCACTTGCTTTGACATACACAGTGTAAATAGCACTCGCGTCTGTTTCCAGCAAGTACAGTGTATTAGAGGGAAGAGAAGCCCTGTTCTTTTAGGTTTCCTAAGCAGACTTGAACTAGATATGGTCCGTGTGTGTAGGAAGCACACTTCTTTTGTTCTGAGGAAGCTCACTGTTATGGTCCTATTAGAAACACAGTGAAGAAGAAGAGTGCTCTTTTCTTAAAAGGCGAGTGTGTTTCTTGTAAGGTGAGAGAGTGTTTGATATCCATTCATAAAAGCAGTTGAATCACAGTCAGTTTCTAGTCCTATGAGCAAGTGTTGTTTTCTGGTATGGAAAGGAACTGTTGTGTTCCCATTGCCTTACACAGTGCAAATTGCACTTGCGTCTGTTCCCAGCAATACAGTGTGTTGGACTGAAGAGAAGCTACTGTTCTTGTCAGTTTCCTAAGTAGAGTTGAACTAGATATGGCCCTTGTGTCTAGGAAGCACAGTTCTTTTGTTGTGAGCAAGCTCACTCTTCTGGCAAAATAAGAAACACAGTAGAATAGAAGAGTGCTCTTTTCTCAAAGGCAGTCTGTTTCTTGTAAGGCAAGCTAGTGTTTGTTTCCCATTCATAAACGGAGTTGAATCACATGCAGTTTCTTGTCCTATGAGCAAGAGTTGTTTACTGTTAGGGAAAGTCACTATTGTGCTCCCTTTGCCATACACAGTACAAATAGCACTTGCGTTTGTTCCCAGGAAGCACAGGGTATTGGACTGAAGAAAAGGTACGGTTTTTGTCAGTTTCCTAGCAGAGTTGAACTAGATAGATATCACACATGTGTGTAGGAAGTACAGTTCTTTTGTTCTTAGCAAGCTCACTATTCTGGCTCTATGGGAAACACAGTAGAGTAGAAGAGTGCTCTTTTCTAAAAAGCAGAGCATGTTTCTTGTAAGGCGAGCAAGTGTTTGTTTTCCATTCATAAACTGAGTTGAATCTGATGCAGTTTCTGGTCCCACAAGCAATAGATTTTTTCTGGTAAGGAAGTCACTATTGCGCTCCTATTGCCATACTGAGTGCAAATATCACACGCGTCTGTCCAATCAAACACAGTATAATGGACTGAATAGAAGCTACTGTTCTTTTCAGTTTTCTAAACAGAGTTGTCCTAGATATAGACCGTGTGTGTAGAAATCACAGGTCTTTTGTTCTGAGCAAGCACATTGTTCTGGCATTATCGGAAACACAGTAGAGTAGTAGAGTGCTCTATTCTCAAAAGCAGAGTGTGTTTCTTGTAAGGCGAGCTAAAGTTTGTTTCCCATTGAAAAACATAGTATGATCACATGCAGTTTCTGGTCCTACGAGCAAGAGTTGTTTCTCTAAGGAAAGTCACTATTGTGCTTTTGTTGCCGTACAGAGCAAATAGCACTCGTGTCTGTTCCCATCAAGTACAGTGTATTGGACTGAAGAGAAGCTACTCTTCTTGTCAGTTTCCTAAGCCAGTTGAACTAGATATGGCCCGTGTGTGTAGGAAGCACAGTTCTTTTTTTCTGAGCAAGCTCACTGTTCTGGCCCTATAGGAAATACAGTAGAGTAGAAGAGTGCTCTTTCCTCAAAAGCAAAGTGATTCTTGTAAGGTGAGCTCCTGTTTGTTTCCCATTCATAAACGGAGTTGAATCACACTCAGTTTCTAGTCCGATGATCAAGAGTTTTTTTTCTGGTAAGAAAAGTCATTATTTTGCTCCCCTTGCTATGCACAGTGCTAATAGCACTCGCGTCTGTTCCCAGCAAGTACAGTGTATTGGACTGAAGAGAAGCTACTGTTCTTGTCAGTTTCCTAAGCAGAGTTGAACTAGATATGGCTCGTGTTTGTAGGAAGCACAGTTCTTTTGTTCTGAGCAAGCTCACTCTTATGGATCTATAGGAAACAGAGTAGAGTAGAAGAGTGCTCTTTTCTCAAAAGGAGAGTTTGTTTCTTTTAAGATGAGCTAGTGTTTGTTTCCCATTCATAAAAGGATTTGAATCACATGCAGTTTCTGGTACTACGAACAAGAGTTGTTTTCCGGTAAGGAAAGTCACTACCGTGTTCTCATTGCCATACACAATGCATAAAGCATTCGCTTCTGTTCCCAGCAAGTATAATCTAATGGACTGAGGAGAAGCTACTGTTCTTGTCAGTTTCTTAAGAAGAGTTGAACTAGATATGGCCCGTGTGTGTAGGAAGCACAATTGTTTTTGTTCTGAGCAGCTAACTGTTCTGGCCTTATGGAAATTCATTAGAGTAGAAGAGTTCTCTTTTCTCAAAACCAGAGTGTGTTTCTTGTAAGGCGAGCTAGTGTTTGTTTCCCTTTCATGAACGGAGTTGAATCACATGTACTTTCTGGTTCTACGATCAAGAGTTGTTTTTTGGTAAGAAAAGTCACTATTGTGCTCCCATTGCCATACACAACAAATAGCACTCGTGTCAGTTCCCAGCAATTACAATGTATTGGACTGAAGTGTTCTTGTCAGTTTCCTAAGCAGAGTAGAACTAGATATGGCCCATGTGTGTTGGAAGCACAGTTCTTTTGTTCTGAGCAAGCTCACTGTTCTGTTCTTATAGGAAACACAATAGAGTAGAAGAGTGCTCTTTTGTTAAAAGCAGAGTGTGTTTCTTGTAAGGCGAGCTAGTGTTTGTTTCCCATTCATAAATGGAGTTGAATCACATGCAGTTTCTGGTCCTACGAGCAAGAGTTGTTTTCTGGTAAGGAAAGTCACTATTGTTCCACCATTGCTATACACAGTGCAAATATCACTCACATTTGTTCCCAGCAAGTACAGTGCACTGCACTGAATAGAAGCTACTGTCTTGTCAATTTCCTAAGCAGAGTTGACCTAAATATAGCCCGTGTTTGTGGGAAGAACAGTTCCGTGTTCTGAGCAAGGTCACTGTTCTGGCCCTAAAGAAACGCAGTGGAGCAGAAGAGTGTTCTTTTCTCAAAAGCAGAGTATGTTTCTTGTAATATGAGCTTGTGTTTGTTTCCCATCCATAAACAGAGTTGAATCACATGCAGTTTCGAGTCCTAAGAGCAAGAGTTGTTTTCTGGTTAGGAAAGTAACTATTGTTCCCCTATTGCCATACACAGTGCAGATATCTCTCGTGTCTGTTCCCAGCAAGTACAGTGTATTGGACTGAAGTGAAGCTACTCTTCTTGTCAGTTTGCTAAGAGTTGAGCTAGATATGGCCAGTGTGTGTAGAAAGCACAGTTCTTTTGTTCTGAGGAAGCTCACTGTTGTGGCCCTGTAGGAAACTGAGTAGAGTAGAGAGTGATCTTTTCTCAAAGCAGCATGTGTTTCTTGTAAGGTGAGCTAGTGTTTGTTTCCCATTCACAAACGGAGTTGAATCACATGCAGTTTCTGGTTCTGCCATCAAGAGTTGTTTTCTTGAAACCTGGGCACTAGCCACTCTGGGGAAAACCTGCCCAACTTGGTCCTAGGTTCTGGCCCTGGGCAGGTTCCCTTCTAGCCCCACTGCGAACGATCCCCTTCTCCAAGACCCCTGGCAGACCCTGCAGTCTCCACGCCCTGCCCCCATGCCCATCCGCCTGAGCCCCAAGCCTCCTCCTGAGATTTAGAGGCCGGCCTCCAGCTCCCATCTTGCCCCGGACTTCCGTTCTGGAGTACAGGTAAGTCCCCTATCTTGCCCCGGACCCAAAAGAGATCAAGAAGGGCATTACATACTCATCACAGGAAAGATCCACCAAGATGAAGTCTCAATTCTGAACATTTATACCCCAAACACAAGGGCACCCACATATGTAAAAGAAACATTACTAAAGCTTAAATCACATATAAAAACCCACACATTAATAGTGGGAGTCCTCAACACCCCACTTTCACCACTGGACAGATCTCCCAAATTGAAACTTAACAGAGAAATAAAGGACATAACATATGTCATGACTCAAATGGACTTAATCGATATCTACAGAACATTCCATCCTAACAAAAGAATATAACTTCTTCTCAGCACCTGATGGAACCTTCTCTAAAATCGACTACATACTTGGCCACAAAACAAATCTAAACAGATACAAAACATTTGGAATAACCTCCTGTGTTCTATCAGACCACCATGGTCTAAAGTTGGATTTCAACAACAACAAAAACTACAGAAAACCTACAATCTCATGGAAACTAAATAATACCCAACTGAATCACCAATGGGTTAAGAAAAAAATAAAGAAAGAAATTAAAGACTTCCTAGAGATCAACGAAAATGAAGACACCACATATCCAAACCTATGGGACACTATGAAAGCAGTACTAAGAGGGAAATTCATAGCACTAAATGCCCACATAAATAAGTTGGAGAAATCTCACACTAGTGACTTAACAGCACACCTGAAAGCTCTAGAACAAGAAGAAGCAAAGTCTCCCAGGAAAAATAGAAGCCATGAAATTATCAAAGTGAGGGCTGAAATCAATAAAATAGAAACAAAGAGAACAATACAAAAATTAATGAAACAAAGAGCTGGTTCTTTGAGAAAATCAACAAGATAGACAAGCCCTTATCCAAACTATCCAAAAGACAGAGAGAGAGCATCCAAATCAACAAAATCAGAAATGAAAAGGAGGACATAACAACAGACATTGAGGAAATCTAGAGAATCATCAGGTCATACTTCAAAAACCTCTATTCCACAAAACTGGAAAACCTAAAAGAAATGGATAATTTTCTGGATAGGTACCACATACCTAAATTAAATCAAGACCAGATGAACTATTTAAATAGTTCAATAACCCCTAACGAAATAGAAACAGTCACTAAAAGTCTCCCAACCAAAAATGCCCAGGACCAGATGGTTTCAGTGCAGAATTCTACCAGATCTTCAAAGAACAGTTAATACCAATACTCTCTAAATTGTTCCACACAATAGAAACAGAAGGAACATTGCCAAACTCCTTCTATGAGGCTACAATTACCCTGATTCCTAAACCAAACAAGGATACAAGAAAGAAAGAGAATTACAGACCGATCTCCCTCATGAACATTGATGCAAAAATACTCAATAAAATACTGGCAATCAGACTCCAAGAACACATCAAAACAATTTTCCACCATGATCAAGTAGGATTCATTCCAGGGATGCAAGGATGGTTCAACATACAAAAGTCTGTCAATGTGATACACCATATAAACAAACTCAAAGAAAAAAAAACAGATGATCATCTCACTAGATGCTGAAAAGGCATTTGACAAAATCCAACACCCCTTCATGATAAAGGTCTTGGAGCGATCAGGAATACAGGGAACATATTTAAACATAATAAAGGCAATTTACAGCAAGCCAACAGCCAACATCAAATTAAGTGGAGAGAAACTCAAAGCAATTCTACTAAAATCAGGAACGAGGCAAGGCTGTCCGCTCTTCCCATACTTATTCAATATAGTACTTGAAGTTCTAGCCAGAGCAATAAGACAACATAAGGAGATTAAGGGGATACAAATTGGAAAGGAAGAAGTCAAGCTTTCCCTATTTGCAGATGACATGATATTATACTTGAGCAACCCTAAAGATTCCACCAAGGAACTGACACAGCTTATAAACACCTTCAGCAACATAGCAGGATACAAGATCAAATCAAAAAAATCAGTAGCCCTCCTATATACAATGGACAAAGAAGCGGAGAAGGAAATCAGAGATACATCACAATTTACTATAGACACAAATGACATAAAATACTTTCGGGTAACACTAACCAAGCAAGTGAAGAACCTATGTGACAAGAACTTTAAGTCCCTGAAAAAAGAAATTGAAGAAGATGTCAGAAAATGGAAAGATCTCCCATGCTCATGGATAGGCAGGACTAACATAGTAAAAATGACAATCTTACCAAAAGCAATCTACAGATTCAATGCAATCCCCATCAAAATACCAACACAATTCTTCACAGACCTGGAAAGAATAATACCCAACTTCATATGGAAAAACAAAAAACCCAGGATAGCCAAAATAATCCTGTACAATAACACAGCCTCTGGAGGCATCACGATCGCTTACTACAAGCTGTACTATAGAGGTACAGTAATAAAAACAGCTTGGTACTGGCATAAAAACCGACATGTGGACCAATGGAATCGAATTGAAGACCTTGACATTAATCCACACACCTATGAACATATAATTTTTGACAAAGAAGCCAAAAGTGCACAATGGAAAAAAGAAAGCATCTTCAACAAATGGTTCTGGCAAAACTGGATATCAACATGTAGAAGGCTGCAAATAGATCCATATCTATCACCATGCACAAAACTTAAGTCCAATGGATAAAGGACCTCAACATAAATCCAGCTACTCTGAACCTGCTAGAAGAGAAAGTAGGAAGTAGTCTTGAACGCATTGGCATAGAAGACCACTTCCTAAATAGAACACCAGTAGCACAGACACTAAGAGAAACAATCAATCAATGGGACCTCTTGAAACTGAGAAGCTTTTGTAGAGCAAAGGATACGGTCAACAAGGCAAAGAGACAGCCTACAGAATGGGAAAAGATCTTCACCAACCCCACATCTGACAGAGGACTGATATCCAGAATATATAAGGAACTCAAGAAATTAGACATCAAAATGCCCAACAGTCCAATTAAGAAATGGGCTATAAAACTAAACAGAGAGTTCTCAACAGAGGAAACTCAAATGGCTGAAAGACATTTAAGGAATTGCTCAACATCCCTAATCATCAGGGAAATGCAAATCAAAACAACTCTGAGATACCACCTGTCAGAATGGCTAAGATGAAAAACACTGAAGACACTTTATGCTGGAGAGGATGTGGAGCTAGGAGAACTCTCCTCCACTGCTGGTGGGAATGCAAGCTTGTACAACCACTTTGGAAATCAATATGGTGCTTTCTTAGAAAATTGGGAATCCATCTCCTCCAAGATCCAGCTAAACCACTCTTGGGCATATACCCAAGGAATACTCAACCACACCACAAGAGCACTTGTTCAGCTATGTTCATATCAGCATTGTTTGTAATAGCCAGAACATGGAAACAACCTAGATGCCCTTCAACTGAAGAAAGGATAAACAAAATGTGGTACATATACACAACGGAAAACTACTCAGCAGAGAAAAAAAATGACATCATGAGGTTTGCAGACAAATGGATGGATCTAGAAAAAATCATCCTGAGTGAGGTAACGCAGACTCAGAAAGACAAACATGGTATGTACTCACTCATAGGAGGATACTAGATGTGGAACAAGGATGACTGAACTGCTACTCACATCACCAGGGAGGCTACCCGGAAAACAGGAACCCAAAAAAAGACACAGGGATAACCCAATGACAGAGAAATGGAATGGGATCTACATGAACAGCCTGGACATGAGTGGGGGTAGTGAAGGGCGAGGGTTGAGGGAAAGAGAGCTTGGGGGAGCAGAAGATCCCAGCTGGATCAACAACAGAGAGGGAGAACAAGGAATAGGAGACCATGGTAAATGAAGACCACATGAGAATAGGAAGAAGCAAAGTGCTAGAAAGGCCCACTTTCAGGCTCTATATGAAACATAGTAGAGTAGAAGAGTGCTCTTTTCTCAAAAGCAGAGTGTGTTTCCTATAAGGAGAGCTAGCTTTTGTTTCCCATTCATAAATGGAGTTGAATCACATCCAGTTCCTGGTTCAACAAGCAAGATTTGATTTCTGATAAGAAAAGTCACTTTTGTGCTCCAATCGCCTTACACAGTGCAAATAGCACTCGCGTCTGTGGACAGCAAGTACAGTGTATTGGACTGAAGTGAAGCTACTGTTCTCGTCAGTTTCCTAAGCAGAGATGAACTAGATATGTCCTGTGTGTTTAGGAAGCACAGTTCTTTTGTTCTGAGCAAGCTCACTGTTCTGGGCCTATAGGAAACACAGTAGAGTAGAAGAGTTCTCTTTTCTCTAAAGCAGTGTGTGTTTCTTGTAAGGTGAACTAGTGTTTGTTTCCCATCATAAACAGAGTTGAATCACATGCAGTTTCTGGTCCTAGGAGGCAGAGTTTTTTTCTGGTAAGGAAAGTCACTATTGCACTCCCATTGCCATACACAGTGCAAATAGCACTTGCATTTGTCCCAGCAAGTACAGTGTACTGGACTGAAGGGAAGCTACTGTTCTCGTCAGTTTTCTATGCAGAATTGATCTAGGGATAGCCCGTGTGTGTAGGAAGCACAGTACTTTTCTTCTGAGCAAACTCACTGTTTTAGACCCATAGGAAACACAGTAGAGTAGAAGTGTGCTCTTTTCTCAAAAGCAGAGTGTGTTTCCTGTAAGGCGAGCTAGTGTTTGTATCCCATTCATAAACGGAGTTGAATCATATGCAGTTTCTATTTCTATGAGCAAGAGTTGTTTTATGATAAGGAAAGTCACTATTGTGCTCCCATTGCCATATACAGTGCAAAGAGCACTTGAGTCTCTTCCCAGCAAGTACAGTGTATTGGACTGAAAAGAAGCCTGTGTTCTAGTCACTTTCCTAAGCAGAGTTGAACCAGATATGGCTTGTGTGTGTAGGAAGCACATTACTTTTGTTCTGAGCAAGCTCACTCTTCTGGCCCTATTAAAAACATAGAAGAGAAGAAGAGTGCACTTTTCTCAAAAGCAGATTGTGTTTCTTGTAAGGCTAGCTTGTGTTTGTTTCCCATTAATAAACGGAGTTGAATCGCTTGCAGTTTCTGGTCCTACGAGTAAGAGTTGCTACCTGGTAAGGAAAGTCACTATTGTGCTCCTATTGCAATACACAGTGCAAATAGCAATCACGTCTGTTCCCAGCAATACAGTGTATTGGACTGAATAGAAGCTTCTGTTCTTGTCAGTTTCCTAAGCAGAGTTGAACTAGATATAGCCTGTTCATGTAGGAAGCACAGTTTTTTGGTTCTGAGTAAGCTCACTCTTCTGGCTGTATAGGAAACAATACAGTAGAAGAGTGCACTTTTGTCAAAAGCAGAGTGTGTTTTTTGTAAGGCGAGCTAGTGTTTGTTTCCCTTTCATAAATGGAGTTGAATCACATGCAGTTTCTCGTCCATTGAGCAAGAGTTGTTTTCTGGTAAGGACATTCACTATTTTGCTCCCTTTGCCATACACATAGCAAATAGAATCCGTGTCTGTTCCCAGCAAATACCGTGTATTGGACTGAAGAAGAACTACTGTTCTTGTCAGTTTCCTAAGCAGAGTTGAACTAGATATGGCCCGTGAGTGTAGGAAGCACAGTTCTTTTGTTCTGAGCAAGCTCAAAGTTCTGTCCCTTTAGGAAACACAGTAGAGTAGAAGAGTGCTCTTTTTTCAAAAGCAGAGTGTGTTTCTTGTAAGGCAAGCTAGTGTTTGTTTCCCATTCATAAACTGAGTTGAATCACATGCAGTTTCTGGTCCTACGAGCAAGAGTTGTTTTCGTTAAGGAAAGTCACTCTTGTGTGCCCATTGCCTTACACAGTGTTAATAGCACTCGTGTTTGATCCCAGGAAGTACATTTTATTGGATTGATGAGAAGCTACTTTTCTTGTCAGTTTCCTAAGCAGCGTTGAACTAGATATGGCCTGTGTGTGTAGGAAGTACAATTCTTTTTTTCTGAGCAAGCTCACTGTTGTGGCCCTATAAGAAACACAGTAGAATTGAAGTGTGCTTTGTTCTCAAAAACAGAGTGTGTTTCTTGTAAGTCGAGCTAGCGTTTGTTTCCCATTCATAAACGGAGTTGAATCATCTGCAGTTTCCCGTCCTATGAGCAAAAGTTGTTTTCTGGTAAGGAAAGTCACTATTTTGCTCCCATTGCCACACACAGTGCAAATAGCACTCGTGTCTGTTCCCAGCAAGTACAGTATATTGGGTTGAATAAAAGCTATTGCTGTTGTCAGATTCCTAAGCAGAGTTTAACTAGATATGGCTCGTGTGTGTAGCAAGCACAGTCTTTTGCTCTGAGCTAACTCACTCTTTTGGCTTTTTAGGAATCACAGGAGAGTAGAAGAGAGCTCTTTTCTCAAAGGCAGAGTGTCTTTCTTGTAAGGCAAGCTAGTGTTTGTTTCCCATTCATACACAGAGTTGAATCACAAGCAGTTTCTGACCCTACGAGCAAGAGTTGTTTTCTGGTAAGGAAAGTCACTATTGCGCTCCCATTGCCATACACAGTGCAAATAACCCTCACATACATTCTGACCAAGTACAGTTTATTGGATCTAAAGAAGCTACTGTTTGTTTCAGACTCCTAAGCAAAGTTGAACTAGATATGGCACATATGTGTAGGAAGCTCATTTCTTGTCTTCTGAGCAAGCTCACTGTTCTGGCCCTATTGGAAACACAGTAGAGTAGAAGAGTGCCTTTTTATCAAAAGCAGAGTGTGTTTCTTGTATGGCGAGCTAGCATTTCTTTCCCATTCACAAACGGAGTTGAAAAAAATGCAGTTTCTGTTCCTATGAACAAGAGTTGTTTTCTAGTAAGGAAAGTCACTATTGTGCTCCCATTGCCATACACAGTGCAAATAGCACTCGAGTCTGTTCCCAGCAAGTACAGTTTATTGGACTGAAGAGAAGCTACTGTTCTTGTTAGTTTCCTAAGCAGAGTTGAACTTGATATGGCACTTGTGTATAAGGAGCACAGTTCCTTTGTTCGGTGCAAGCACTCTGTTCTGGCCCTATAGGAAACACAATAGAGTAGAAAACTGCTCTTTTCTCAAAAGCAGTGTGTGCTTCTTGTAAGGCAAGATAGTGTTTGTTTCCCATTCATAAACAGCGTTAAATCACATGCAGTTTCTGGTCCTATGAGCAAGAGTTGTTTTATGGTAAGGAAAGTCACTATTGTGTTCCCATTGCCATACACAGTGCAAATAGAACTCCTGTCTTTTCCCAGCAAGTACAGTGTATTGGACTGAAGAGAAGCTACTGTTCTTGTCAGTTTCCTAAGCAGAGTTGAACGAGGTATGGCCGTGTGTGTAGAAGCACAGTTCCTTTCTTCTGAGCAAGCTCACTCTTCTGCCTCTATAGAAAACATAGTAGAGAAGAAGAGTGCTCTTTTCTCAAAAGCAGAGTGTGTTACTTGTAAGCCGAGATAGCGTTTGTTTCCCATTCACAAACGGAGTTGAATCACATGCAGTTTCTGTTCCTAGGAGCAAGACTTGTTTTCTAGTAAGGAAAGTCACTATTGTGTTCCCATTGCCATACATAGGGCAAATAGCACTCGCGTCTGTTCCCAGCAAATACAGTTTATTGGACTGAATAGAATCTACTGTTCTTTTTAGTTTCTTAAGCAGAGTTGAACTAGATATGGTTGGAGTGTGTAGGAAGAACAGTTCTTTTGTTCTGAGCAAGCTCACTGTTCTGGCCCTTTAGGAAACACAGTAGAGTACAAGAGTGCTCTTTTCTCAAAAGCAGAGTGTGTTTCTTTTAAGGCAAGGAAATGTTTGTTTTCCATTCTGAAATGGAGGTGAATCACATGCAGTTTCTGGTCCTACAAGCAAAAATTGATTTCTGGTAAAGAAAGTCACTATTGTGCTCCCTTTGCCATACACAGTGAAAATAGCACTCGCGTTTGTCTTAGCAAGTAAATTTTATTGAACTGAAGAAAAGCTACTGTTCTTGTCAGTTTCCTAAACAGAGTTGAACTAGATATGGTTCATGTGTGTAGGGAGCACAGTTCTTTTGTTCTGTGCAAGCACTCTGTTCTGGCCCATTAGGAAACACAATAGAGTAGAAATGTTCTCTTTTTTCAAAAGCAGAGTGTGCTTCTTGTAAGGAAAGTTATTGTTTGTTTAGCATTGAAAAACGGAGTTGAATTACATGCAGTTTCTGGTCCTACGAGCAAGAGTTGTTTTCTGGTAAGAAAAGTCACAATTGCGTTTCAATTGCCATACACAGTGCAAATAGAACTCGCGTCTGTTCTCAGCAAGTACAGTGTATTCGACAGAAGAGAAATTACTGTTTTTGTAGGTTTCGTCTGCAGAGTTGAACTATATATGGCAGGTGTGTGTAGAAAGCACAGTTCTTTTGTTCTGAGCAGCTCACTTTTCTGGCCCTATAGGAAACACAGCAGAGTAGAAGAGTGCTCATTTCTCAAAAGCAGAGTGTGTTTCCTGTAAGGCAAGCTAGCATCTGTTTCCCAATCATAAACGGAGTTGAATCACCTGAAGTTTCTGGTTCTATGAGCAAAAGTTGTTTTCTGGTAAGGAATGCCACTATTTTGTTCCCATTGACACACACAGTGCAAATAGCACTCGCGTCTGTTCCCAGCAAGTACAGTATATTGGGTTGAATAAAAGCTATTGCTGTTGCCAGATTCCTAAGCAGAGTTTAACTAGATATGGCTCGTGTGTAGCAAGCACAGTCTTTTGTTCTGAGCTAGCTCACTCTTTCAGCTTTTTAGGAATCACAGAAGAGTAGAAGAGAGCTCTTTTCTCAAAAGCAGAGTGTGTTTCTTGTAAGGCGAGCTAGCGTTTGTTTCCCATTCATACACGGAGTTGAATCACAAGCAGTTTCTGATCCTATGAGCAAGAGTTGTTTTCTGGTAAGGAGATTCACTATTGCGCTCCCATTGCCATACACAGTGCAAATAACACTCACATACGTTCCCACCAAGCACAGTGTATTGGATCTAAAGAAGCTACTGTTTTTCTCAGGTTCCTAAGCAGAGTTGAACTAGATATGGCACATGTGTGTAGGAAGCACAGTTCTTGTCTTCTGAGCAAGCTCACTGTTCTGGCCCTATTGGAGACACAGTAGAGTAGAAGAGTGCTGTTTATCAAAAGCAGAGTGTGTTTCTTGTAAGGCGAGCTAGCGTTTGTTTCCCATTCATAAACGGAGTTGAAAAAAATGCAGTTTCTGTTCCTACGAAGAAGAGTTGTTTTCTAGTAAGGAAAGTCACTATTGTGCTCCCATTGTCATACACCGTGCTAATAGCAATCTCGTCTGTTCCCAGCAAGTACAGATTATTGGACTGAAGAGAAGCTACTGTTCTTGTTAGTTTCCTAAGCAGAGCTGAACTAGATATGGCCCTTGTGTGTAAGGATCACAGTTCTTTTGTTCGGTACAAGCACTCTGTTCTGGCCCTATAGGAAACACAATAGAGTAGAAAACTTCTCTTTTCTCAAAAGCAGTGTGTGCTTCTTGTAAGGCAAGATAGTGATTGTTTTCCATTTATAAACAGCGTTAAATCACATGCAGTTTCTGGTCCTATGAGCAAGAGTTGTTTTCTGGTAAGGAAAGTCACTCTTGTGTTCCCACTGCTATACACAGTGCAAATAGAACTCGCGTCTGTTCTCAGCAAGTACAGTACATTGGACTGAAGAGAAGTTACTGTTCTTGTCAGTTTCCTAAACAGAGTTGAACTAGATATGGCCCGTGTGTGTAGAATCACAGTTCCTTTGTTCTGAGCAAGCTTACTCTTGTAGCTCTATAGAAAACATAGTAGAGTAGAAGAGTGCTCTTTTCTCAAAAGCAGAGTGTGTTTTTTGTAAGGCGAGCTAGCATTTCTTTCCCATTCACAAACGGAGTTGAAAAAAATGCAGTTTCTGTTCCTACGAAGAAGAGTTGTTTTCTAGTAAGGAAAGTCACTATTGTGCTCCCATTGTCATACACCGTGCTAATAGCACTCACATCTGTTCCCAGCATATACAGTTTATTGGACTGAATAGAAGCTACTGTTCTTTTTGGTTTCCTAAGCAGAGTTGAACTAGATTTGGCCCAAGTGTGTAGGAAGAACAGTTCTTTTGTTCTGAGCAAGCTCACTGTTCTGGTCCTTTAGGAAACATAGTAGAGTAGAAGAGTGCTCTTTTCTCAAAAGCACAGTGTGTTTCTTTTAAGGCAAGGTAAAGTTTGTTTTCCATTCCTAAATGGAGGTGAATCACATGCAGTTTCTTGTCCTACAAGCAAGAGTTGTTTTCTGGTAAGGAAAGTCAATATTGCGATCCCATTGCCATATATTGTGCAAATAGCACTCTTGTCTATTCCCAGTAAGCACAGTTTATTGGACTGAAGAGAAGGTACTATTCTCATCAGTTTCTTAAGAATAGTTGAACTAGATATGGCTTGTGTGAGTAGGAAGCACAGTTCTTTTGTTCTGACCACGATCACTGTTCTTGCCCTATAGGAACCACAGTACAATAGAAGAGTGCTCTTTTCTCAAAAGTAGAGTGTGTTTCTTGTAAGGCAAGCTAGTGTTTTTTTTCCCATTCATAAACGGAGTTGAATCACATGTAGTTTCTGGTCCTACGAGCAAGAGTTGTTTTCTGGTAAGAAAAGTCACAATTGTGTTCCCATTGCCATACAGAGTACAAATAGCACTCGAGTCTTTTCCCAGCAAGAACAGTGTATTGGACTGAAGAGAAGCTACTGTTCTTGTAAGTTTCCTAAGCAGAGTTGAACTATAAATGGCCCGTGTGTGTAGGAAGCACAGTTTCTTTTTCTGAGCAAGTTCACTCTTCTGGCCCTATAGGAAACACAGTAGAGTAGAAGAGTGCCTTTTTTTCAAAAGTAGAGTGTGTTTCTTGTAAGGCAAGCAAGTGTTTGTTTCCCATTCATAAACGAAGTGACTCACATGCAGTTTCTGGTCCTATGAGAAAGAGTTGTTTTCTGGTAAGCAAAGTCACTATTGCCCTCCCTTTGCCATACACAGTGAAAACAGGACTTGTGTCTGTTCCCAGAAAGTACAGTGTATTGGACTGAAGAGAAGCAACTGTTCTTGTCAGTTTCCTAAGCAGAGTTGAACTAGATATGGCCTGAGTGTGTAGGCAGCACAGTTCTTTTATTCTGAGCAAGCTAACTGTTCTGGCTCTTTGGAAACACAGTAGAGCAGAAGAGTGCTCTTTTCTAAAAAGCAGAGTGTGTTTCTTGGAGCGAGCTAGCGTCAGTTTTCCATTCATAAACAGAGTTGAATCACATGCAGTTTCTGTACCCAAGAAGAAGATTTGTTTTCTGCTAAGGAAAATCACTATGGGCCTTCCATTGCAATATACAGTGCAAAATTACTCACGTCTGTTCCCAGCAAGTACAATGTATTGGTCAGAAGAGAAGCTACTGTTCTCTTCAGTTTCCTAAGCAGAGTTGAACTAGATATGGCCTGTGTGTTTAGGAAGCACAGTTCTTTTTTCTGAGCAGTTCACTGATCTGTCCCTATAGGAAACACAGTAGAGTACATGAGTGCTCTTTTCTCAAATTAGATTGTGTTTCTTGTAAGGCAAGCAAGTGTTTGTTTCCCATTCATAAACGAAGTTGACTCACATGCAGTTTCTGTTCCTACTAGCAAGAGTTGTTTTTGAGTAAGGAAAGTCACTATTGTGCTCCCATTGTCATACACAGTGCAAATAGCACTCGTGTTTGTTCCCAGCAAGTACCGTTTATTGGACTGAAGAGAAGCTACTGTTCTTGTCACATTCCTAAGCAGAGTTTAACTAGATATGGCTCGTGTGTAGCAAGCACCGTCTTTTGTTCTGAGCTAGCTCACTCTTTTGGCTTTTTAGGAATCACAGAAGAGTAGAAGAGAGCTCTTTTCTCAAAGGCAGAGTGTGTTTCTTGTAAGGCGAGCTAGTGTTTGTTTCCAATTCATACACGGAGTTGAATCACAAGCAGTTTCTGATCCTATGAGCAAGAGTTGTTTTCTGGTAAGGAAAGTCACTATTGTGCTCCCATTGCCATACACAGTACAAATAACACTCACATATGTTCCCACCAAGTACAGTGTATTGGATCTAAAGAAGCTACTGTTTTTCTCAGATTCCTAAGCAGATTTGAACTAGATATGGCACATGTGTGTAGGAAGCACAGTTCTTGTCTTCTGAGCAAGCTCACTGTTCTGGCCCTTGTTTTTCATTCATAAACGTAGTTGACTCACATGCAGTTTCTGTTCCTACGAGCAAGAGTTGTTTTCGAGTAAGGAAAGTCACTATTGTGCTCCCATTGTCATACACAGTGCAAATAGCACTCGTGTCTGTTCCCAGCAAGTATAGTTTATTGGACTGAAGAGAAGCTACTGTTCTTGTCACATTGCTAAGGAGAGTTGAAGTAGATATGGCCCGTGTGTGTAGGAAGCACAGTTCTTTCGTTCTGAGCATGCTTTCTGTTCTGGCCCTATAGGAAACAGTAGAGTAAAGAGTGCATTTTTCTCAAAAGCAGAGTGTGTTTCTTGTAAGGCAAGCGAGCATTTGTGTCCCATTCATAAACAGAGTTGAATCACATGAAGTTTCTGCTCCTAAGACCAAGAGTTTTTTATGGTAAGGAAAGTCAATATTGAGCTCCCATTGCCATACACAGTGCAAATAGCACTCGTGTTTGTTCCCAGCAAGTACAGTTTATTGGACTGAAGAGAAGCTACTGTTCTTTTCACATTCCTAAGCAGACTTTAACTAGATATGGCTCGTGTGTAGCAAGCACAGTCTTTTGTTCTGAGCTAGCTCACTCTTTTGTCTTTTTAGGAATCACAGAAGAGTAGAAGAGAGCTCTTTTCTCAAAGGCAGAGTGTGTTTCTTGTAAGGCGAGCTAGTGTTTGTTTCCCATTCATACACGGAGTTGAATCACAAGCAGTTTCTGATCCTACGAGCAAGAGTTGTTTTCTGGTAAGGAAAGTCACTATTGCACTCCCATTGCCATACACAGTGCAAATAACACTCACATACGTTCCTACCAAGTACAGTGTATTGGATCTAAAGAAGCTACTGTTTTTCTCAGATTCCTAAGCAGAGTTGAACTAGATATGGCACATGTGTGTAGGAAGCACAGCTCTTGTCTTCTGAGCAAGCTCACTGTTCTGGCCCTTGTTTCCCATTCATAAACGTAGTTGACTCACATGCAGTTTCTGTTCGTATGAGCAAGAGTTGTTTTCGAGTAAGTAAAGTCACTATTGTGCTCCCATTGTCATACACAGTGCAAATAGCACTTGTGTCTGTTCCCAGCTAGTACAGTTTATTGGACTGAAGAGAAGCTACTTTTCTTGTCACATTCCTAAGCAGAGTTGAACGAGATATGGCCCGTGTGTGTAGGAAGCACAGTTCTTTCATTCTGAGCATGCATTCTGTTCTGGCCCTATAGGAAACCCAGTAGAATGAAGAGTGCATTTTTCTCAAAAGCAGAGAGTGTTTCTTGTAAGGCAAGCGAGCATTTGTTTCCCATTCCTAAACGGAGTTGAATCACATGAAGTTTCTGTTCCTAAGAGCAAGAATTTTTTATGGTAAGGAAAGTCAATATTGAGCTCCCATTGCCATACAGAGTGAAAAAAGCACTCGCGTCTTTTCCCAGCAAGTACAGTGTATTGGACTGAAGAAAACCTACAGTTCTTGTCAGTTTTCTAAGCAGAGTTGAACTAGATATGGATCCTGTGTGTGGGGACACAGTTCTTTTTTTCTGTGCAAGCACTCTGTTCTGGCCTTATAGGAAATATAATAGAGTAGAAAGTGCTCTTTTCTCTTAAGCAGAGAGTGTTTCTTGTAAGGCGAGCTAGTGTTTGTTTTCCATTCATAAATGGAGTTGAACCACATGCAGTTTCTGGACTTGGAGCAAGAGTTGTTTTTTTGGTAAGGAAAGTCACAATTGTGCACCTATTGCCACACACAGTGCAAATAGCACTCACGTCTGTTCACAGCAAGTGCAGTGTATTGGACAAAATAGAAGCTACTGTTGTTGTCAGTTTCCTAAGCAGAGTTGAACTAGATATGGCCCATGTGTGTAGGGAGCATAATTCTTTTGTTCTGAGCAAGCTCACTCTTTTTGCATTTTGGAAACTCAGTAGAGTAGAAGAGTGCTCTTTTCTCAAAAGCAGAGTGTGTTTCTTTTAAGATGAGATAGTGTTTGTTCCTCATTCATACATGGAGTTGAATCTCATGCAGTTTCTGGTCCTACGAGCAAGAGATTTTTCATGGTAAGGAAAGTCACTATTGCGCTCCCATTGCCATACACAGTGAAAAGAGCACTCGCGTCTGTTCCCAGCAATACAGTACATTGGACTGAAGAAAAGCTACTGTTGTTGTCAGTTTTCTAAGCAGGGTTGAACTAGATATGGCCCCTGTGTTTAGGGATCACAGTTCTTTTGTTCTGTGCAAGCACTCTATTCTGGCCCTATAGGAAACACAATAGAGTAGAAAGTGCTCTTTTCTAAAAAGCAGAGTGTGCTTCTTGTAAGGCAAGATAGCGTTTGTTTTGCATTCATAAACGGAGTTGAATCACATGCTGTTTCTGGTCCTGCGAGGAAGAGTTGTTTTCTGGTAAGGAAAACCACAATTGTGCACATATTGCCATACAGAGTGCAAATACCACTCACGTCTGTTCACAGCAAGTGCAGTGTATTGGACTGAAGGGAAGCTGATATTCTTGTCAGTTTTCTAAGCAGAGTTGAACTAGATATGATCTGTGTGTGTAGGAAGCACTGTTCTTTTGTTCTGAGCAGTTAACTGTTCTGTCCCTATAGGAAACACAGTAGAGTAGAAGAGTGCTCTTTTCTCAAAAGCAGAGTGTGTTTCTTGTAAGGCGAGCTCGTATTTGTTTCCAATTCATAAACGGAGGTGAATCACATGCAGTTTCTGGTCCTAAGAGCAAGAGTTGTTTTCTGGTAAGGAAAGTCACTATTGTGCTCCCATTGCCATAAACAGTGCAAATAGCACTCGCGTCTGATCCTAGCAGGTACAGTGTATTGGACTAAAGAGAAGCTACTGTTGTTGTCAGTTTCCTAAGCAGAGTTGAACTAGATATGGCCCGTGTGTGTAGGAAGACAGTTCTTTTGTTCTGAGCAAGCTCACTGTTCTGGCCCTTTAGGAAACACAGTAGAGTAGTAGAGTGCTCTTTTCTCAAAAGCAGAGTGTGTTTCTTGCAAGGCGAGCTAGTGTTTGTTTCCCATTCATAAATGGAGGAGAATCACATGCAGTTTCTGGTCCTACAAGCAAGAGATATTTTCTGGTAAGGAAAGTCACTTTTGTGCTCCCATTGCAACACAGTGCAAATAGCACTCATGTCTGTTCCTAGCAAGTACAGTGTATTGGACAAAAGAGAAGCTACTGTTGTTGTCAGTTTCCTAAGCAGAGTTGAAATAGATATGGCCCATGTGTTTAGGGAGCACAGTTCTTTTGTTGTGATCAAGCTCACTCTTTTTGCATTTTGGAAACTCAGTAGAGAAGAAGAGTGCTCTTTTCTCAAAAGCAGAGTGTGTTTCTTTTAAGGCAAGATAGTGTTTGTTTCCCAATCTTACATGGAGATGAATCTCATGCAGTTTCTGGTCCTACGAGCAAGAGTTTTTGTATGGTAAGGAAAGTCACTATTGCACTTGCTCCCATTGCCATAAACAGTGAAACAGCACTAGCATCTGTTCCCAGCAAATACAGTGCATTGGACTGAAGAAAAGCTACTGTTCTTGTCAGTTTTCTAAGCAGAGTTGAACTAGATATGGCCCCTGTGTTTAGGGAGCACAGTTCTTTTGTTCTGTGCAAGCACTCTGTTCTGGCCCTGCAGAAAACACAGTAGAGTTGAAGAGTGCTCTTTTCTCAAAAGCAGAGTGTGTTCTTGTAAGGTGAGCTAGTGTTTGTTTCTCATTCATGAACGGAGTTGAATCCCATGCAGTTTCTGGTCCTAAGAGCAAGAGTTGTTTTCTGGTAAGGAAAGTCACTATTGTGATCAGATTAACATACACAGTGCAAATAGCACTCGTGTCTGTTCCCAGCAAGTACAGTGTATGGGACTGAAGAGAAGCTACTCTTCTTGTCAGTTTCCTAAGCAGAGTTGTACTAGATATAGCCCGTGTGTGTAGGAAGCACTGTTCTTTTGCTCTGAGCAAGCTAACTGTACTGGCCCTACAGAAACACAGTAGAGTAGAAGAGTGCTCTTTTCTCAAAAGCAGAGTGTGTTTCTTGTAAGGCAAGTTAATGTTTGTTTCTCATTCATGAACGGAGTTGAATCACATGCAGTTTCTGGTCCTACGAGCAAGAGTTGTTTTCTGAAAGGAAAGTCACTATTGTGTTCCCCTTGCCATACACAGTACAAATAGCAATCTTGTATGTTCCCAGCTAGTACAGTGCATTGGCCTGAAGAGAATCTACTGTTCATGTTAGTTTCCTAAGCAAAGTTGAATTAGATATTACCCGTGTTTGTAAGAAGCACAGTTTTTTGTTCTCAGCAAGCTCATTTTTCTGGCCCTATAGGACACACAGTACAGTAGAGGAGTTCTCTTTTCTCAAAAGCAGAGTGTGTTTCTTGTAACGTGAGCTAGTGTTTATTTCCCATTCATAAACAGAGTTGAATCACATGAAGTATCTGGTCCTATGAGAAAGAGCTGTTTTCTGGTAAGAAAAGTCACTCTTATGCCCCATTGCCATATACAGTGCAAATTGCATCTCACATCTGTTCCCAGCAAGTACAGTGTATTGGACTGAAGAGAAGCTATTGTTCTTGTCAGTTTCTTATGCAGAGTTGAACTAGATATGGTCCATGTTTTTATTAAGAACAGGTCTTTGTTCTGAGCAAGCTCACTGTTCTGGCCCTGTGGAAAAACAGTAGAGTAGATGAGTGTTCCTTTTTCAAAAGCAGAGTGTGTTTCTTGTAAGGTGAGCTAGTGTTTGTTTCCCGTTCATAAACGTATTGAATCACATGCAGTTTCTGGTCCTACGAGCAGAAGTTGTTTCTGGTAAGAAAAGTAACTATTGTGCTCCCATTGCCATACACAGGGCAAATAGCACTCGCGTCTCTTCCCAGCAAGTACAGTGTATTGGACTGAAGAGAAGCTACTGTTCTTGTCAGTTTCCTAAGCAGAGTTGAACAATATATTGCTAGTGTGTGTAGGAAGCACAGTTTTTTTGTTCTGAGCAAGCTCACTCTTCTGGCCCTTAGGAAACACAGTAGAATAGAAGAGTGCTCTTTTCTCAAAAGCAGAGTGTGTTCCTGTAAGGCGAGCTAATGTTTGTTTCCCATTCATAAACGGAGTTGAGTCACATGCAGTTTCTGTTTCTATGAGCAAGAGTTGTTTTCTGGTAATGAAAGTCCCTATTATGTCCCCATTGCCATATACAGTGCAAATTGCAACTCGAGTCTGTTCCCAGCAAGTAGTGTATCTTGGACTGAAGAGAAGCTACTGTTTTTGTCAGTTTCCTATGTAGCGTTGAACTAGATATGGCCCGTGTGTAGGAAATACAGTTCTTTTGTTCTGAGCAACCTCACTGTTCTAGACCTATGGAAACACAGTACAGTAGAAGAGTGCTCTTTTCTGAAAAACAGAGTGTGTTTCTTGTTAGACGAGCTAGTGTTTGTTTCTCGTTCATAAACGGAGTTGAATCACATGAAGTTTCTGGTCCTACTAGTAAGAGTTGTTTTCTGGTGAGGAAAGTCACTATTGAGCTCCCATTGAGATAAAAAGTGAAAACAGGACTCCCGTCTGTTCCCAGCAAGTACAGTGTTGGTGGTATTTTACTTCTACTAATCAAACGCCATTACCAGCAGGATGTAACCCAAATGGTACTCAAAGGAATGAAATCTGGCAGATGGACGTGTTTCACTTTGCAGAATTTTGAAAACTGAAATATTTACACCACACTATCGATACTTATTCAGGATTTCAGTGGGCAACTGCTTTGAGTTCTGAAAAAGCTGATTCTGTAATCACTCATTTGCTAGAAGTTATGGCCATCATGAGTATACATGCACAAATCAAAACTGACAATGCTCCATCATATCTCTGTTAAAATGAAATGGTTTTTTTGCTTATTACAATATAAAGCATATTACAGGCATACCACATAATCCTACAGGTCAAGCAGTTATAGAAAGATCAAACAGAACTCTAAAGGATATGCTAAATAAACAGAAAGGGGTAACAAAAACAACCAGAAATAGACTGCATAATGCTCTATTAACTTTGAATTTTCTTAATGCCAATGAGAAAGGAACTACAGCTTCAGAGAGACATTGGATAATAGAAAAAACTACAGAATTAAATCAGCCTATATACTTTAAGGATGTGCTGACCTCAGAATGGAAACCAGGGTATGTGTTACATTGTGGACGAGGTTTTGCTTTTATTTCTACAGGAGAAGATAAGCTGTGGGTACCATCAAAATTGATAAAGGTTCGATTTGAACAAGAGAAACCTCTTAATTAGAGGAGGTTATACCTCATCATCCAACATGAATATCCAATTTAAACTAACTTATAGCAGTAACACATGTCTTTTCATTTAATCAGATAATAACTTGCCAAAAAGGAACATCCCCAAATTTAGTCTTGGGGAAAGGTTTTCGTTTTTGTCTTTTAGGAGAATGAAGGTTAAGGAATCTGAAGAACACTGGACAAATAAGACAACTGAAGAAAAGGGACAAATCATCTATCCCAGGAAGCAGAGTGAAACGGGGTATGGGTATATATTATTTAAAAAAATTTATGTCTTCCTAAACGTTTCTTTCTGCTTTTCTCTAAAGATTTAACACTATTGGTCTTCTAATAGTCCCAGTCCAATTAAAATTTAAAGCTGATTTTGGAGTTGGAGAATGGCTCTCTCCTTCTTTAAACTCAAGCATGTTGTTAAAAGGAAAATGCAAACTCCCTGTATCATGCCAGAATAAATAGCCATCTTCTGCTATGAGACAGGAGAAAAGCCAAATTAATTAAGGGACTATTCTGTTACTAATCTCAACTCTTTGATTCTATTCTGATTCTTTAAACTTTTCTTAAAGTATAAATTTTATATCAAAACTTACAAGATTAATATATATATATATACATTTTAAACTTTGTTAAGATATGAATGATCATATAGAGTATTAATTAATTCTAGAAAAAAGGCTTCAATTAGCTGCATATACATGTCTTTGTGTTCGAGTCTCTTATCAGTTTTCTGCAGGAATTCACGGCCAGGCCTAACATCAACTGAAGTCTCCAGGAAGAAGTTGGGGCCCCACAACAACAACAATTCCACATGGACAATAATAACATCACTAAGCTGACAAACATCATCTACAGATCAGCTTTGAACTACAAGGTGCTCAGAGCAATTTTGAGATGACTAGATGAGATGATCCAGTCTCAAAGTCTACTTGAATAAGTACTTGAGATAAACCCTGAACTTTGGCATTATACACAGACTAGATAATGAAGGATATAGTTACCTTTCCTAGAACTTGACAATTTACCAAAAATTTTTCTTTCAGGATAAAGATAACTTCGGCCATATCAAGCAGGAAGCAATTTTAAGAATATGACGCCCAAATTCCCAAAGAGGTGGTGTGGCCTTTTTTTGGTCTTTTTAGTGGGTTTTGGGTCTGGGATAATTTTCATTGTTTAGGGGGGTTGGTTACAAGTTGTTGTGAAGGGTTAGGAAAAAGACTAAGCAGATTAGATTTAAGGTTCTTATTTAACAAAAAAAGAGAGAAAGAAAGAAGAAGAAAAAGACAATTACTAGTTTTAAATACTTTACATTGGATTGGTTTGTTTTATATTGTATACAAATTCTATATATTGAAATTGATATTGTTAGAAAATGCTATATGTATATTTCTAATTGTACTTATATCGTTCATTTAACAATGCAATTTTCTGATCCTTGAATGTTATTATTACCAACTATTAGGATATAAAGAAATGATAGTAGTTAGACATTACAATAGAACTTGTAGTCATATTAGATATGTTTTAAAAATTGAGCAGATATATTTTAGATAGGTCATCTTCAAACCCTTCAGAGAACTATAGAATATGGCATTTAAAATGTTTTAATAACGTAAAAAATTTTTCTTTTTTGTTATGACTATGAGACATGTCGGCTCCTGGCAGTACCAATCTACTTCAGAGAAAATATGGGCATTGAAGAAACTGTGTATGGAGTTAGCTTTCATTGTGGCAAAAGTTAGCCACTGGAAAACAAAGTATCCTCAAATCAACTGCTGACAAAATGGACAGACAGGACATGAAACAAAGGACTATTGATTCTTGCCTAAATAATCGTGGTTATGGCTTTATCAAAAGGCATCTTCTGAGGCCAGGACAAAATGACACCATCCCTGACGTGGCCTTCGCAATTCGGAAAAGGTAGTGCCCTTTTCTTTGAAGGCAGCTGAACAGGCAGTGGGCCGATGGCTTCTGATGTGCAATGGAACAGCAGCTGAAACAGTTATTCTTGAAGAGTAACTAAGCTCACGCCTCTCAATAGTAAACTGGCATTTGATACAGGGATGTGGAGAAGAACGGGATGCTGAGATGAAGCCATATGTACACAGCCAAGAAGAATGGACAGCTGAATTAAAAAACCATCAACAATTTTCAGAATTTAAAATCCTGAATCATGACATGACACTAGTGGAATTCAGGTGTTTCTGGTGCATGGACTGCTCTCACCCAATGTGAGGTTGAACTGTTGACCTTGTGTACATCTTACTTCACAAATGAGTCTGTCAGATATGCTAAGACTATAGACTGAAGATGATGTCCCAGCATTGCGGAGAAACATCAGGTGACTGTCCAGGCAGCTGGCTGTTTTTGTCAACTCACAAATTTTTTGGAAGTTGCTTGCATGCACTTTCTGTTTTTATTTTTGTTAGCTAATATTATTTCCTTCTTGGGTCTCTGAAGGAGTTGAAGATTAGTTAGCTATAGTTGAAGATTAGTTAGTTATAGTTGAAGGTTAGTTAGTTATAGTTGAAGATTAATTAGGATAGAAAGTGAATTAGATACATTTTGGACTTAACAAAATAGGATAATGAAATTATTATCTGTGAATTTGTCAAATACAAATGGACTAGACACTGTTTAGACATTTATTATTTGTATATATTGTATATAGTTATTGTACTTTTGTATATAGTTTTTCTTTTGTTAGTTATAACCTTTTTCTTTTTTATTAAAATAGAAAAGGGGAAATGTGGTGGTATTTTACTTGTACTGAAATGTGATTTTAATTGTATGTTAATAAATAAAGTTGCCTGGGGGTCAGAGTTTTAGAGCCATATCAAGTGCGTGGCAGTGGTGTCGCACGCCTTTAATGACCTGGAGGGCGGTACATACAGGCACTAACAAGGCAGTCACGTGTTTAGGTTTACAACCAATGAGAAGGCAGAACAGCTAGACTATTTAAAGACATACAGACAGGAAGTAGGCCCCTTTTCGAAGAGCTCTCTTGGCTGAAGCAGGATCACTGAAGCAGGAAGAGTAAGGCTCTTAGTTCGGACCACTTGGCTTTCTTCTCTGAATTGGCTCTGTGTTTCTTATTTAATAAGACGGTTGGTTACATCTACAACAGTGTTTTGAACTGAAGAGAACCTACTATTCTTGTCAGTTTTCTATGCAGATTTGAACATGTATATAGCCCGTGTGTTTAGGAAGCACAGATCTTTTGTTCTGAGCAAGCTCACTGTTCTAGCCCTGTGTAAACACAGTAGAGGAGAATAGTGCTCTTTTCTCAAAAGCAGAGTGTGTTTCTTGTAAGGCGAGCTATTGTTTGTTTCCCATTCATAAACGGAGTTGAATCACATGCAGTATCTGGTCCTATGAGCAAGAGTTGTTTTCTGATAAGGAAAGTCACTATTGCGCTCCCATTGCCATACACAGTGCAAATAGCACTCGTGTCTGTTCCCAGCAAGTCCAGTGTATTGGACTGAATAAAAGCTACTTTTGTTGTCAGTTTCCAAAGCAGAGTTGAACTAGATATGCTCCGTGTGTTTAGGAAGCACAGTTCTTTTGTTCTGATCAAGCTAACTGTTCTGGCCCTACAAAAACACAGTAGAGTAGAAGAGTGCTCTTTTTTCAAAAGCAGAGTGTGTTTCTTGTAAGGCGAGCTAGTGTTTGTTTCACATTCAAGAACGGAGTTAAATCACATGCAGTTTCTTGTCGTATGAGTAAGAGATGTTTTCTGGAAAGGAAAGTCACAATTGCGCTCCCACTGCCATACACAGTACAAATAGCAAACTTGTCTGTTCCCAGCAAGTACAGTGTATTGGTCTGAAGAAAAGCTATTGTTCTTGTTAGTTTCCTAAGCAAAGTTGAACTAAATATTACCTGTGTTTTTAGGAAGCACAGTTTTTTGTTCTCAGCAAGCTCACTTTTCTGGCCCTATAGGAAACACAGTAGAGTAGAAAAGTTCTCTTTTCTCCAAAGCAGAGTGTGTTTCATGTAGGCGAGTTAGTGTTTGTTTCTTATTGATAAACGTAGTTGAATCACATGTTGTTTCTGGTCCTACGAGCAATAGTTGTTTTCTGGTAAGGAAAGTCACTATTGCGATCCCATTGCCATAAGCAGTGCAAATAGCACTCAAGTCTTTTCCCAACAAGTTCAGTGTATTGGCCTGAACAGAAGCTAATGTTCTTGTTAGTTTCCTAAGCAGAGTTGAGCTAGATATTACCCGTGTTTGTAGTAAGCACAGTTCTTGTGTTCTCAACAAGCTCACTTTTCTGGCCCTTTAGGAAACTCAGTAGAAGAGAAAATTGCTCTTTTCTCAAAAGCAGAGTGTGTTTCTTGTAAGGCGAGCTAGTGTTTGCTTTCCATTCATAAACGAAGTTGAATCACATGTAGTTTCTGCTCCTATGAGCAAGAGTTGTTTTTTGGTAAGGAAAGTCACTATTGCGCTCCCATTGCCATACACAGTACAAATAGCAAACTTGTCTGTTCCCAGCAAGTACAGAGTATTGGTCTGAAGAAAAGCTATTGTTCTTGTTAGTTTCCTAAGCAAAGTTGAACTAAATATTACCTGTGTTTTTAGGAAGCACAGTTTTTTGTTCTCAGCAAGCTCACTTTTCTGGCCCTATAGGAAACACAGTAGAGTAGAAGAGTTCTCTTTTCTCCAAAGCAGAGTGTGTTTCATGTAGGCGAGTTAGTGTTTGTTTCTTATTGATAAACGTAGTTGAATCACATGTTGTTTTTGGTCCTACGAGCAATAGTTGTTTTCTGGTAAGGAAAGTCACTATTGCGATCCCATTGCCATAAGCAGTGCAAATAGCACTCAAGTCTTTTCCCAGCAAGTTCAGTGTATTGGCCTGAACAGAAGCTAATGTTCTTGTTAGTTTCCTAAGCAGAGTTGAGCTAGATATTACCCGTGTTTGTAGTAAGCACAGTTCTTGTGTTCTCAACAAGCTCACTTTTCTGGCCCTATAGGAAACTCAGTAGAAGAGAAAATTGCTCTTTTCTCAAAAGCAGAGTGTGTTTCTTGTAAGGCGAGCTAGTGTTTGCTTTCCATTCATAAATGGAGTTGAATCACATGTAGTTTCTGCTCCTATGAGCAAGAGTTGTTTTTTGGTAAGGAAAGTCACTATTGCGCTCCCATTGCCATACACAGTGCAAATAGTACTTAAGTCTGTTTCCAGCAAGTACAGTGTATTGTTCTGAAAAAAGCTACTGTTCTTGTCAGTTTCTTAAGCAGAGTTGACCTCGATATGGTCCGTGTGTGTAGAAAGCACAGTTCTTTTGTTCTGAGCAAGCTCACTGTTCTAGAACTGTGGAAACACAGTAGAGTAGAAGAGATCTCTTTTCCCAAAAGCAGAGTTTGTTTCTTGTAAGGCGAGCTAGTGTTTGTCTCCCATTCATAAATGAAGTTGAATCCCATGCAGTTTATGATCCTACGAGTAAGAGTTGTTTTCTGGTGAGGAAAGTCACTATTGCGCTCCCATTGCCATAAAAATTGCAAATAGCACTCGCTTCTGGTCCAAGCAAGTGCAGTGTATTGGCCTGAACAAAAGCTAATGATCTTGTTAGTTTCCTAAGCAGAGTTGAACTAGATATTACCTGTGTTTGTAGGAAGCACAGTTCTTTTGTTCTCAGCAAGTTCACTGTTCTGGCACAATAGGAGACACAGTAGAGAAGAGTGCTCTTTTCTCAAAAGCAGGGTGTGTTTCTTTTAAGGCGAGCTAGTGTTTGTTAACCATTCATAAACGGAGTTGAATCACATGCAGTTTCTGGTCCTATGTGCAAGAGTTGTTTTCTGGTAAGGAAAGTCACTTTTGTGTTCCAATGCCAAACAAAAGTGCATATTGCACTTACGTCTGTTCCCAGCAAGTGCAGTGTATTGGACTGAAGACAAGCTACTGTTCTTGTCAGTATCCTAAGCTGAGTTGAACTAGATATGGCTCGTGTGTAGGAAGCATAGTTCTTTGGTTCTGAGCAAGCTCACTCTTTTGCCCTGTAGGAATCACAGTAGAGGGGAAGAGTGCTCTTTTCTCAAAAGTAGAGTGTGTTCTTGTAAGGCAAGCTAATGTTTGTTTCCCATTCATAAACAGAATTGAATCACATGCAGTTTTTTGTCCTACGAGCACGAGTTGTTTTCTGGTAAGGAAAAACACTATTCTGCTTCCATTGCCATATACAGTACAAATAATACTCGCATATGTTCCCAGCAAGTACAGTGTATTGGAGTGAAGAAAAGCTACTGTTCTTGTCAGTTTCTTAAGCAGAGTTGAACTAGATATGGTCCGTGTGTAGGAAGCATAGTTCTTTTGTCATGAACAAGCTCATTCTTCTAGCCCTGTGGAAACACAGTAGAGGAGAAGAGTGTTCTTTTCTCAAAAGCAGAGTGTGTTACTTGTAAGGCGAGCCAGTATATGTTTCCCATTCATAAACTGAGTTGAATCACGTGCAGTTTCTGGTCCGATGAGCAAGAGTTGTTTTCTGGTAAGGAAAGTCACTATTTTGCTCCCATTGCCATAAAAAGTGCAATTAGCACTCGTATCTGTTCCCAGCAAATACAGTATATTGTACTGAAGAAAAGCTACTGTTCTTGACAGTGTCTTAAGCAGAGTTGAACTAGATATGGTCCGTGTTTGTAGGAAGCACAGTTCTTTTGCTCTGAGCAAGCTCACTCTTCTAGCCCTGTGGAAACATAGTAGAGTAGAAGAGTACTCTTTTCTCAAAAGCAGAGTGTTTTTCTTGTAAGGCAGTCTAGCGTTTGTTTCCCATTAATAAACACAGTTGAATCACATGCAGTTTCTGCTGCTACGAGCAAGAGTTGATTTCTTGTAAGGAAAGTCACTATTGTGATCCCATTGCCATACACAGTGCAAATAGCACTCTCGTCTGTGTTCAGCAAGTACACTGTATTGGACTGAAGAGAAACTACTGTTCTTGTCAGTTTCCTAAACAGAGTTGTACTAGATATGGCCCGTGTGTGTAGGAAGCACAGTTATTTTGTTCTGAGCAAGCTAACTGTTCTGGCCCAATGGAAACACAGTAGAGTAGCAGATTGCTCTTTTCTCAGAAGCATAGTGTTTTTCTTGTAAGGCGAGCTAGTGTTTGTTTGCCATTCATAAAAGGAGATGAATTCCCTGCAGTTAATTGTCCTATGAGAAAGAGTTGTTTTCTGGTAAGGAAAGTCACTATTGTGCTCCCATTGCCATACACAGTGCAAATAGCACTCTCATCTGTTCCCAGCAAGTACAGTGTATTGTTTTGAAGAGAAGCTCCTATTCTTGTCATTTTTTGAAGCTGAGTTGAACTAGATTGGCCCGTGTTTGTGGGAAGCACAGATAATTTGTTCTGAGCAAGCTCACTGTTCTGCCCCTAAGAAAACACAGTATAGTAGAAGAGTGCTCTTGTCTCAAAAGCAGAGTGTGTTATTGTAAGGAGAGCTAGTATTTTTTTCCCATTCATAAACGTAGTTGAATCACATGAAGTTTCTGTTCCTATGATCAAGAGCTATTTTCTGGTAAGGAAAGTCACTATTGCGCTCCAATTGCCAAACACAGTGCAAATAGTCCTCGCATCTGTTCCCAGCCCATAAACTGTAATGGACTGAAGAGAAGCTACAGTTCTTGTCAGATTGCTAAGGAGAGTTGACGTAGTTATGGCCCATGTGTGTAGGAAGCAAAGAACTTTTGTTCTATCAAAGCTCAATGTTTTGGACTTATAGGAAACACAGTTAAGTAGAAGAGTGCACTTTTCTCAAAAGCATAGTGTTTTTCTTGTAACGCGAGTTAGTGTTTTTTTCCTGTTCATAAATGGATTTGAATCACATGTAGTTTCTGGTTCTACGAGAAAGAGTTCTTTTCTGGTAAGGGACGTCACTATTGCGCTCCCAATGGCATACACAGTGCATATAGCACTAGCGTATGTGCCAAGCAATTACAGTGTATTGGACTATAGGGAAGCTACAGTTCTTGTCAGTTTCCTAAGCACAGTTGAACTAGATATGGCACGTCTGTGTAGGAAGCACAATTCTTTTGTTCTATGCAAGCTCACTGTTCTGCCCCTATAGGAAACACAGTAGATTTGAGAGTGCTCTTTTCTCAAAAGCAGAGTGTGTTTTTTGTAAGGCAATCCAGTGTTTCTTTGCCATTCCTAAACGGAGTTGAATCCCATGCAGTTTCTGGGCCTACGAGCAAGATTTGTCTTCTGGTAAAAAAAAGTCACTATTGCGCTTCCATTGCCGTACACAGTGAAAGTAGCACTCACATCTGTTCCCAGAAAGTACAGTGTACTGGACTGAAGAGATGCTACTCTTCTTGTCAGTTTTCTAAGGAGAGTTGAACTAGATATGGCCTGCGTGTGTAGGAAGCAGAGTTCTTTTGTTTTGAGCAAGCTCACTCTTCTGGCCCTATAGGAACATAGTAGAGTAGAAGAGTGCTCTTTTTTCAAAAGCAAAGTGTTTTTCTTGTAATGCGAGCTAGTGGTTGTTTCCATTCATAAACGGAGTTGAATCACATGCAGTTTCTTGTCCTACGAGAAAGCGTTTTTTTCTAGTAACTAAAGTCACTATTGTAGTCCCTTGCCATACACAGTGCAAACAGCACTTGCGTCTGTTCCCAACAAATAGAGTGTATTGGACTGAAGAGAATCTAGTGTTCTTGTCAGTTTCCTAAGCAGAGTTGAACTAGATATGGCTCATGTCTGTAGGACGCACAGGTTTTTTGTTCTGAGCAAGCCCACAGTTCTGGCCCCTTGGAATCACATTAGAGTAGATGAGTGCTCCTTTCTCAAAAGCAGAGTGCTTTAATTGTAAGTCAGGTTAGGGTTTTTTTCCCCTTAATAAACGGAGTTGAATCACATGCAGTTTCTGCTGCTATGAGCAAGAGTTGATTTCTGGTAAGGAAAGTCACTATTGTGCTCCCATTGCCATACACAGTGCAAAAAACTCTCGCGTCTGTTCCCAGCAAGTACACTGTATTGGACTGAAGAGAAGCTACGGTTCCTGTCAGTTTCCTCAGTAGAGTTGAACTAGATATAGCCCATTGGTCTAGGAAGCACAGTTATTTTGTGTTGAGGAAGCTCACTGTTCTGGCCCTAAGGAAACACAGTAGTGTAGAATAGTGCTCTTTTCTCAAAAGCAGAGTTTGTTTCTTGTAAGACGAGCTAGTGTTTGTTTGCCATTCAGAAACATAGATGATTCCCATGCAGTTTCTGGTCCTACGAGCAAGAGTTTTTTTCTGGTAAGGAAAGTCACTTTTGTGATCTCATTGCCATACACTGTACAAACAGCACTCGTGTCTGTTCCCAGCAAGTACAGAGTATTGGACTGAAAAAAAGCTACTGTACTTGTTAGTTTCCTAAGCAGAGTCGAAATAAATATTGCCCATGTGTTTAGGAAGCACAGTTCTTTTGTTCTGAGCAAGCTCACTGTTCTAGCACTATGTAAACACAGTAGAGTAGAAGAGTGCTCTTTTCTCAAAAGCAGTGTGCGTTTCTTGTAAGGCGAGCTAGTGTTTGTTTCCCATTCATAAACGGAGTTAAATTACATGCAGTTTTTGGTCCTATGAGAAAGGGTTGTTTTTGGTAAGGAAAGTCACTATTGTACTCCTATTGCCATACACAGTGCAAATAGCACTCTTGTCTGTTCCCAGCCTGTACAGTGTATTGGACTGAAGAGAAGTTACTGTTCTTGTCAGTTTCCTAAGCAGAGTTGAACTAGATATGGCTGATGCATGTAAAAAGCACAGTTCTTTTGTTCTGTGCAAGCTCACTGTTCTGGCTGTATAGTAAAAACAGTAAAGTACATAAGTGCTCTTTTCTCAAAAGCAGATTGTGTTATTGTAAGGTGAGCTAGTGTTTGTTTCCCATTCATAAATGGAATTGAATCACATGCAGTTTCTATTTGTACAAGCAAAAGATGTTTTCTGGTAAGGAAAGAAACTATTGTGCCCCCAAAGACATACACAGTGAAAATTGCACTCGCATCTGTTCTCAGTAAGTACAGTGTATTGGATGGAAGAGAAGCTACTACTCTTGACAGTTTCGAAAGCACAGTTGAACTAGATATAGACCGTGTGTGTAGGAAGCAGAGTTCTTTTGTTCTGAGCAAGCTCACTGTTCTTGCACTATGGAAACACAGTAGAGTAGAAGAGTGCTCTTTTCTCAAAAGCAGAGTGTATTTCTTGTAAGGCGAGGTAGTGTTTGTTTCCCAACATACATGGAGTTGAATCTCATGCAGTTTCTGGTCCTACGAGCAAGAGTTGTTTCCTGGTAAGGAAAGTCACTATTGCTCTCCCATTGCCATACACAGTGCAAATAGCACTCACATCTCTACCCAGCAAGTACTGTGTATTGGACTGAAGAGAAGCTACTGTTCTTGTCAGTTTCCTAAGCAGAGTTTAACTACATGTGGCTCGTATGTGTAGGAAGCAAAGTTCTTTTGTTCTGAACAAGCACACTGTTCTGGTCCTATAGGAAACACAGAAGAGTAGAAGAGTGCTCTTTTCTCAAAAACAGAGTGTGTTTCTTGTAAGGCAAGCTAGTGTTTTTTTCCCATTCATAAATGGAGTGGAATCACATACAGTTTCTGGTCCTATGAGAAAGAGTTTTTTTTTTCTGGTAAGTAAAGTCACTATTGAGCTCCCATTTCCATACACAGTACAAATAGCACAAGCGTCTGTTCCCAGGAATTACAGTGTATTGGACTATAGAGAAGCTAATGTTCTTGTCAGTTTCCAAAATAGAGTTGAACTAGATATGGCCCTTGTGTGTAGGAATCACAGTTCTTTTGTTCTGTGCAAGCTCACTGTTCTGGCCCTATAGGAAACACAGTAGAGTAGAGAGTGCTAGTTTCTTAAAAACAGAGTGTGTTTCTTGTAAGGCGAGCTAGCGTTTGTTTCCCAGTCCTAAATGGAGTTGAGTCACATGCAGTTTCTGGTCCTATGAGCAAGAGTTGTTTTCTGGTAAGAAAGTCACTGTTGCTCTCCCATTGCCATACACCGTGCAAATAGCACTCGCTTCTTTTCCCAGCAAGTACAGTGTATTGGAGTGAAGAGAATTTACTTTTCTTGTCAGTTTTCTTAGGGAGTTGAACTAGAGATGGCCAGTGCGTGTAGAAATCACAGTTCTTTTGTTCTGTGCAATCTCACTGTTCTGGCCGTATAGTAAAAACAGTAGAGTACATGAGTGCTCTTTTCTCAAAAGCAGAGTGTGTTTCTTGTACAGTGAGCTAGTGGATGTTTCCCACTCATAAACCGAGTTGAATCACATGCAGTTTCTGGTCCTACGAGCAAGAGTTGTTTCCTCTTAAGGAAAGTCACTATTGAGGTTCCAAAGCCATTCACAGTGAAAATAGCACTCGTGTCTGATCCCAGGAAGTACAGTGTATTGGACCGATAAGAAGCAACTGTTCTTGTCAGTTTCCAAGAAAGAGTTGAACTAGATATGGCCCGTGTGTGTAGGAAGCACAGTTCTTTTGATCTGAGCAAGCTCACTGTTTTGGCCCAATGGAATCACAGTAGAGTAGAAGAGTGCTCTTTTCTCTAAAGGAGATTTTGTTTCTTGTAAGGCAAGCTAGTGTTTGTTTCTCATTCATAAACGGAGTTGAATCACATGCAGTTTCTTGTCCTATGAGCAAGAGTTGTTTTCTGATAACGAAATACACTATTTCCTAACAATGCCATAAACTGTGAAAATAGCACTCGCATCTGTTTCCAGCAAGTACAGTGTTTTGGACTGCAGAGAAGCTATTATTCTTTTCAGTTTTCTAAGTAGAGTTCAACTAGATATGGCATGTATATGTAGGAAGCAAATATCTTTTGTTCTTGCAAGCTCACTCTTCAGGCTCAATTTGATTCAGAGTAGAGTAGAGAGTGGTATTTTCTCAAAAACAGAGTGTGTTTCTTGTTAGGTGAGCTAGTGTTTGCTTCCCATTCCTAAACAGAGTTGAATCTCATGCAGTTTCCGGTCTTATGAACAAGAGCTTTTTTCTGTTAAGAAAGTCACTATTTTGCTCCCATTGCTATACACAGTTCAAGTAGCACTAGTGTCTGTTCCCAGCAAGTGCGGTGTATTGGACTGAAGAGATGCTACTGTTCTTGTCAGTTTCCTAAGCAGAGTTGAATTAGATATAGCCTGTGTTTGTAGGAAGCCGAGTTCTTTTGTTCTGAACAAGATCACTTTTTTAGCCATATGGGAAACACAGTAGAGTAGAAAAGTGCTCTTTTCTCAAAAGCCTAGTCTGTTTCTTGTGAGGCGATCAAGTGTTTGTTTCCCATTCACAAACGGACTTGAAAAACATGCAGATTCTGGAAGTACGAGCAAGAGTTGTTTTCTGGTAAAGAAAGTCACTATTGCTCTCCCAAAGCCATTCACAGTGAAAATAGCACTCGCGTCTGTTCCCAGCAATTACAGTGTATTGAACCGAAGAGAATCTACTGTTCTTGTCAGTTTCCAAGGAAGAGTTGAACTAGATATGGCCCGTGTGTCTAGAAAGCACAGTTCTTTTGTTGTCAGCAAGCTAACTGTTCTGGCCTTATGGAAACACAGTAGATTAGAAGAGTGCTCTTTTCTCAAAAACATACTGTGTTTCTCATAAGCTGAGCTAGTGTTTGTTTCACATTCATAAACGGAATTGAATCCCATGCAGTTGCTGGTCCTATGACCAAGAGTTGTTTTATAATAAGGAAAGTCACTATTGTGCTCCAGTTGCCATGCACAGTGCAAATAGCACTCGCGTCTGTTCCCACAATGACAGTGTATTGGAAAGAAGAGAATCTACTTTTCCTATCAATTTCCTAAGCAGAGTTGAACTAGATATGGCCCGTGGGTGTAGAAATCACAGTTCTTTTGATCTGAGCAAGCTCACTGTTCTGGCCCTAAGGAAACACAGTAGAGTAGTAGAGTGCTCTTTTCTCATAAGCAGTGTGTGTTTCTTGTAAGGTAAGCTAGTGCTTGTTTCCCATTTATAAACGGAGTTGAATCACATGCAGCTTCTTGTCCTACGAGCAAGAGTTGTTTTCTTGTAAGGAAAGTCACTATTTCGTTCCCATTGAAACCACAGTACAAATAGCACTCGCATCAGTTCCCAGCAAGTCAATTGTAGTGGACTGAAGAGAAGCTAATGTTCTTGTCAGATTCCTAAGGAGAGTTGAAGTAGATATGGCCCATGTGTGTAAGAAGCAGAGATCTTTTGTTCTGTGCAAGCTCAATATTCTGGCTCTATAGGAAACACAGTTAAGTAGAAGAGTGCTCTTTTCTCAAAAGCAGAGTTTGTTTTTTGTAAGGCGAGCTAGTTTTTTTATCCCATTCATAAACGGAGTTGAATCACATGCAGTTTCTGGTCCTACAAGAAAGAGTTGTTTTCTGGTAAGGAATGTCAGTATTGCGCTCCCAATGCCATTTACAGTGCAAATAGCACTAGCGTATGTTCCAAGCAATTACAGTGTATTGGACTATAGAAAAGCTAAAGTTCTTGTCAGTTTCCTAAGCAGAGTTGAACTAAATATGGCACGTGCATGTAGATAGCACAATTCTTTTGTTCTATGCAAGCTCACTGTTCTGCCCCTATAGGAAACACAGAAGAGTAGAGAGTGCTCTTTTCTCAAAAGCAGAGTGTGTTTCTTGTAAGGCAGGCGAATGTTTCCTTCCCATTCATAAACGGAGTTGAATCCCATGCAGTTTATGGGCCTACGAGCAAGAGTTGTTTTCTGGTAAGGAAAGTCACTAATGTGCTCCTATGCCATACACAGTGCAAGTAGCACTCGTGTCTGTTCCCAGACAGTACAGTGTATTTGACTGAAGAGAAGCTACTGTTCTTGTCAGTTTCCTAAGTAGTCTTGAACTAGATATGGGCCGTGTGTGTAGGAAGCACAGTTCTTTTGTTCTGAGCAAGCTCACTGTTCTGGCTATATAGGAAACACAGTAGACTAGAAGAGTGCTCTTTTCTCCAAAGCAGAGTGTGTTCCTTGTAAGGCGAACTAATGTTTGTTTCCCATTCAAAAGCAGAGATGAATCACATGCAGTTTCTGATTATACGAGCAAGAGATGTTTTCTCGTAGGAAAGTCGCTCTTTTGCTCCCTTTGTCATACACAGTGACAATAGCACTCGCATCTATTCCCAGCAAGTACAGTGTATTGGACTGAAGAGAAGCTACTATTCTTGTCAGTTTCCTAAGCAAAGTTGAACTAGATATGGCACGTGTGTAGGAAGCACAGTTCTTTTGTTCTGTGCAAGCTCACTGCTCTGGCCCTATAGGAAACACAATAGAGTAGAAGAGTGCTCTTTTCTCAAAAACATATTGTGTTTTTTGTAAGGCGAGCTAGTGTTTGTTTCCCATTCATAAACGGAGTTGAATCACATGCACTTTCTGGTCCTACGAGCAAGAGTTGTTTTCTGGTAAGGAAAGTCACTATTGAGTTCCCATTTCCATGCACAGTGCAAAAAGCACACGTGTCTGTTCCCTGCAATTACACTGTATTGGACTGAAGAGATGCTACTGTTCTTGTCAGTTTCATAAGCAGAGTTGAACTAGATATGGCCCGTGTGTGTAGGTAGCACAGCTCTTTGTTCTGAGTAAGCTCACTCTTCTGGCCCTAGGAAACACAGTAGAATAGAAGAGTGCTCTTTTCTCAAAAGCAGAACATATTTCTTGTAAGGCAAGCAAGTGTTTGTTTCCAATTCATACACGGATATGAATCACCTGCAGTTTTTGGTCCTAGGAGTAATTGTTGTTTCCTCATAAGGAAAGACAATTTTGGGCTCCCATTGCCAAACACAGTGCCAATAGCACTCGTGTCTGTTTTTATCAAGTAGAGTATGTTGGACTGAAGCGATGCTACTGTTCTTGTCAGTTTCATAAGCAGAGTTAAACTAGATATGGCCCATGGGTAGGAAACACAGTTCTTTTGTTCTGAGCTACCTCACTGTTCTGTCCCTAAGGAAACACAGTAGAGTAGACGAGTGTTCTTTTCTCAAAGCAGAGTGTTTTCCTTTTACAGAGAATTAGTGGTTTTTTCCCTTTCATAAACAGAGTTGAATCACATGCAATTTCTGGTCCTATGAGCAAGAGTTGTTTTCTGGTAAGAAGAGTCACTATTGCACTTTAATTGCAATGCACAGTACAAATAGCACTCGCATCTGTTCTCAGACTGTACATTGTATAGGACTGAAGAGAAGCTACTGTTCTTGTCAGTTTCCTAAGCAGTGTTGAACTAGATATAGACCGTGTGTGTAGGAAGCACAGTTCTTTTGTTCTGAGCAAGCTCACTGTTCTGGCTCTATAGGAAACACAGTAGAGTAGAAAAATGCTCTTTTCTCCAAAGCGGAGTATGTTTCTTGTAAGGTGAGCTAGTGTTTGTTTCCTGTTTATAAATGGAGTGGAATCACATGCAATTTCTGGTCCTACTAGCAAGAGTTGTTTTCTGGTAAGGAAAGTCACTATTGAGCTCCCATTTCCATACACAGTGAAAATAGCACTCGCATCTGTTCCCAGCAAGTACAGTGTATTGGACTGAAGAAAAGCTACTGTTCTTGTCAGTTTCCTAAGCAGAGTTGAACCATATATGGCTCGTGTGTAGAAAACACAGTTTTTTGTTCTGAGCAAGCTCACTGTTCTGGCCTTATAGGATACACATTAGAGTAGAAGAGTGCTCTTTTCTCAAAGGCAGAGTGTGTTTCTTGTAAGGCCAGCTAGTGTTTGTTTTCCATTCATTAATGGAGTTAAATCACATGCTACTTCTGATCCTAGGAGCAAGAGTTCTTTTCTGGTAAGGAAAGTCACTATTGCGACCCCAAAGCCATATACAGTGAAAAAAGCACTCGCATCTGTTCCCAGCAAGTACAATATATTGGACCAAAGAGAAGCTACTGTTCGTGTCAGTTTCCTAAGCAGAATTGAACTAGATATGGCCCTGGTGTGTAGGAAGCTCAGTTCTTTTGTTCTGAGCAAGCTCACTCTTTTGCACCTCTAGGAAACAGAGTAGAATAGAAGAGTGCTGTTTTGTCAAAAGCAGAGTTTGTTTCTTGTAAGGAGAGCAATTGTTTGTTTCCCATTCATAAACGAAGTTGAATCACATGCAGTTTCTTGTCCTAGGAGGAAGAGTTGTTTCCTCAAAAGGAAAATCAATTTTGCGCTCCCATTGCCAAACACAGTACAAAAAGCACTCGTGTCTGTTCCCAGCAAGTACAGTGTATTGGACTGAAGAGATGCTACTATTGTTGTCAGTTTCCTAAGCAGAGTTGAACTAGATATGGCCCGTGTGTTTAAGAAGCACAGTTCTTTTATGTTGAGCAAGATCACTCTTCTGTCCCTATAGGAAACACAGTAGAGTAGAAGTGTGCTCTTTTCTCAAAAGCAGAGTTTCTTTTTTCCTGTAAAGTTAGCTAGTGCTTGTTCCTATTCATAAACGGAGTTGAATCACGTGCCTTTTCTTGTCCTACAAGAAAGAGTTGTTTTCTGGTAAGGAAAGTGACTATTGTGCTCCCATTGACATAACCAGTGCAAATAGCACTCACATCTGTTACCAGCAAGTAAAGTGTATTGGACTGAAGGGAAGCTAATGTTCTTAACAGTTTCCAAAAAAAGTTGAAGTAGATATGGCCCGTGTGTGTAGGTAGCACAGGTTTTTTTTTTCTGAGAAAGATAACAGTTCTGGCCCTATAGGAAACACAGTAGAGTGGAAGAGTGATCTTTTCTCAAATGCAGAGTGTGTTTCTTGTAAGGCGAGCTAGGGTTTGTTTCCCATTCATAAAAGGAGTTGAATCACATGAAGTTTCTGGTCCTACAAAAAAGAGGTTTTTTTTTTTTTGAGTTAGGAAAGTCACTATTGTGCTCCCTTTGCCATACACAGTACAAACAACACTCGTGTCTGTTCCCAACAAGTACAGTGTATTGGATGGAAGAGAAGCTACGGTTCCTGTCAGTTTCCTAAGCAGAGTTGAACTAGATATGGCACGTTTGTCTAGGAAGCACAGTTCTTTTGTGCTGAGCAAGCTCACTGTTCTGGCCCTATAGGAAACACAGTACAGTAGAAGAGTGTTCTTTTCTTAAAAGCAGTGTTTGTTTCTTGTAAGGCGAGCTAGTGTTTGTTTCCCATTCATAAACAGAGTTGAATAAGATGCAATATTTGGTCCTACGAGAAAGACTTGTTTTCTGGTAAAGAAAGTCACTATTATGCCCCCTTTGCCATACACAGTGCAGAGAGCACTCGCATCTGTTTCCAACAAGTACAGTGTATATTACTGTTGAGAAGCTACTGTTTTTGTCACTTTGCAAAGCAGAGTTCAACTTGATATGGCTGGTGTGTGCAGGAAGTACATTTCTTTTGTTCTGGACAAGCTCACTCTTCTGGCCCTATAGGAAATACAGTAGAGTAGAACAGTACTCTTTTCTCAAAAGCAGAGTGTTATTCTTGTAAGGCAGTCTAGCGTTTGTTTCCCATTAATAAACAGAGTTGAATCACATACAGTTTCTGCTGCTACGAGCAAGAGTTGATTTCTGGTAAGGAAAGTACTATTGTGATCCCATTGCCATACAGAGTGCAAATAGCACTCTCGTCTGTGTTCAGCAAGTACACTGTATTGGACTGAAGAGAAGCTGCTGTTCTTGTCAGTTTCCTAAACAGAGTTGAACTAGATATGGCCCATGTCTGTAGGACGCACAGGTTTTTTGTTCTGAGCAAGCCCACAGTTCTGGCCCCTTGGAATCTCATTAGAGTAGATGAGTGCTCTTTTCTCAAAAGCAGAGTGTTTTTCTTGTAAGGCTGGCTAGGGTTTGTTTCCCCTTAATAAACGGAGTTGAATCACATGCAGTTTCTGCTGCTATGAGCAAGAGTTGATTTCTGGTAAGGAAAGTCACTATTGTGCTCCCATTGCCATACACAGTACAAACAGCACTCGCGTCTGTTCCCAGCAAGTACAGAGTATTGGACTGAAGAAAATCTACTGTACTTGTTAGTTTCCTAAGCAGACTTGAAATAGATATTGTCCGTGTGTGTAGGAAGCACAGTTCTTTTGTTTTGAGCAAGCTCACTGTTCTAGCGCTATGGAAACACAGTAGAGTAGAAGAGTGCTCTTTTCTCAAAAGCAGTGTGCGTTTCTTGTAAGGTGAGCTAGTGTTTGTTTCCCATTCATAAACGAAGTTGAATTACATGCAGTTTTTTTCCTATGTGAAAGAGTTGTTTTCTGGTAAGGAAAGTCACTATTGCACTCCCATTGCCATACACAGTGCAAATAGCACACTTGTCTGTTCACAGCAAGTACAGTGTATAGGACTGAAGAGAAGTTACTGTTCTTGTCAGTTTCCTAAGCAGAGTTTAACTAGATATGGCTCATGCATGTTGGAAGCACAGTTCTTTGGTTCTGTACAAGCTCACTGTTCTGGCTGCATAGTAAAAACAGTAAAGTACATGAGTGCTCTTTTCTCAAAAGCAGATTGTGTTATTGTAAGGCAAGCTAGTGTTTGTTTCCCATTCATAAACAGATATGAATCCAATGCAGTTTCTGTTCCTATGAGCCAGAGTTGTTTTCTGGTAAGGAACATCACTATTGTGCTTCCATTACCATATGCAGTGCAAATAGCACTCGTGTCTGTTCAAAGCAAGTACAGTGTATTGGACTGAAGAGATGCTACTGTTCATGTAGTTTCCTAAGCAGAGTTGAACTAGATATGGCCCTTGTGTGTAGGAAGGAGAATTCTTTTGTTCTGAGCAAGATCACTCTTCCGGCCCTGTAGGAAACACAGTAGAGTAGAAGAGTACTATTTCTCAAAAGCAGAGTGTGTTTCTTGTAAGATGAGCAAGTGTTTGTTTCCCTTTCATAAACGGAGAGGAATCACATGCTCTTTCTGGTCCTACGAACAAGAGTATTTTTCTGGTAAGGAAAGTCACTATTGTGCTCCCATTGCCATACACAGTGCAAAGAGCTCTACCGTCTGTTTCCAGTAAATACAGTGTACTGGACTATATAGAACCTACTGTTCTTGTCAGTTTCCAAAGAAGAGTTGAACTAGATATGGCCCATGTGTGTAGGAAGCACAATTCTTTTGTTCTGAGCAAGCTCAATTTTCTGGCCCAATAGGAAAAACAGTAGAGTGTGTTTCTCTAAGTGAGCTAGTGTTTGTTTTCCATTCATAAACGGAGTTGAATCACATGCAAATTCTGGTCCTATGAGCAAGAGTTGTTTTCTGGTAAGGAAAGTAACTATTGTGCTCCAGTTGCCATGCACAGTGCAAATAACACTCAAATCTGTTCCTAGCAAAAACAGGGTATTTGAATGAAGAGAAACTACTGTTCTTGTCAGTTTCCTAAGCAGAGTTGAACTAGATATGGCCCGTGTGTATAAGAAGCACAATTCTTTTGTTCTGAGCAACCTCACTGTTCTGGCCCTAAGGAAACACAGTAGAGTAGAAGAGTGTTCTTTTCTCATAAGCGGTGTGTGATTCTTGTAAGGGTAGCTAGTGCTTGTTTTCCATTCATAAACGGAGTTGAATCACATGCAGTTTCTTGTCCTATGAGCAAGAGATGTTTTCTTGTAAGGAAAGACACTATTTCGCTCCCATTGCCAAACACAGTACAAATACCACTCGCATCTGTTCCCAACAAGTAAAGTGTAATGGACTGAAGAGAAGCTACAGTTCTTGTCATATTGCTAAGGAGAGTTGAAGTAGATATGGCCCGTGTGTGGAGGAAGCATATATCTTTTTTTCTCTGCAAGCTCAAATTTCTGGCCCTATAGGAAACACAGTTAAGTAGAAGAGTGCACTTTTCTTCTCAAAAGCAGAGTGTATTTCTTGTAAAGTGAGCTAGTGTGTTTTTGCTATTCATAAACTGAGTGGAATCACATGTAGTTTCTTGTCCTACGAGAAAGAGCTATTTTCTGGTAAGGAAAGTCACTATTGCGCTCCAATTGCCATACACAGTGCAAATAGCACTCGCGTAAGTTCCCAAGAAGTACAGTATATTGGACTGAAGAGAAACTACTGTTCCTGTCAGTTTCCTAAGTATATTTGAACTAGATATGTCCCGTGTATGTAGGAAGCACAGTTCTTTTGGTCTGAGCAAGTTCACTGTTCTGGCCCTATAGGAAACACTGTAGAGTAGAAGAGTGCTGTTTTCTCAAAAGCAGAGTGTGTTTCCTGTAACGCAAGCTAGAGTTTGTTGCCAATTCATAAACAGAGTGTAATCACATGCAGTTTCTGGTCCTATGATAAAGAGTTGTTTTCTGGTAAGGAAAGTCACTATTGCGCTCCCATTGTCATATACTTTGTAAATAGCACTAGCATCTGTTCCGAGCAATGACAGTGTATTGGACTATAGAGAAGCTACTATTCTTGTCAGTTTCCAAGGAAGAGTTGAAATAGATATGGCCCGTGTGTGTAGGAATCACAGTTCTTTTGTTCTGTGCAAGCTCACTGTTCTGGCATTATAGGAAACACAGTAGAGTAGAGAGTGCTCGTTTCTTAAAAACAGAGTGTGTTTCCTGTAAGGTGAGCTAGTGTTTCTTTCCCATTCATAAACGGAGTTGAATCACATGCAGTTTCTGGTCCTATGAGCAAGAATTGATTCCTGGTAAAGAAATTCACTATTGCTCTCCCATTGCCATACACAGTGCAAATAGCATTCGCGTCTCTTCCCAGCAAGTACAGTGTATTGGAGTGTAGAGAAGCTACTTTTCTTGTCAGTTTCCTAAGCAGAGTTGAACTAGAGATGGCCAGTGCATGTAGGAATCACAGTTCTTTTGTTCTAAGCTACCTCACTGTTCTGTCCCTAGGGAAACACAGTAGAGTAGACTAGTGCTCTTTTCTCAAAAGCAGAGCGTTTTCCTTGTATGGAGAATTAGTGTTTTTTTTCCCTTTCATAAACAGAGTTGAATCACATGCAATTTCTGGTCCTATGAACAAGAGTATTTTCTGGTAAGAAGAGTCACTATTGCGCTTTAATTGCAATGCACAGTACAAATAGCACTCGCATCTGTTCTCAGACAGTACATTGTATAGGACTGAAGAGAATCTACTGTTCTTGTCAGTTTCCTAAGCAGTGTTGAACTAGATATGGCCCGTGTGTGTAGGAATCACAGTTCTTTTGTTCTAAGGAAGCTCACTGTTCTGGCTCTATAGGAAACACAGTAGAGTAGAAGAATGCTCTTTTCTCTAAAGCAGAGTGTGTTTCTTGTAAGGTGAGCTAGTGTTTGTTTCCTGTTTATAAGTGGAGTGGAATCACATGCAGTTTCTGGTCCTACAAGCAAGAGTTGTTTTCTGGAAAGGAAAGTCACTATTGAGCTCCCATTGCCATACACAGTGCAAATAGCACTAGCGTCTGTTCCCAGGAATTACAGTGTATTGGACTATAGAGAATCAACTGTTTTTGTCAGTTTCCAAAATAGAGTTGAACTAGATATGGCCCGTGTGTGTAGGAAGCACAGTTCTTTTGTTCTGTGCAAGCTCACTGTTCTGGCCCTATAGGAAACACAGTAGAGTAGAGAGTGCCCGTTTCTTAAAAACAGAGTGTGTTTCTTGTAAGGCGAGCTAATGTTTGTTTCCCATTCATAAACGGAGTTGAATCACATGCAGTTTCTGGTCCTACGAGCAAGAGTTCTTTTCTGGTAAGGAAAGTCACTATTGCGACTCCAAAGCCATATACAGTGAAAAAACCACTCACGTCTTTTCCCAGCAGGTACAATATGTTGGACCCAAGAGAAGCTACTGTTTGTGTCAGTTTCCTAAGCAGAATTGAACTAGATATGGCCTTTGTGTGTAGGAAGCACAGTTCTTTTGTTCTGAGGAAGCACACTGTTTTGGCCCTATAGCAAACACAGTAGAGTAGATGTGTGCTCTTTTCTCAAAAGCTGAGTGTTTTTATGTTAAGGCAATCTAGTTTTTTTTTCCAACTCATAAACAGAGTTGAATCACTTTCAGTTTCTGGTCCTAGGAGCAAGAGTTACCTTCTGGTAGGGAAAGTCACTATTGCGTTCCCATTGCCATACATAGTGCAAATAGTACTTGCGTCTGTTCGCAGCAAGTAAAGTGTACTGGACTGAAGAGACGCAACTGTTCCTGTCAGTTTCCTAGGCAGAATTGAAGTAGATATGGCCCTGGTTTGTAGGAAGCTCAGTTCTTTTGTTCTGAGCAAGCTCACTCTTTTGCACCTCTAGGAAACAGAGTAGAATAGAAGAGTGCTGTTTTGTCAAAAGCAGAGTTTGTTTCTTGTAAGGAGAGCTATTGTTTGTTTCCCATTCATAAACGAAGTTGAATCACATGCAGTTTCTTGTCCTAGGAGGAAGAGTTGTTTCCTCAAAAGGAAAATCAATTTTGCGCTCCCATTGCCAAACACAGTACAAATAGCACTCGTGTCTGTTCCCAGCAAGTACAGTGTATTGGACTGAAGAGATGCTACTATTGTTGTCAGTTTCCTATGCAGAGTTGAACTAGATATGGCCCGTGTGTTTAGGAAGCACAATTCTTTTATGTTGAGCAAGATTACTCTTCTGTCCCTATAGGAAACACAGTAGAGTAGAAGAGTACTCATTTCTCAAAAGCAGAGTTTGTTTTTCCTGTAAAGCGAGCTAGTGCTTGTTCCCATTCATAAACAGAGTTGAATCACATGCCTTTTCTGGTCCTACAAGAAAGAGTTGTTTTCTGGTAAGGAAAGTCACTATTGTGCTCCCATTGACATAACCAGTGCAAATAGCACTCACATCTGTTACCAGCAAGTAAAGTGTATTGGACCGAAGGGAAGCTAATGTTCTTAGCAGTTTCCAAAAAGAGTTGAACTAGATATGGCCCGTGTGTGTAGGTAGCACAGTTCTTTTTTTCTGAGAAAGGTAACAGTTCTGGCCCTATAGGAAACACAGTAGATTGGAAGAGTGATCTTTTCTCAAATGCAGAGTGTGTTTCTTGTAAGGCAAGCTAGGGTTTGTTACCCATTCATGAACGGAGTTGAATCACATGCAGTGTCTGGTCCAATGAGCTAGAGTTGTTTTCTGGTAAGGAAAGTCTTTATTGTTCTCCTATTGCCATACACAGTGCAAATAGCACTCATGACTGTTCCTAGCAAGTACAGTGTATTGGACTGAAGAGAAGCTACTGTTCTTGTCAGTTTCCTAAGCAGAGTTGAACTAAATATGGCCGTGTGTGTAGGAAACACAGTTGTTTTGTTCTGAGCTAGCTCACTCTTCCATCCCAATAGGAACAGAATAGAGTAGAAGAGTGCTCTTTTGTCAAAAGCAGAGTGTGCTTTTCCTGTAAAGCGTGATAGTGTTTGTTTCCATTCTTAAAAGAAGTTGAATCACATGCAGACTCTGGTCCTACAAGCAAGAGTTGTTTTCTGGTAAGGAAAGTCACTATTGTGCTCCCATTGACATACACAGTGCAAATAACACTCACTTCTGTTCTAAGCAGGTACAGTGTATTGGACTGAATAGAAGCTATTGTTCTTGTCAGTTTCCTAGGCAGAGTTGAACTAGATATGGCCCGGTGTGTAGGAATGTCCGATCTTTTGTTTTGAGCAAGCTCACTCTTCTGTACCTTTAGGAAACAGAGTAGAGTAGAAGAGTGCTGTTGTATCAAAAGCAGAGTTTGTTTCTTGTAACATGAGCTAGTGTTTGTTTCCCAATCATAAGCAGAGTTGAATCACACGCAGTTTCTGGTTTTACAAGCAAGAGTTGATTTCTCGTAAGGAGAGTCACTATTATGCTCCCATTGCCCTACACAGGGCAAATTGCACTCGGGCCTGTTCCCAGCAAGTACAGTGTATTGGACCGAAGAGAAGCTACTGTTCTTGTCAGATTCCTACGCAGAATTGAAATAGATATGGCCCATGTGTGTAGGAAGCAAAGTTCTTTTGCTCTGATCAAGCTCACTCTTCTGGACCTATAGGAAACAGAGTAGAGTAGAAGAGTGGTCTTTTCTCAAAAGCAGAATGCGTTTTTTTGTTAGGCAAGCTACTGTTGGTTTCCCATTCATAAACGGAGTTGCATCACATGCAGTTTTTGGTCCTCTGAGCAAGAGTTTTTTTTCGGGTAAGGAAAGTCACTATTGCACTCCCAGTGCCAATTCAGTGCAAACAGCACTTGCGTCTGTTCCCAGAAGGTACAGTGTATTGGACTGAAGAGAAGCTACTGTTCTTTTCAGTTTATTAAGCAGAGTTGAACTAAATATGGCCATGTGTGTAGGAAGCACAGTTCTTTTTTTCTGAGCAAGCTCACTCTTCCAGCCCTATAGGAAACAGAATAAAGTAGAAAAGTGCTCTTTTCTCAAAAGCAGAGTGTTTTTCCTGTAATGCGAGCTAGTGTTTTTTTCCACTCTTAAAAGGAGTTGAATGACATACAGTTACTGGTCCTATGAGCAAGAGCTGTTTTCTGGTAATTAACTATTGTGTTCCCATTGCCATACACAGTGCAAAAAACAATCACGTCTGTTCCCAGCAAGTACAGTGTATTGGACTGAGGAGAAGCTACTGTTCTTGTCAGTTTCATAAGCAGATTTGAACTAGATATGGCCCGTGTGTGTAGGAAGCACAGTTCTTTTGTTCTGAGCCAACTCACTCTTCTGGCCCTATAGGAAAAACAGTAGAGTAGAAAAGTGCTCTTTTCTCAAAAGCAGAGTGTGTTTCTTGTAAGGCGAGCTAGTGTTTGCTTCCCATTCATAAACAGAGTTGAATCATATGCAGTTTCTGGTCCTATGAGCAAGAGTTGTTTTCTGGTAAGGAAAGTAACTATTGTGCTCCCATTGCCATACACAGTGCAAATAGCACTCTCATTTGTTCCCATTAAGTACTGTGTATTGGACTGAAGAGAAGCTACTGTTCTTGTCAGTTTCATAAGCAGAATTGAAATAGATATGGCATGTGTGTGTAGGAAGCATTGTTCTTTTGTTCTGAGCCAGCTCACTGTTCTGGCCCAATAAAAAACACAGTAGAGAGAAGAGTACTCTTTTCTCAAAAGCGGAGTGTGTTTTTGTAAGTCGAGGTAGTGTTTGTTTTCCATTCATAAACAGAGTTGAATCAAATGCAGTTTCTGGTCCTATGAAAAAGAGTTGTTTTCTGGTAAGGAAAGTCACTATTATGTCCCCATTGCCATATACAGTGCAAATTGAAACTTGCATCTGTTCCCAGCAAGTACAGTGTATTCGACTGAAGAGAAGCTATTGTTCTTGTCAGTTTCTTAAGCAGGGTTGAACTAGATATGGTCAATGTGTGTAGGAAGCACAGGTCTTATGTTCTGAGCAAGCTCACTGTTCTGACCCTGTGGAAACACAGTAGCGTAGAAGAGTGCTCTTTTCTTAAAAGCAGAGTGTGTTTCTTTGAAGGTGAGCTAGTGTTTGTTTCCCATTGATAAACGGAGTTGAATCCCATGCAGTTTCTGGTCCTTTGCACAAGAGTTGTTTTCTGGTGAGGAAAGTCACTATTATGTCCTCATTTCTATATACAGTGCAAATTGCAACTTGTGTCTGTTCCCAGCAAGTACAGTGTATTGGACTGAAGAGAAGCTACTGTTCTTATCAGTTTCAGAAACAGAGTCAAACTAGATATGGATGGTGTGTGTAGGAAACACAGTTCTTATATTCTGAGCAAGTCACTGTTCTGGCCCTATAGGAAACACAGTTGAGTAGAAGCGTGCTCTTTTCTCAAAAGCAGAGTGTGTTTCTTGGAAAAAGAGTGAGTGTTTATTTGCCATTCATAAACGGAGTTGAATCAAACATAGTTTCTGGTCCTACGAGCAAAAGTTTTTTTCTGGTAAGGAAAGTCACTATTGTTCTCCCATTGCCATACACAGTGCAAATACCACTCGCGTCTCTTCCCAGCTAGTACAGTGTTTGGGACTGCAGAGATGCTGCTGTTCTTGTCAGAACCACAAGCAGAGTTGAAGTAGATATGGCACTTGTGTGTAGGAAACACATTTCTTATGTTCTTAGCAAGATCACTGTTCTGGCCCTATAGGAAACACAATAGAGTAGAAGAGTGCTCTTTTCTCAAAAGCAGAGTGTGTTTCTTGTAAGGCAAACTAGTGTTTGTTTCCCATTCATAAGCAGAGATGAATCACCTGCAGTTTCTGGTCCTACGAGTAAAAGTTGTTTTCTGGTAAGAAGAGTCACTATTGCCATACACAGTGGAAATAGCACTCGCTTCTGTTCCCAGCAAGTACAGTGTATTGGACTGAAGAGAAGCTCCTCTTCTTGTCAGCTTCCTAAGCACAGTTGAACTAGATATGGCCCGTGTTTATAGGAAGCACAGTTCTTTTGTTCTGAGTAAGCTCACAGTTCTTGCCCTAAAAGAAAAACAGTAGAGTAAAAGAGTGCTCTTTTCTCAAAAGCAGAGTGTGTTTCTTGTAAGGCGAGCTAGTGTTTGTTTCCCATTCATAAATGGAGTTGAATCACATGCAATTTCTGGTCCTACGAGCAAGAGTTGTTTTTTCTGAGGATAGTTAGTATTGTGCTCCCATTGCCATACACAGTGCAAATAGCACTTGCGACTGTTCCCAGCAAGTACAGTGTAGTGAACTGAAGAGAATCTACTGTCCTTGTCAGTTTCATAGACAGAGTTGAATAAGATATGGCCCGTGTGTGTAGGAAGAACAGTTCTTTTGTTCTGAGCAAGCTCTCTGTTCTGGCCCTATAGTAAACACGGAAGTGTAGAAGAGTGCTCTTTCCTGAAAAGCATAGTGTGTTTCTTGTAAGGCGAGCTAGTGTTTGTTTCCTATTCATAAAAGGAGTTGAATCACGTGCAATTTCTGGTCCTACAAGCAAGAGTTGTTTTCTGTAAGGAAAGTCAGTATTGTGCTCCCATTGCCATGCACTGTGCAAATAGGACTCGCGTCTGTTCCCAACAAGTACAGTAAATTAGACTGAAGAAAAACTTCTGTTCTTGTCAGTTTCATATGCAGATTTGAACTAGATATTGGTGTAATTATTAAGGCCACTCCACGTAGTTAAAAGGAGATTTATTTAATGGCATAACTTACAAATTAAGGGATAGGTAGGTCACGGGGTCTGGGGAAGGTGTATCACAGTCCAGTGGTGTTCTCTGGAGCTCTGCTTGGTCCACCTCCACCATCCAGGGTCCTGGAACCGAGAGAGTGTCCGCCGATCCAGATCTCCGTTTACCAGGCGCCTCCCTTGGCCCCGCCTTGTAGGCATGATAGTTGCTGAAGTCTCAATGGGGGTTGGAACTTCCAGAACAAAGCTGGAATGGCTACCCACTACATCTTCCCCTTTTTGTCTACATAAGTAAGTTCTAACCTAATACAAAACTATATACAAAGGAATGTTTATCAAATATTGTCCAAGAATAATGAGGGATAATGACCTAGATAAGATGGAACTACAACCAATGCAAACAATATCAAGCAAGAAACACATATTAAAATCCAGAGAAGTATAGAGCATAGGTAAATGGCATGATACAAAGATCATTCCAAAAGGTGTCCTGTCCTAAAGGACCTGAATCTAATACTTAATATGTTCTATCTACTAAGTTGTAACTATAACTGCTAGTCTTCAATCCCATCAAAGACCTGAGAAGAAATATAATGGTACCTGAGAAACGGTAGATGGATGCAAGCAACTTTTGGGAATCTTGCGAGAGTAGACCGAGACAGCTGGCAGCCTGGACAGTCACCTAATGTTTCTCAGCATTGTTGGTGCATTCAAATTGGCTAGAGGCCTAAAGTATCTGACAGACCATTTTCAGAAGCAGGAATTCTGAAAGACCATCTTACCCTGTCTTGGCAGAGTACAGTGGTCGCTTTCCTTGTGTCCCACTTGTCCAGAAAGGATAGCATTGCATTTGTACTGTCAGCCGTCGAGGCAAGGGCAGTTCTTTGCCCAGTAGGCCATTTTGTGCCAAGAAGACAAACTTCCAAATGGAAATGACTAGAAGCCCAACATTCTCTGGGGATCAAATTGGTGCAGCCAGGAGCAATTGTGTCTCACATCGACAGAATCCTAAGTTATTTAAATGCCATATTCTCTAGGTCTATGAAGTGTTTGAAGATTACCTATCCATCTGACCTATGTATCTGTAAATCTGTATAACCTAACTAACATAACTATAGAGATGACAAGCACAGGTGACTATAAATCTATAAGTCTTATCTACCGAAATAACCTAAAAACTAAGACTTCACTTAAACAAGGTAGACAGTCTATAAGCAAGTGTATGGTAAAGAACGATGACTTCAAATTTGTGACAATGCACAAGATGCTATAACAGAGGTAGGAGTGTATAGTGTGATATACAATATGACAATAATCTTAAATATATATCAATATTTATAACAGAGGTAGGAGTATGTAGTGTGATATGCAATATGACAATAATCTTAAATATATATCAATATACCGAATATCCTAAACAGAAGTAGAACATACATAAAGTGTGACAGATATAAATTTACATTTGTATCAATATACAAATATTTCAAATAAGAGTAGAAATATATGTACATTATAACAAGTATAGTTCTGTATTTCTATCAATATACAAATTATCTTAAACAGGAATATAAAAATAGTTTACATTTGTATCAACATATAAGAATCCATAACAGTGCAAATTACAGTGCAAATTATTTAAGGCTGCTATTTTACTAAATTTGTTTACTAGTATACACAATAATCTACCATAATGTCTTATACCTATCCATTCCATTTCTTCTTTTCCTTTTTTTTAATACTGAGTTTAATATTTCCTTCCACCCCCAACTATATAACCATCATCCATAACCCTGAGAATTATGAAACCTAAGGGAGAAGGGGCGTCATTTTCTTAGAATTGCTTCCTGCTGTTTAGGGGGTGATGGTATCTCTGTTGGGTACTGTGAGAAAGCGCAGATAGTTAAATTTCAGTTAGACTAACTGTAGGTTCTGCAGCAAGTCTTAGAGTAATGGGTAAGATTGTCTGAAATTCTGGTAAGAAGTGTAGTATGATGATGATTACCATGGCATCATTCTGGATTGGGTAGAGTTGTTGTTGGTGCCCCATGTTCCTTCTGGAGACTTCTGAGATTGCTATTAGAAAAACTTATTTGTTATCAAAATGGAAGATTTGGATTTAAAGAGGACATAGCATGTAAGAAAGGATTCTGAGAAATCAAGAGTAAGCATGGAGAGAATTAGAATCTAGAAGACAAAGGTCCCTTTTTATTGGTTTCCTTCTGTCCCACACCAGAGGGCTCTTCTGATATAGGACTGAAGAATCTCTCAAACTTTTCTTTTAGCAATGTGCTTGGGTTTAAAGAAGGAGTTAGCCAATTCCATCTCCAAAGCCAGCTTGGCTTATAATTGAATTGGAACCACAACTTTTCTAGATTGATAGAAAGATAGATGTTAGACAGTGAGATTTTACTGTGTGTAGATTGGTACCAATAGATTCTTTCTTTCTGCTGTAAACATCCGGATATCCAAGGCCTTATGATTTTTGGAAGATGGGTATTTCCATTATCCTGGAAAGACAAAAACAGAACCCTACCCCAACCTTGATTGTTAAATTTTTCTTACAACTTGTAGAGATGTCACATTTGTGGATGATCTTTTACTTCACCTCATCAAGGGGTTTTTCCTGTTCAAATCGAATTTTTATTAATTTTGTTGGTATCCATAGCTTTTCTTCTCCTGCAGAAACAAAGACAAAACCCCTTCCCCAACGTAGAACATATCCAGGTTTCCATTCTGAGGTCAGCACATCCTTGAAATAAACCGGTTGGTTTAGCTCGGGAGTTTTGTCTGTCATCCAATGTCTCTCTGCAGCTGTTGTTACTTTCTCATCAGCTGAGAAAATTCAAGGTTAATAAAGCACTATGCAATCTATTTATAGGAGTCATTGCTACCTGTTGCTGTTTATTTAGCATATCCTTTAAAGTTCGATTGGATCTTTCTATGACTGCTTGGCCTGTGGGATTGTTTGATATACCTGTAACATGCTTTATATTGTAATAAGCAAAGAATTGTCTCATTTTATTGGAGACATATGCTGGGGCATTGTCTGTCTTAATTTTTACAGGTATCCCCATGATGACCATAACTTCTAATAGGTGTGTAATCACAGAATCAGCCTTTTCAGAACTCATAGGAGCTGCCCATTGAAATCCTGAATAGGTGTCAATGGTATGATGTACATACTTTAATCTTCCAAATTCTGCAAAATGAAACACATCCATCTGCCAAATTTCATTTCTTTGTATATCTTTTGGATTGCTCCCTGCAGGTAATGGAAGTTGGTTATAGATGGAACAAGTAGGACATATTTTCACAATATCCTTAGCCTGTTGCCAAGTGATGGAGAAATCCTTCTTCAAACCTTTGCTATTTACATGGTAATTCTTATGAAATTCTGAAGCTTCTAGCACATTACCTATTAGTAACTGATCAATCTCATCATTACCTTGTGCTAGAGGTCCTGGCAGACCTGTATGGAATCTGATATATGTTATATATATAGGATGTTCCCTTTTTCTGATGATTTCCTGCAATTGTATGAATAATGAATTTAATTCTGTATTATCAGGAATAAATTCAGCAGTTTCAATATGTAAAACAACTCTCTCTGCATATTGAGAGTCAGTGACTATATTGAGGGGTTCTGTGAAATCCATCAGTACCATAAGAATGGAATACAGTTCTGCCTTTTGTACAGAGCTATATGGACTTTGTACCACTTTACTTAAGTCTCCTGATTTATATCCTGCTTTCCCTGATTTATTTGCATCAGTATAGAATGTGAGGACTCCAGAAATTGGCTTTTGTCGTACAATGTGAGGAAGGACCCATTTGGTCTTTTTTATGAATTCTATTCTCTTGCTTTTGGGATAGTGGTTGTTAATCTCTCCCAAAAAGTTACTGCAGGCTCTCTGCCAGTATTCATTATCTTTCCATAGTGATGAAATTTCTTCATTAGTTAAAGGTACTACAATTTCTGCTGGGTCCATTCCTGTCAACTGGCGAAGACTTAGTTTACCTTTTTGAATCAAATCAGGGATCTTTTCTATATAAGTCTTTAATTTCTTATTTGGTTTACGTGGTAGGAATATCCATTCCAATATAATATCTTCCCTCTGCATCAAAATACCTGTTGGGGAATGTCTGGAGGGGAATATGACAAGAATACATTTAAGTTCTGGATCCACACGATCCATATGTGCTTCTCGAATTGTCTTTTCTACTAGAGGCAATTCCTTCTCAGCTTCGGCTGATAATTCTCTTGGACTATTTAATTCTTTGTCCCCTTCTAGAGTATTAGCCAAATTTTGTAGTCCATCTTTGTGTATTCCCATGATACCCAGTAAGTTGGAAATGCTTCCTAATAACTTTTGAAAATCATTAAGAGTCTTCAATCAATCTCTCCTTAGCTGGACCTTTTGGGGTCTAAATTTTTGTAGCTCTATTTTATATCCTAAGTAGTTAATATAATCTCCTCTTTGTATTTTTCAGGAGCAATTGGCAGTCCCCAGTGAGGCAAAATTTTTTTTGATTCTTCAAACATGCTTTCCAATGTATCTAACTTTGGATCAGCTGATAGGATATCATCCATATAGTAATAAATTATGGATTGTGGAAACTTTACACGAATTATCTCCAATGGTTTCTGCACAAAGTATTGGCACAAAGTAGGGCTGTTTAACATTCCCTGTGGGATGACCTTCCATTGATATCTCTTGACTGGCTGAGAATTGTTATAATTAGGTACTGTGAAGGCAAATTTTTCTCTATCATTTTCTTGTAAGGGTATGGTAAAGAAACAGTCTTTTAAGTCAATAACTATTATAGGCCATTCTTTAGGTAGCAGAGAGGGCAAGTGCATCCCATTCTGTAGGGAGCCCATTTTCTGAATTACTTTATTAATAGCTCTCAGATCTGTGAGCATTTTCCAATTACCAGACTTTTTTTAAATAACAAATACAGGAGAATTCCAAGGGATGGTAGATTCTTCAATGTGTTGAGCATTTAACTACTCTTGAACCAGCTGTTCTAAAGCTTGTAGCTTCTCTTTTGTCAAAGGCCACTGTCCAACCCAGACAGGTTTATTAGTTAGCCATTTTAAAAGTAAGGCAGTTGGTACTTCTGAGAGTTCAACAGCAGTTGTGCTCTTTTTGTGAACAGCCTGAATGGTTGGTGCCCGATTTTTATAGCATGCGATGATATTATTCCTAGAAATATGCATTGGTCTGTATTCTTTTTCTGAAAGTGTAGGAATTTTAATCTGGGTATTCTACTGTTGTAACAGATCTCGGCCCCAAAGATATACTGCTACATTTGCTACATATGGCTTCAGTCTTCCTCTCTGTCCTTCTGGCCCAATGCATTCAACCCATCTCGAACTCTGTTTTATCTGAGATAGGGTGCCAATCCCTAAAAGTTGAACATCTACCTCGTGAAGAGGCCAATTAGGATGCCATGATTTTGGTGTAATTATAATCACATCTGCACCTGTGTCTACCAGTCCCTCCATAACCAGGCCATTAATTCGAATTCTAAGCTTTGGTCTTTGATCATTTATGGAAGTCTGCCAAAATATTTGTTTTATAGTGTTCTTTGTAAACTGTGATCCATCCATCAGAGCTGTTTTATCATCCATTGCAGTATCGGTTTTTACATTAGGCAGTGGTTTATTCAGTTGTCCTGGAGAGGAATTTCTTCCAAAGTGGCTGGGAATGTTTGTACTACATTTGGTTTGGGGGCCTGCAAGAGATCCCCTGAGGCGTTTCCCGCCAGTAAAGGGTTACCTCGTATATCTATTTTTGATCTGCACTCACTGGTCCAATGTCGGCCTTTGCCACACCTTCTACATAATCCGGGAGGTGGTTGGGGTCTCCTGTTTAGGCTATTCCTAAAAGGAGTATTACTCCTAGGAGTACCCCACGTACAGTTTTTACTTATATGAGCTGGTGTACCACATTTAAAACATTTGGTAACACGGGGCCTTCTTTCACCTCTGGGATTTGTCTCTCCTATCCAAGCCTCATTACTGTAGTTACGAGACTCAACACCATTAGTATACTGAATCCATTCTTCCAAAGGAGCTGATCTGATCTTTAATGGTGTATTCTTCTGCATTCTGCATTAGCATTTTCGAATGCCAAGGACTCAATTAATACTTTTCTTAATTCTTTATCGGATACAGCTCTTGTTATAGCTGTGTTCAGTCTTTGTAAAAAATCAGTGAAGGGTTCGTGTGGTCCCTTAAATATCTTTGTGTATACCTCAGTTGGTTTTCCAGGTTCTGGAATTTTTTCCCAAGCATTTAGAGCTGCTGTACCGCATAGGAATATTGTATGTTCATCATAAATGACTTGTACATTCCTGTCAGCAAAACATCCCTCACCAAGTATTTGATCTTGGGAGATCACAAAACCTCTGAGTTTACCTTGTTGTTCTAAATTTTTTGCCTCTTCTCTCAACCAGCTTTTCCACTGTAGCTGCTGACTATATTCTAGAATAGCTGAAATCAACTGATGCCAGTCATCTGGGATGATTCTATGTGAGGTAGACCATGAATTTAACAATTGTTTTACGTATGTGGAGTGTATCCCATACGTAACTACTGCTTCCTTTATATTTTTAAGGTCCCTTGTTGAAATTGGTTGTAATGTATATGTATTATATGGCTCGGGGTGTGTGTCATCTGCTGGCTTCTCATGGATGATAACAGGATAAGCCATTGTGTGAGAGCCATTTGGAGATGTTACAACCTCTACGGTCTTGCCCTTCTGCTTGTTAGGTCCCTTGTCATGTTTACTGAGAGTTTCTTCTAAGGCCTGCCAACGAGCACCTAGGGTCTGTTCTAGGGAGTGAACCTCCTCTCTGGCAAGGGACTCCAGATTTCTCATGGAATCATAGAAGTTTTTATGTTCCTCAGAAACACATGATTCCATGGACCTTATGTTATCAATTAATGATAATCTTTCTTCCTTATATAGTGTCTGGAGAGTTAGTGTTCTGTCCATTAAATATTCACATTTATTATCAATAAGATCAATTTTTGGTACAAGCCTGTTTTGTAAATCCTGATCAGCAGATTCCAGAGAAAGAATCTTTTTCTATAAGGTCTCATTGCTATCCATTAAAGCAGATTCCAGAGATAGAATCTTTTTCTGTAAGCCTTCATTGTTAGTTTTGAAAGCCTGTAAAGCTTGGTTAGCAGATTCCAGAGAGAGAATCTTTTTCAATAAGCCTTCATTGTTAGTTTTGAAAGCCTGTAAATCCTGGTTAGCAGATTCCAGAGAAAGAATCTTTTTCTGTAATCCTTCATTGTTAGTTTTGAAAGCCTGTAAATCCTGGTTAGCAGATTCCAGAGGAAGAATCTTTTTCTGTAAGCCTTCATTGCTCTCGCTTAAAGCCTGTATCAGTCCCAATAATGACTCATCTTTGTTCTTGTTTTTAAACCAGTGTTTGAACACTGTGTGGATTATTACAATGAATGCCAAAATGGTACAGGCCAGATATGCCTTAGGAAAGTCGTATATTTCCAGGAAGATGTCATTCATCATACAGGCAAAAAGGTTTTCAAATTCTTGTGAGGTAATGTTGTCAGCCATATTACAAGAATTACTCAAAATTTGTTAGTCAATTCTAAGGTGTAAAATTATCAGGTACTTTTACTTACCTTTCGTGGTTTTGGGGGTTGTAGTAGCACTTTTCAGCCAGCAGGTGGCGATGGTACAGCTCCAAAGCAGGGCCTGCTGGTGATCTTGGCTCACTGCAGCTCACTGGAGTCAAGATGGTGGAGCCCAGCTGCAGCAGGCTCGTGCACTCACAAAGCTGGGGAGTGCCTCTTTCGCTGGTCTCAGGGCTAAGTTAGGGAGCTGAGACCAGACTAGCTGCTCCCTTTTTCAGGAATGGAACCGTGTAGGTGTTCACTGGTTGTATGGAACTTTGCAGGCGAAGGAGGCTGAGGGCAGGAGCCACCCAGGCCTTTGGAATTCGCCCCACGTGAGCGCCAGATATTGGTGAAATTATTAAGGCCACTCAACGTAGTTAAAAGGATATTTATTTAATGGCATAACTTACAAATTAAGGGATAGGTAGGACGCGGGGTCTGGGGGAGGTATATCACAGTCCAGCCATGTTCTCTGGAGCTCTGCATGGTCCACGTCCACCATCCAGGGTCCTGGAACCGAGAGAGTGTCTGCTGATCCAGATCTCAGGTACGCAGGCACCTCCCTTGGCCCCGCCTTGTAGGTGTGACAGTTGCCAAAACTCAATGGGGGTTGGAACTTCCAGAACAAAGCTGGAATGGCTACTCACTGCACTAGATATCCGTGTGAGTAGGAATCACAGTTCTTTTGTTCTGAGCAAACTAACTGTTCTGGCCTTATAGAAAACACAGAAAAGTAGAAGAGTCCTCTTTTCTCAAAAGCAGTGTGTGTTCTTTTAAGGCGAGCTAGTGTTTGTTTTCCATTCATAAACGGAGTTGAATCAAATGCAGTTTCTGGTCCTATGAACAAGAGTTGTTTTCTGGTAAGGAAAGTCACTATTAAGCACTATTGTGCTCCCATTGCAAGACCCAATTGAAAGTGCACTTGTATCTGTTCCCAGGAAATACAGTATATTGGACTGCAGAAAAACTTCTGTTTTGTCAGTTTCATAAGCAGAGTTGAACTAGATATGGCCCATGTGTGTAGGAAGCACAGTTCTTTTGTTCTGAGCCAGCTCACTGTTTTGGCCCAATAAAAAACACAGTAGAGAGAAGAGTGCTCCTTTCTCAAAAGCAGTGTGTGTTCTTGTAAGGCGAGCTAGTGTTTGTTTTCCATTCATAAATGGAGTTGAATCAAATGCAGTTTCTGGTCCTATGAACAAGAGTTGTTTTCTGGTAAGGAAAGTCACTATTAAGCCCCCATTGCCATATACAGTACAAATTGCAACTCACGTCTGTTCCCAGCAACTACTGTGTATTGGACTGAAGAGAAGCTACTGTTCTTGTCAGTTTCCTAAGCAAAGTTGAACTACATATGGGCCATGTGTGTAGGAAGCACAGTTCTTTTGTTCTGAACAAGCTCACTCTTCTGGCCCTACAGGAAACACAGTAGAGTAGAAGAGTGCTCTTTACTCAAAAGCAGAGTGTGTTTCTTGTAAGGCAAGCTAGTGTTTGCTTCCCATTCATAAACGGAGTTGAATCATATGCAGTTTCTGGTCCTATGAGCAAGAGATCTTTTCTGGTGAGGAAAGTCACTATTGAGCTCCCACTGCCATACACAGTGCAAATAGCATTCTCGTTTGTTCCCATTAAGTACTGTGTATTGGACTGAAGATAAGCTACTGTTCTTGTCAGTTTCATAAGCAGAATTGATCTAGATATGGCCCGTGTGTGTAGGAAGCACAATTCTTTTGTTCTGATCCAGCTCACTGTTCTGGCGCAATAAAAACACAGTAGAGAGAAGAGTGCTGTTTACTCAAAAGCAGAGTGTGTTCTTGTAAGGCAAGCTAGTGTTTGTTTTCCATTCATAAATGGAGTTGAATCAAATGCAGTTTCTGGTCCTATGAACAAGAGTTGTTTTCTGGTAAGGAAAGTCACTATTATGCCCCCATTGCCACATACAGTGCAAATTGTAACTCGCATCTGTTCCCAGAAAGCACAGTGTATTCGACTGAAAAGAAGCTATTTTTCTTTTCAGTTTCTTAAACAGAGTTGAACTAGATATGGTCAATGTGTGTAGGAAGCACAGGTCTTATGTTCTGAGCAAGCTCACTGTTCTGACCCTGTGGAAACACAGTAGAGTAGAAGAATGCTCTTTTCTCAAAAGCAGAGTGTGTTTCTTTGAAGGCGAGACAGTGTTTCTTTCCCATTGATAAACGGAGTTGAATCACATGCAGTTTCTGGTCCTATGGGCAAGAGTTGTTTTCCGGTGAAGAAAGTCACTGTTATGCCTTCATTGCCATATAAAGTGCAAATTGCAACTTGTGTCTGTTCCCAGCAAGTACAGTGTATTGGACTAAAGAGATGCTATTGTTCTTGTCAGTTTCTTAAGCAAAGTTGAACTAGATATGGTCCATGTGTGTAGGAAGCACAGGTCTTTTGTTCTGAGCAAGCTCACTGTTCTGGCCCTGTGGAAACACAGTAGAGTAGAAGAGTGCTCTTTTCTCAAAAGTAGAATGTGTGTCTTAGAAGGCGAGGTAGTGTTTGTTTCCCGTTGATAAACGGAGTTGAATCACATGCAGTTTCTGGTCTTGCAAGCAAGAGTTGTTCCCTCATAAGGAAAGTCACTTTTGTGCTCTCATTGCCAAACACAGTGCAAACAGCACTCGCATCTATTCCCAGCAAGTACAGTCTATTGGCCTGAAGAGACGCTACTGTTCTTGTAAGTTTCCTAAGCAGAGTTTAACTAGATATTACCCGTGATTGTAGGAAGCACAGTTCTTTTGTTCTGAGCAAGCTCACTTTTCTGGCCCTAAGGTAAACACAGTAGAGTAGAAGAGTGCTCTTTCACAAAAGCAGAGTGTGTTTCTTGTAAGCCGAGCTAATGTTTGTTTCCCGTTAATCAATGGAGCTGAATCACATGCAGTTTCTGGTCCTATGAGCAAGAGGTGTTTTCTAATAACGAAAATCACTATTGGGCTCCCATTGCCATACACAGTGCAAATAGCACTCGCGTCTTTTCCCACCAAGTACAGTGTACTGGAATGAAGAGAAGCTACTCTTCTTGTCAGTATCCTAAGCAGAGTTGAACTAGATATGGCCCGGGTGTGTAGGAAGCACAGTTCTTTTATTTTGAGCAACGTCACTGTTCTGTCCCTATGGAAACACAGTACAGTAAAAGAGTGCTCTTTTCTCAAGAGCAGAGTTTCTTTCTTGTAAGGCAAGCTAGTGTTTGTTTCCCATTCATAAACGGAGTTGAATCACATGCAGTATCTGGTCCTATGAGCAAGAGTTGTTTTCTGGTAAGTAAAGTCACTATTATTCTCCCATTGCCATATACAGTGCAAATTGCAACTCGCGTCTGTTACCAGCAAGTACAATGTATTGGACTGAATAGAAGCTACTGTTCTTGTCAATTTCCTAAGCAGAGTTGAACTAGATATGGGCCATGTGTCTAGGAAGCACAGTTTCATTTTTCTTACCAATCTCACTCTTCTAGCCCTGTAGGAAACACAGTAGAATAGATGAGTGCTCTTATCTCAAAAGCAGAGTGTGATTCTTATAAGGATAGCTAGTGTTTGTTTCCCATTCACAAATGGAGTTGAATGACATGCAGTTTCTGGTCCTACGAGCAAGAGTTGTTTTCTCGTGAGGACAGTCACTATTGCGCTCCCATTGCCATACACAGTGAAAATAGCACTCGTGTCTGTTCCCAGCAAGTACAGTGTTTTGGACTGAAGAGGAGCTACTGTTCTTGTCAGTTTCCTAAGCAGAGTTGAACTAGATATGGCCCGTGTGTGTAGGAAGCACAGTTCTTTTGTTCTGAGCAAGCTCACTGTTCTGGCCCTACAGGAAAAACAGTAGAGTAGAAGACTGCTCTTTTCTCAAAAGCAGAGTGTGTTTCTTGTAAGGCGAGCTAGCCTTTGTTTCCCAGTACTAAATGGAGTTGAATCACATGCAGTTTCTGGTCCTACGAGCAAGAGTTTTTTTCTGGTAAGAAGAGTCACTATTGTGCTCCATTTGCCATACACAGTGCAAGAAGCACTCGCATCTGTTCCCAGCAAGTACAGTGTATTGGACTGAAGAGGATCTACTGTTCTTGTCAGATTCCTAAGCAGAGTTGAACTAGATATGGCCCGTGTGTGTAGGAAGCAAAGTTCTTTTGTTCTGAGCAACCTCACTGTTCTGGCCCTACAGGAAAAACAGTAGAGTAGAAGAGTGCTCTTTTCTCAAAAACAGAGTGTGTTTCTTGTAAGGCGAGCTAGCATTTGTTTCCCAGTCCTAAATGGAGTTGAATCACATGCAGTTTCTGGTCCTATGAGCAAGAGTTGTTTTCTGGTAAGAAGAGTCACTATTGTGCTCCCATTGCGATACACAGTGCAAATAGCACTAGCGTCTGTTCCCAGCAAGTACAGTGTATTGGACAGAAGAGGAGCTACTGTTCTTGTCAGTTTCCTAAGCAGAGTTGAACTAGATATGGCCCGTGTGTGTAGGAAGCACAGTTCTTTGGTTCTGAGCAAGCTCACTGTTCGGACCCCATAGGAAACACAGTAGAGTAGAAGAGTGCTCTTCTCTCAAAGCAGAGTGTGTTTCTTGTAAGGCGAGCTAGCGTTTGTTTCCCATTCCTAAATGGAGTTGTATCTCATGCAGTGTTTGGTCCTACGAGCAAGAGTTGTTTTCTGGTAAGAAGAGTCACTATTGTGCTCCCATTGCCATACACAGGGCAAATAGCACTGGTGTCTGATCCCAGCATGTACAGTGTATTGGACGGAAGAGGAGCTACTGTTCTTCTCAGTTTCCTAAGCAGAATTGAACTAGATATGGCCCGTGTGTGTAGGAAGCACACTTCTTTTGTTCTCAGCAAGCTCACTGTTCTGGCCTAATAGGACACACAGGAGAGTAGAAGAGTGCTCTTTTCGCAAAAGCAGAGTGTGTTTCTTGTAAGGCGAGCTAGCGTTCGTTTCCCAGTCCTAAATGGAGTTAAGTCACATTCAGTTTGCAGTTCTACGAGCAAGAGTTGTTTTCTGGTAATAAGAGTCACTATTGCGCTCCCATTGCCATACTCAGTGCAAACAGCACTCGTGTCTGTTCCCAGCAAGTACAGTGTATTGGACTGAAGAGGAGCTACTGTCCTTGTCAGTTTCCTAAGCAGAGTTGAACTAGATACGGACCGTGTGTGTAGGAAGCACAGTTCTTTTGTTCTGAGCAAGCTCACTGTTCGGACCCCATAAGAAACCCAGTAGAGTAGAAGGGTGCTCTTTTCTCAAAAGCAGAGTGTGGTTCTTGTAACGCGAGCTAGCGTTTGTTTCCCAGTCCTAAATGGAGTTGAATCACATGCAGTTTCTGCTCCTATGAGCAAGAGTTGTTTTCTAGTAAGAAGAGTAACTATTGTGCTCCCATTGACATACACAGTGCAAATAGCACTCGAGTATGTTTCCAGCAAATACAGTGTATTGTACTGAAGAGGAGCTACTGTTCTTGTCAGTTTCCTAAGCAGAGTTGAACTAGATATTCTGGTGTGTGTAGGAAGCACAGTTCTTTTGTTCTGAGCAAGCTCACTGTTCGGACCCCATAGGAAACACAGTAGAGTAGAAGAGTGCTCTTTTCTCAAAAGCAGAGTGTGTTTCTTGTAAGGCGAGTTAGCGTTTGATTCCCAGTCCTAAATGAAGTTGAATCACATACAGTTTTTGGTCCTACGACCAAGAGTTGTTTTCTGGTAAGGAAAGTCACTATTGTGCTCCCATTGCCATACACAGTGCAAATAGCACTCGCGTCTGTTCCCAGCAAGTACAGTGTATTGGGCTGAAGAAGAGCTACTGTTCTTGTCAGTTTCCTAAGCAAAATAGAACTAGATATGGCCCGTGTGTGTAGGAAGCACAGTTCTTTTGTTCTGAGCAAGCTCACTGTTCTGGCCCTATAGGAAATACAGTAGAGTAGAAGAGTGCTCTTTTCTCAAAAGCAGAGTGTGTTTCTTGTAAGGTGAGCTAGTGTTTGTTTCCCAGTCCTAAATGGAGTTGAATCCCATGCAGTTTCTGGTCCTACGAGCAAGAGTTGTTTTCTGGTAAGAAGAGTCATTACTGCGCTCCCATTGCCATACACAGGGTAAATAGCACTGGCATCTGTTCCCAGCATGTACAGTGCATTGGACTGAAGAGGATCTACTGTTCTTGTCATTTTCCTAAGCAGAGTTGAACTAGATATGGCCGTGTGTGTAGGAAGCACAGTTCTTTTGTTCTGAGCAAGCTCACTGTTCTGGCCCTATAGGAAACACAGTAAAGTAGAAGAGTGCTCTTTTCTCAAAAGCAGAGTGTGTTTCTTGTAAGGCGAGCTAGCCTTTGTTTCCCAGTTCTAAATGGAGTTGAATCCCATGCAGTTTCTGGTCCTAAGAGCAAGAGGTGTTTTCTGGTAAGAAGAGTCACTATTGTGCTCCATTGCCATACACATTGCAAATAGCACTCGCGTCTTTTCCCAGCAAGTACAGTGTATTGGACTGACGAGGAGATACTCTTCTTGTCAGTTTCCTAAGCAGAGTGGAACTAGATATGGCCCGTGTTTGTGAGAACCACAGTTCTTTTGTTCTGAGCAAGCTTACTGTTCGGACACCATAGGAAACACAGTAGAGTAGAAGAGTGCTCTTTTCTCAAAAGCAGAGTGTGTTTCTTGTAAGGAGAGCTAGCGTTTGTTTCCCAGTCCTAAATGGAGTTGAATCACATGCAGTATCTGGTCCTATGAGCCAGAGTTGTTTTCTGGTAAGAAAAGTCACTATTGCACTCCCATTGCATTACACAGTGCAAATAGCACTCGCGTCTGCTCCCAGCAAGTACAGTATATTGGACTGAAGAGGAGCTACTGTTCTTGTCAGTTTCCTAAGCAGAGTTGAACTAGATATGGTCCATGTGTGTAGGAAGCACAGTTCTATTGTTCTGAGCAAGCTCACTGTTCAGACCCCATAGGAAACACAGTAGAGTAGAGGAGTGCTCTTTTCTCAAAAGCAGAGTGTGTTTCTTGTAAGGCGAGCTAGTGTTTGTTTCCCAGTCAGAAAAGAAGTTGAATCCCATGCAGTTTCTGGTCCTACAAGCAAAAGTTGTTTTCTGGTAAGAAGAGTCGCTATTGTGCTTCCTTTGCCATTAACAGTGCAAATAGCACTCGCGGCTGCTCCCAGCAAGTACAGTGTATTGGACTGAGACGATCTACTGTTCTTGTCAGTTTCCTAAGCAGAGTTGAACTAGATATGGCCCGTGTGTGTTGGAAGCACAGTTCTTTTGTTCTGAGCAAGATCACTGTTCGGACCCCATAGGAAACACAGTAGAGTAGAAGAGTGCTCTTTTCTCAATAGCAGAGTGTGTTCCTTGTAAGGCGAGCTAGCGTTTGTTTCCCAGAGAGAAAAAGAGTTGAATCCCATGCAGTTTCTAGTCGTACGAGCAAAAGTTGTTTTCTGGTAAGAAGAGTAACTATTGTGCTCCCTTTGCCATACTCAGTGCAAATAGCACTCGCGTCTCTTCCCAGCAAGTATAGTGTATTGGACTGAAGAGGACCCACTGTTCCTGTCAGTTTCCAAAGCAGAGTTGAACTAGATATGGCCCGTGTGTGTAGGAAGCACAGTTCTTTGTTCTGAGCAAGCTCACTGTTCTGGCTTTATAGGAAAGACAGTAGAGTAGAAGAGTGCTCTTTTCTCAAAAGCAGAGTGTGTTTCTTGTAAGGCGAGCTAGCGTTTGTTTCCCAGTCATAAATGGAGTTGAATCCCATACAGTTTCTGGTCCTACGAGCAAGAGTTGTTTTCTAATAAGAAGAGTCATTATTGCACTCCCATTTCATACACAGGGCAAATAGCACTGGCGTCGGTTCCCAGCATGTACAGTGTATTGGACTGAAGTGGATCTACTGTTCTTGTCAGTTGCCGAACAAAGTTGAACTAGATATGGCCGTGTGTGTAGGAAGCACAGTTCTTTTGTTCTGAGCAAGCTCACTGTTCTGGCCCTATAGGAAACACAGTAGAGTAGAACAGTGCTCTTTTCTTAAAAGCAGAGTTTGTTTCTCGTAAGGCGAGCTAGTGTTTGTTTCCCAGTCCTAAAAGGATTTGAATCACATGCAGTTTCTGGTCCTACAAGCAAGAGTTGTTTTCTGGTAAGAAGAGGCACTATTGTGCTCCCATTGCCATACACAGTGCAAATAGCACTCGCGTCTGTTCCCAGCAAGGACAGTGTATTGGACTGAAGAGGAGCTACTGTTCTTGTCAGTTTCCTAAGCTGAGTTGAACTAGATATGGCCCGTGTGTGTAGGAAGCACAGTTCTTTTGTTCTGAGCAATCTCACTGTTCTGGCCCATAAGAAACACAGTAGAGTAGAATAGTGCTTTTTTCTCAAAAGCAGAGTGTGTTTCTTGTAAGGCGAGCTAGCGTTTGTTTCCCAGTCCTAAATGGAGTTGAATCACATGCAGTTTCTGGTCCTATGACCAAGAGCTGTTTTCTGGTAAGAAGAGTCACTATTGCGCTCACATTGTCATACACAGGGCAAATAGCACTGGCGTCTGTTCCCAGCACGTACAGTGTATTGGACTGAAATGGATCTACTGTTCTTATCAGTTTCCTAAGCAGAATTGAACTAGATATGGCCGTGTGCGTAGGAAGCACAGTTCTTTTGTTCTTAGCAAGCTCTCTTTTCTGGCCCTATAGGAAAGTAGAGTAGAAGAATGCTCTTTTCTCAAAAGCAGAGTGTGTTTATTGTAAGGCGAGCTAACGTTTGTTTCCCAGTCCTAAATGGAGTTGAATCACATGCAGTTTCTGGTCCTACGAGCCAGAGTTGTGTTCTGGTACGAAGAGTCACTATTGCGCTACCATTGTCATACACAGTGCAAATAGCACTCGCGTCTGCTCCCAGCAAGTACAGTGTATTGGACTGAAGACAATCTACTGTTCTTGTCAGTTTCCTAAGCAGAATTGAACTAGATATGGCCCATGTGTGTAGGAAGCACAGTTCTTTTGTTCTGAGCAAGCTCACTGTTCGAACCCCATAGGAAACACAGTTGAGTAGAAGACTGCTCTTTTCTCAAAAGCAGAGAGTGTTTCTTGTAAGGCGAGCTAGTGTTTGTTTCCCAGTCAGAAAAGGAGTTGAATCCCATGCAGTTTCTGGTCCTACCAGCAAAAGTTTTTTTCTGGAGAGTCACTGTTGTGCTTCCTTTGCCTTAAAAAGTGCAAATAGCACTCGCGTCTCTTCCCAGCAAGTACAGTGTATTGGACTGAAGAGGAGCCACTGTTCTTGTCAATTTCCTAAGCAGAGTTGAACTAGATATGGCCCGTGTGTAGGAAGCACAGTTCTTTTGTTCTGAGCAAGCTCACTGTTCTGGCCCTATAGGATACACAGTAGAGTAGAAGAGTGCTCTTTTCTCAAAAGCAGAGTGTGTTTCTTGTAAGGCGAGCTAGTGTTTGTTTCCCAGTCAGAAATGGAGTTGAATCCCATGCAGTTTCTGGTCCTAGGAGCAAGAGTTGTTTTCTTTTAAAGAAAGTAACTATTGAGCTCCCATTGCATTACACAGTACAAATAGCACTCGTGTGTGTTCCCAGCAAGTACAGTGTATTGGACTGAAGAGGATCTACTGTTCTTGTGAGTTTCATAAGCAGAGTTGAACTAGATAGGGCCCGTGTGTGTAGGAAGCACAGTTCTTTTGTTCTGAGCAAGCTCACTGTTCTAACCCCTGAAAACACAGTAGAGTAGAAGAGTGCTCTTTTCTCAAAAGCAGAGTGTGTTTCTTGTAAGGCGAGCTAGCGTTTCTTTCCCAGTCCTAAATGGAGTTGAGTCACATTAAGTTTGTGGTCCAATGAGAGCAAGAGTTGTTTTCTGGTAAGAAGAGTCACTATTGCGCTACCATTGCCATACACAGTCCAAATAGCACTCGCGTCTGTTCCCAGCAAGTACAGTGTATTGGACTGAAGAGGAGCCACTGTTCTTGTCAGTTTTAAAAGCAGAGTTGAACGAGATACGGCCCGTGTGTGTAGGAAGCACAGTTCGTTTGTTCTGAGCATGCTCACTGTTCTGGCCCTATAGGAAATACAGTAGAGTAGAAGAGTTCTCTTTTCTCAAAAGCAGAGTGTGTTTCTTGTAAGGCGAGCTAGTGTTTGTTTCCCAATCCTAAATGGAGTTGAATCCCATGCAGTTTCTGGTCCTACGACCAAGAGTTGTTTTCTGGTAAGAAGAGTCACTATGTTGTTCCCATTGTCATACACAGGGCAAATAGCACTGGTGTCTGTTCCCAGCATGTGTAGTGTATTGGACTGAAGAGGAGCTACTGTTCTTGTCAGTTTCCTAAGCAGAGTTGAACTAGATATGGCCCGAGTGTGTAGGAAGTACAGTTCTTTTGTTCTGACCAAGCTGACTATTCGGACAACATAGGAAACACAGTAGAGTAGAATAGTGCCCTTTTCTCAAAAGCAGAGTGTGTTTCCTGTAAGGCAAGCTAGCGTTTGTTTCCCAGTCCTAAATGGAGTTGAGTCACAAGCAGTTTTTGGTCATACGAGCAAGAGTTGTTTTCTGGTAAGAAGAGTCACTATTGCTCTCCCATTGCCATACACAGTGCAAATAGCACTCGCGTCTGTTCCCAGCAAGTACAGTGTATTGGACTGAAGAGGAGCCACTGTTCTTGTCAGTTTCCTAAGCAGAGATGAACTAGATATGGCCCGTGTGTAGGAAGCACAGTTCTTTTGTTCTGAGCAAGCTCACTGTTCTGGCCCTATAGGAAAGACAGTAGAGTAGAAGAGTGCTCTTTTCTCAAAAGCAGAGTGTGTTTCTTGTAAGGTGAGTTAGCGTTTGTTTCCCAGTCCTAAATGGAGTTGAATCACATGCAGTTTCAAGTCCTATTAGCAAGAGTTGTTCTGGTAAGAAGAGTCACTATTGCGCTCCCATTGCCATACACAGTGCAAATAGCACTCGCGTCTGTTCCCAGCAAGTACAGTGTATTGGACTGAAGAGGAGCTACTGTTCTTGTCAGTTTCCTTAGCAGAGTTGAACTAGATATGGCCCATGTGTGTAGGAAGCACAGTTCTTTTGTTCTGAGCAAGCTGACTATTCCCAAACCATAGGAAACACAGTAGAGTAGAAGAGTGCTCTTTTCTCAAAAGCAGAGTGTGTTCCTTGTAAAGCAAGCTAGTGTTTGTTTCCCAGTCAGAAATGGAGTTGAATCCCATGCAGTTTCTGGTCCTAGGAGCAAGAGTTGTTTTCTGGTAAGGAAAGTCACTATTGCGCTCCCATTGCATTACACAGTGCAAACAGCACTCGCGTCTGTTCCCAGCCAGTACAGTGTATTGGACTGAAGAGGAGCCACTGTTCTTGTCAATTTTAAAAGCAGAGTTGAACGAGATATGGCCCGTGTGTGTAGGAAGCACAGTTCTTTTGTTCTGAGCAACCTCACTATTCTGGCCCTATAGGAAACACAGTAGAGTAGAAGAGTGCTCTTTTCTCAAAAGCAGAGTGTGTTTCTTGTAAGGCGAGCTAGCGTTTGTTTCCCAGTCATAAATGGAGTTGAGTCACAAGCAGTTTTTGGTCATACGAGCAAGAGTTGTTTTCTGGTAAGAAGAGTCACTATTGCTCTCCCATTGCCATACACAGTGCAAAGAGCAATCGCGTCTGTTCCCAGCAAGTACAGTGTATTGGACTGAAGAGGATCTACTGTTCTTATTAGTTTCCTAAGCAGAATTGAACTAAATATGGCCCGTGTGTGTAGGAAGCACAGTTCTTTTGTTCTGAGCAAGCTCACTGTTCTGGCCCTGTAGGAAACACAGTAGAGTTGAAGAGTGCTCTTTTCTCAAAAGCAGAGTGTGTTTCTTGTAAAGCGAGCTAGTGTTTGTTTCCCAGTCAGAAATGGAGTTGAATCCCATGCAGTTTCTGGTCCTAGGAGCAAGAGTTGTTTTCTGGTAAGGAATGTCACTATTGCGCTCCCATTGCATTACACAGTGCAAACAGCACTCGCCTGTGTTCTTAGCAAGTACAGTGTATTGGACTGAAGAGGAGCTACTGTTCTTGTCAGTTTCCTAAGCAGAGTTGAACTAGATATTCCCCGTGTGTGTAGGAAGCACAGTTCTTTTTTCTGAGCAAGCTCACTGTTCGGACCCATAGGAAACACAGAAGAGTAGAAGAGTGCTCTTTTCTCAAAAGAAGAGTGTGTTTCTTGTAAGGCGAGGTAGCGTTAGTTTCCCAGTGGTAAATGGAGTTGAGTCACATGCAGTTTCTGGTCCTACGAGCAAGAGTTGTTTTCTGGTAAGAAGAGTCACTATTGCGCTCCCATTGTCATACACAGGGCAAATAGCACTGGTGTCGGTTCCCAGCATGTACAGTGTATTGGACTGAAGAGGATCTACTGTTCTTCTCAGTTTCCTAAGCAGAATTGAACTAGATATGGCCGTGTGTGTAGGAAGCACAGTTCTTTTGTTCTGAGCAAACACACTGTTCTGGCCCTATAGGAAACACAGTAGAGTAGAAGAGTACTCTTTTCTCAAAAGCAGAGTGTGTTTCTTGTAACGCGAGCTAGTGTTTGTTTCCCAGTCCTAAATGGAGATGAATCACATGCAGATTCTGGTCCTACAAGCAAGAGTTGTTTTCTGGTAAAGAAAGTAACTTTTGCGCTCCCATTGCATTACACAGTACAAATAGCACTCGCGTGTGTTCCCAGCACGTACAGTGTATTGGACTGAAGAGGATCTACTGCTCTTGTCAGTTTCCTAAGCAGAGTTGAACTAGATATGGCCCGTGTGTAGGAAGCACAGTTCTTTTGTTCTGAGCAAGCTCAGTGTTCGTACCCCATAGGAAACACAGTATAGTAGAAGAGTGCTTATTTCTCAAAAGCAGAGTGTGTTTCTTGTAAGGCGAGCTTGTTTTTGTTTCCCAGTCAGAAATGGAGTTGAATCCCATGCAGTTTCTGGTCCTATGAGCAAGAGTTGTTTTCTGGTAAGAAGAGTCACTATTGCGCTACCTTTGCCATACACAGTGCAAATAGCACTCGCGTCTGTTCCCAGCAAGTACAGTTTATTGGACTGAAGAGGATCTACTCTTCTTGTCAGTTTCTTAAGCAGAGTTGAACTAGATATGGCCCGTGTGTAGGAAGCAAAGTACTTTTGTTCTGAGCAAGCTCACTGTTCGGACCCCATAAGAAACACAGTACAGTAGAAGAGTGCTCTTTTCTCAAAAGCAGAGTGTGTTTCTTATAAGGCAAGCTAGCGTTTGTTTCCCAGTCCTAAATGGAGTTGAGTCACATGCAGTTTATGGTCCTATGAGCAAAGTTGTTTTCTTTTAAAGAAAGTAACTATTGCGCTCCCATTGCATTACACTGTACAAATAGCACTCGCGTGTGTTCATAGCAAGTACAGTGTATTGGACAGAAGAGGAGCTACTGTTCTTGTCAGTTTCCTAAGCAGAGTTGAACCAGATATGGCCCGTGTGTGTAGTAAGCACAGTTCTTTTGTTCTGAGCAAGCTCACTGTTCTGACCCCAGAAAACACAGAAGAGTAGAAGAGTGCTCTTTTCTCAAAAGCAGAGTGTGTTTCTTGTAAGGCGAGTTAGCGTTTGTTTCCCAGTCCTAAATGGAGTTGAGTCACATGAAGTTTGTGGTCCTATGAGAGCAAGAGTTGTTTTCTGGTAAGAAGAGTCACTATTGCGCTCTTTGCCATACACAGCCCAAATAGCACTCGCGTATGTTCCCAGCAAGAACAGTGTATTGGACTGAAGAGGAGCTACTGTTCTTGTCAATTTTAAAAGCAGAGTTGAACGAGATATGGCCCGTGTGTATAGGAAGCACTGTTCTTTTGTTCTGAGCAAGCTCACTGTTGGGACCCCATAGGAAACACAGTAGAGTAGAAGAGTGCTCTTTTCTCAAAAGCAGAGTGTGTTTCTCGTAAGGCGAGCAAGTGTTTGTTTCCCAGTCCTAAATGGAGTAGAATCCCATGCAGTTTCCGGTCCTACGACCAAGAGTTGTTTTCTGGTAAGAAGAGGAACTACTGTGCTCCCATTGCCATACACAGTGCAAATAGCACTAGTGTCTGTTCCCAGCAAGTACAGTGTATTGGAATGAAGAGGACCTACTGTTCTTGTCAGTTTCCTAAGCAGAGTTGAACTAGATATGGCCCGTGTGTGTAGGAAGCACAGTTCTTTTGTTCTGAGCAAGCTAACTGTTCTGGCCCAAAAGAAACACAGTAGGGTAGAAGAGTGCTCTTTTCTCAAAAGCAGAGTGTGTTCCTTATAAGGCGAGCTAGCGTTTGTTTCCCAGTCCTAAATGGAGTTGAGTCACATGCAGTTTATGTTCCTATGAGCAAGAGTTGTTTTCTGGTAAGGAAAGTCACTATTGTGCTCCCATTGCCATACACAGTACAAATAGCACTCGCGTCTGTTCCTAGCAAGTAAAGTGTATTGGACTGAAGAGGAGACTCTTCTTGTCAGTTTCCTAAGCAGAATTGAACTAGATATGGCCGTGTGTGTAGGAAGCACAGTTCTTTTGTTCTGAGCAAGCTCACTCTTCGTACCCCATAAGAAACACAGTAGAGTAGAAGAGTGCTCTTTTCTCAAAAGCAGAGTGTGTTTCTTGTAAGGCGAGCTAGTGTTTGTTTCCCAGTCCTAAATGGAGTTGAATCCCATGCAGTTTCTGGTCCTATGAGCAAGAGTTGTTTTCTGGTAAGAAGAGTCACTATTGCGCTACCATTGCCATACACAGTGCAAAAAGCACTCGCGTCTGTTCCCAGCAAGTACAGTGTATTGGACTGAAGAGGAGCTACTGTTCTTGTCAGTTTCCTAAGCAGAGTTGAACTAGATATGTCCCATGTGTGTAGGAAGCACAGTTCTTTTGTTCTGGGCAAGCTCACTGTTCTGACCCCAGAAAACACAGCATAGTAGAAGAGTGCTCTTTTCTCAAAAGCAGAGCGTGTTTCTTGTAAGGCGAGCTAGCGTTTGTTTCCCAGTCCTAAATGGAGTTCAGTCACATGCAGTTTGTGGTCCTAAGAGCAAGAGTTGTTTTCTGGTAAGAAGAGTCTCTATTGAGCTCCCATTGCCATGCACAGGGTAAATAGCACTGGCATCTGTTCCCTTCATGTATAGTGCATTGGACAGAAGAGGATCTACTGTTCTTGTCAGTGTCCTAAGCAGAGTTGAAGTAGATATGTCTCCTGTGTGTAGGAAGCACAGTTCTATTGTTCTGAGCAAGCTCACTGTTCTGGCCCTATAGGAAACACAGTAGAGTAGAAGAGTGTTCTTTTCCCAAAAGCAGAGTGTGTTTCTTGTAAGGCGAGCTAGCGTTTGTTTCCCAGTCCTAAATGGAGTTGAATCACATGCAGATTCTGTTCCTACGAGCAAGAGTTGTTTTCTGGTAAGAAGAGTCACTATTGGGCTCCCATTGTCATACACAGTGCAAATAGCACTCACGTCTGCTCCCAGGAAGTACAGTGTATTGGACTGAAGACGATCTACTGTTCTTGTCAGTTTCCTAAGCAGAATTGAACTAGATATGTCTCCTGTGTGTAGGAAGCACAGTTCTATTGTTCTGAGCAAGCTCACTATTCGGACCCAATAAAAAAACACAGTAGAGTAGAAGAGTGCTCTTTTTTCAAATGCAGAGTGTGTTTCTTGTAAGGCGAGATAGCGTTTGTTTCCCAGTCCTAAATGGAGATGAATCACATGCAGATTTTGGTCCTACAAGCAAGAGTTATTTTCTGGTAAAGAAAGTAACTTTTGCGCTCCCATTGCATTACACAGTACAAATAGCACTCGTGTGTGTTCCCAGCAAGTACAGTGTATTGGACTGAAGAGGATCTACTTCTCTTGTCAGTTTCCTAAGCAGAGTTGAACTAGATATGGCCCGTGTGTAGGAAGCACAGTTCTTTTGTTCTGAGCAAGCTCACTGTTTTGACCCCAGAAAACACAGTAGAGTAGAAGAGTGCTCTTTTCTCAAAAGCAGAGTGTGTTTCTTGTAAGGCGAGCTAGCGTTTGTTTCCCAGTCCTAAATGGAGTTGAGTCACATGCAGTTTGTGGTCCTAAGAGAGCAAGAGTTGTTTTCTGGTAAGAAGAGTCACTATTGACCTCCCATTGCCTTACACAGTGCAAAAGCACTCGTGTCTGTTCCCAGCAAGTACAGTGTATTGGACTGAAGAGGATCTACTGTTCTTGTCAGTTTTCTAAGCAGAATTGAACTAGATATGGCAACTGTGTGTAGGAAGCACAGTTCTTTTGTTCTGAGCAAGCTCAGTGTTCGTACGCCATAGGAAACACAGTATAGTAGAAGAGTGCTTATTTCTCAAAAGCAGAGTGTGTTTCTTGTAAGGCGAGCTTGTGTTTGTTTCCCAGTCAGAAATGGAGTTGAATCCCATGCAGTTTCTGATCCTACTAGCAAGACTTGTTTTCTGGTAAGAAGTGGAACTATTGTGCTCCCATTGCCATACACAGTGCAAATAGCACTCGCGTGTGTTCCCAGCAAATACAGTGTATTGGACTGAAGAGGATCTACTGTTCTTGTCAGTTTCCTAAGCAGAGTTGAACTAGATATGGCCCGTGTGTGTAGGAAGCACAGTTCTTTTGTTCTGAGCAAGCTAACTGTTCTGGCCCAAAAGAAACACAGTAGGGTAGAAGAGTGCTCTTTTCTCAAAAGCAGAGTGTGTTCCTTATAAGGCGAGCTAGCGTTTGTTTCCCAGTCCTAAATGGAGTTGAGTCACATGCAGTTTATGTTCCTATGAGCAAGAGTTGTTTTCTGGTAAGGAAAGTCACTATTGTGCTCCCATTGCCATACACAGTACAAATAGCACTCGCGTCTGTTCCTAGCAAGTAAAGTGTATTGGACTGAAGAGGAGACTCTTCTTGTCAGTTTCCTAAGCAGAATTGAACTAGATATGGCCGTGTGTGTAGGAAGCACAGTTCTTTTGTTCTGAGCAAGCTCACTCTTCGTACCCCATAAGAAACACAGTAGAGTAGAAGAGTGCTCTTTTCTCAAAAGCAGAGTGTGTTTCTTGTAAGGCGAGCTAGTGTTTGTTTCCCAGTCCTAAATGGAGTTGAATCCCATGCAGTTTCTGGTCCTATGAGCAAGAGTTGTTTTCTGGTAAGAAGAGTCACTATTGCGCTACCATTGCCATACACAGTGCAAAAAGCACTCGCGTCTGTTCCCAGCAAGTACAGTGTATTGGACTGAAGAGGAGCTACTGTTCTTGTCAGTTTCCTAAGCAGAGTTGAACTAGATATGTCCCATGTGTGTAGGAAGCACAGTTCTTTTGTTCTGGGCAAGCTCACTGTTCTGACCCCAGAAAACACAGCATAGTAGAAGAGTGCTCTTTTCTCAAAAGCAGAGCGTGTTTCTTGTAAGGCGAGCTAGCGTTTGTTTCCCAGTCCTAAATGGAGTTCAGTCACATGCAGTTTGTGGTCCTAAGAGCAAGAGTTGTTTTCTGGTAAGAAGAGTCTCTATTGAGCTCCCATTGCCATGCACAGGGTAAATAGCACTGGCATCTGTTCCCTTCATGTATAGTGCATTGGACAGAAGAGGATCTACTGTTCTTGTCAGTGTCCTAAGCAGAGTTGAAGTAGATATGTCTCCTGTGTGTAGGAAGCACAGTTCTATTGTTCTGAGCAAGCTCACTGTTCTGGCCCTATAGGAAACACAGTAGAGTAGAAGAGTGTTCTTTTCCCAAAAGCAGAGTGTGTTTCTTGTAAGGCGAGCTAGCGTTTGTTTCCCAGTCCTAAATGGAGTTGAATCACATGCAGATTCTGTTCCTACGAGCAACAGTTGTTTTCTGGTAAGAAGAGTCACTATTGGGCTCCCATTGTCATACACAGTGCAAATAGCACTCACGTCTGCTCCCAGGAAGTACAGTGTATTGGACTGAAGACGATCTACTGTTCTTGTCAGTTTCCTAAGCAGAATTGAACTAGATATGTCTCCTGTGTGTAGGAAGCACAGTTCTATTGTTCTGAGCAAGCTCACTATTCGGACCCAATAAAAAAACACAGTAGAGTAGAAGAGTGCTCTTTTTTCAAATGCAGAGTGTGTTTCTTGTAAGGCGAGATAGCGTTTGTTTCCCAGTCCTAAATGGAGATGAATCACATGCAGATTTTGGTCCTACAAGCAAGAGTTATTTTCTGGTAAAGAAAGTAACTTTTGCGCTCCCATTGCATTACACAGTACAAATAGCACTCGTGTGTGTTCCCAGCAAGTACAGTGTATTGGACTGAAGAGGATCTACTTCTCTTGTCAGTTTCCTAAGCAGAGTTGAACTAGATATGGCCCGTGTGTAGGAAGCACAGTTCTTTTGTTCTGAGCAAGCTCACTGTTTTGACCCCAGAAAACACAGTAGAGTAGAAGAGTGCTCTTTTCTCAAAAGCAGAGTGTGTTTCTTGTAAGGCGAGCTAGCGTTTGTTTCCCAGTCCTAAATGGAGTTGAGTCACATGCAGTTTGTGGTCCTAAGAGAGCAAGAGTTGTTTTCTGGTAAGAAGAGTCACTATTGACCTCCCATTGCCTTACACAGTGCAAAAGCACTCGTGTCTGTTCCCAGCAAGTACAGTGTATTGGACTGAAGAGGATCTACTGTTCTTGTCAGTTTTCTAAGCAGAATTGAACTAGATATGGCAACTGTGTGTAGGAAGCACAGTTCTTTTGTTCTGAGCAAGCTCAGTGTTCGTACGCCATAGGAAACACAGTATAGTAGAAGAGTGCTTATTTCTCAAAAGCAGAGTGTGTTTCTTGTAAGGCGAGCTTGTGTTTGTTTTCCAGTCAGAAATGGAGTTGAATCCCATGCAGTTTCTGATCCTACTAGCAAGACTTGTTTTCTGGTAAGAAGTGGAACTATTGTGCTCCCATTGCCATACACAGTGCAAATAGCACTCGCGTGTGTTCCCAGCAAATACAGTGTATTGGACTGAAGAGGATCTACTGTTCTTGTCAGTTTCCTAAGCAGAGTTGAACTAGATATGGCCCGTGTGTGTAGGAAGCATAGTTCTTTTGTTCTGAGCAAGCTCACCTTTCGGACAGCATAGGAAACACAGTAGAGTAGAAGAGTGCTATTTTCTCAAAAGCAGAGTGTATTTCTTGTAAGGCGAGCTAGCGTTTGTTTCCCAGTCCTAAATGGAGTTGAATCACATGTAGTTTCTGGTCCTACAAGCAAGAGTTTTTTTCTGGTAAAAAAGAGTCACTATTGAGCTCCCATTGTCATACAAATGACAGATATCACTAGCGTCTGTTCCCAGCATGTACAGTGTATTGGACTGAAGAGGATCTACTCTTCTTGTCAGTTTCCTAAGCAGAGTTGAACTAGATATGGCCCGTGTGTTTAGGAAGCATAGTTCTTTTGTTCTGAGCAAGCTCTCATTTCGGACACCATAGGAAACACAGTAGAGTAGAAGAGTGTTCTTTTCTCAAAAGCAGAGTGTGTTTCTTGTAAGGCGAGCTAGTGTTTGTTTCCCAGTCAGAAATGGAGTTGAATCCCATGCAGTTTCTGGTCCTAGGAGCAAGAGTAGTTTTCTTTTAAAGAAAGTAATTATTGCGCTCCCATTGCATTACACTGTACAAAGAGCACTCGCGTGTGTTTCCAGCAAGTACACTGTATTGGACTGAAGAGGATCTACTGTTCTTGTCAGTTTTCTAAGCAGAATTGAACTAGATATGGCCCGTGTGTGAAGGAAGCACAGTTCTTTAGTTCTGAGCAAGCTCACTGTTCTGACACATAGGAAACACAGAAGAGTAGAAGAGTGCTCTTTTCTCAAAAGCAGAGTGTATTTCTTATAAGGCAAGCTAGCATTTGTTTCCCAGTCCTAAATGGAGTTGAGTCACAGGCAGTTTATGGTCCTATGAGCAAGAGTTGTTTTCTGGTAAGGAAAGTCACTATTGTGCTCCCATTGCCATACACAGTGCAAATAGCACTCGCGTCTGTTCCTAGCAAGTAAAGTGTATTGGACTGAAGAGGAGACTCTTCTTGTCAGTTTCCTAAGCAGAATTGAACTAGATATGGCCGTGTGTGTAGGAAGCACAGTTCTTTTGTTCTGAGCAAGCTCACTCTTCGGACCCCATAAGAAACACAGTAGAGTAGAAGAGTGCTCTTTTCTCAAAAGCAGAGTGTGTTCCTTATAAGGCGAGCTAGCGTTTGTTTCCCAGTCCTAAATGGAGTTGAGTCACATGCAGTTTATGGTCCTATGAGCAAGAGTTGTTTTCTGGTAAGGAAAGTCACTATTGTGCTCCCATTGCCATACACAGTGCAAATAGCACTCGCGTCTGTTCCTAGCAAGTAAAGTGTATTGGACTGAAGAGTAGTCTCTTCTTGTCAGTTTCCTAAGCAGAATTGAACTAGATATGGCCGTGTGTGTAGGAAGCACAGTTCTTTTGTTCTGAGCAAGCTCACTCTTCGTACCCCATAAGAAACACAGTAGAGTAGAAGAGTGCTCTTTTCTCAAAAGCAGAGTGTGTTTCTTGTAAGGCGAGCTAGTGTTTGTTTCCCAGTCCTAAATGGAGTTGAATCCCATGCAGTTTCTGGTCCTATGAGCAAGAGTTGTTTTCTGGTAAGAAGAGTCACTATTGCGCTACCATTGCCATACACAGTGCAAAAAGCACTCGCGTCTGTTCCCAGCAAGTACAGTGTATTGGACTGAAGAGGAGCTACTGTTCTTGTCAGTTTCCTAAGCAGAGTTGAACTAGATATGTCCCATGTGTGTAGGAAGCACAGTTCTTTTGTTCTGGGCAAGCTCACTGTTCTGACCCCAGAAAACACAGCATAGTAGAAGAGTGCTCTTTTCTCAAAAGCAGAGCGTGTTTCTTGTAAGGCGAGCTAGCGTTTGTTTCCCAGTCCTAAATGGAGTTCAGTCACATGCAGTTTGTGGTCCTAAGAGCAAGAGTTGTTTTCTGGTAAGAAGAGTCTCTATTGAGCTCCCATTGCCATGCACAGGGTAAATAGCACTGGCATCTGTTCCCTTCATGTATAGTGCATTGGACAGAAGAGGATCTACTGTTCTTGTCAGTGTCCTAAGCAGAGTTGAAGTAGATATGTCTCCTGTGTGTAGGAAGCACAGTTCTATTGTTCTGAGCAAGCTCACTGTTCTGGCCCTATAGGAAACACAGTAGAGTAGAAGAGTGTTCTTTTCCCAAAAGCAGAGTGTGTTTCTTGTAAGGCGAGCTAGCGTTTGTTTCCCAGTCCTAAATGGAGTTGAATCACATGCAGATTCTGTTCCTACGAGCAACAGTTGTTTTCTGGTAAGAAGAGTCACTATTGGGCTCCCATTGTCATACACAGTGCAAATAGCACTCACGTCTGCTCCCAGGAAGTACAGTGTATTGGACTGAAGACGATCTACTGTTCTTGTCAGTTTCCTAAGCAGAATTGAACTAGATATGTCTCCTGTGTGTAGGAAGCACAGTTCTATTGTTCTGAGCAAGCTCACTATTCGGACCCAATAAAAAAACACAGTAGAGTAGAAGAGTGCTCTTTTTTCAAATGCAGAGTGTGTTTCTTGTAAGGCGAGATAGCGTTTGTTTCCCAGTCCTAAATGGAGATGAATCACATGCAGATTTTGGTCCTACAAGCAAGAGTTATTTTCTGGTAAAGAAAGTAACTTTTGCGCTCCCATTGCATTACACAGTACAAATAGCACTCGTGTGTGTTCCCAGCAAGTACAGTGTATTGGACTGAAGAGGATCTACTTCTCTTGTCAGTTTCCTAAGCAGAGTTGAACTAGATATGGCCCGTGTGTAGGAAGCACAGTTCTTTTGTTCTGAGCAAGCTCACTGTTTTGACCCCAGAAAACACAGTAGAGTAGAAGAGTGCTCTTTTCTCAAAAGCAGAGTGTGTTTCTTGTAAGGCGAGCTAGCGTTTGTTTCCCAGTCCTAAATGGAGTTGAGTCACATGCAGTTTGTGGTCCTAAGAGAGCAAGAGTTGTTTTCTGGTAAGAAGAGTCACTATTGACCTCCCATTGCCTTACACAGTGCAAAAGCACTCGTGTCTGTTCCCAGCAAGTACAGTGTATTGGACTGAAGAGGATCTACTGTTCTTGTCAGTTTTCTAAGCAGAATTGAACTAGATATGGCAACTGTGTGTAGGAAGCACAGTTCTTTTGTTCTGAGCAAGCTCAGTGTTCGTACGCCATAGGAAACACAGTATAGTAGAAGAGTGCTTATTTCTCAAAAGCAGAGTGTGTTTCTTGTAAGGCGAGCTTGTGTTTGTTTCCCAGTCAGAAATGGAGTTGAATCCCATGCAGTTTCTGATCCTACTAGCAAGACTTGTTTTCTGGTAAGAAGTGGAACTATTGTGCTCCCATTGCCATACACAGTGCAAATAGCACTCGCGTGTGTTCCCAGCAAATACAGTGTATTGGACTGAAGAGGATCTACTGTTCTTGTCAGTTTCCTAAGCAGAGTTGAACTAGATATGGCCCGTGTGTGTAGGAAGCATAGTTCTTTTGTTCTGAGCAAGCTCACCTTTCGGACAGCATAGGAAACACAGTAGAGTAGAAGAGTGCTATTTTCTCAAAAGCAGAGTGTATTTCTTGTAAGGCGAGCTAGCGTTTGTTTCCCAGTCCTAAATGGAGTTGAATCACATGTAGTTTCTGGTCCTACAAGCAAGAGTTTTTTTCTGGTAAAAAAGAGTCACTATTGAGCTCCCATTGTCATACAAATGACAGATATCACTAGCGTCTGTTCCCAGCATGTACAGTGTATTGGACTGAAGAGGATCTACTCTTCTTGTCAGTTTCCTAAGCAGAGTTGAACTAGATATGGCCCGTGTGTTTAGGAAGCATAGTTCTTTTGTTCTGAGCAAGCTCTCATTTCGGACACCATAGGAAACACAGTAGAGTAGAAGAGTGTTCTTTTCTCAAAAGCAGAGTGTGTTTCTTGTAAGGCGAGCTAGTGTTTGTTTCCCAGTCAGAAATGGAGTTGAATCCCATGCAGTTTCTGGTCCTAGGAGCAAGAGTAGTTTTCTTTTAAAGAAAGTAATTATTGCGCTCCCATTGCATTACACTGTACAAAGAGCACTCGCGTGTGTTTCCAGCAAGTACACTGTATTGGACTGAAGAGGATCTACTGTTCTTGTCAGTTTTCTAAGCAGAATTGAACTAGATATGGCCCGTGTGTGAAGGAAGCACAGTTCTTTAGTTCTGAGCAAGCTCACTGTTCTGACACATAGGAAACACAGAAGAGTAGAAGAGTGCTCTTTTCTCAAAAGCAGAGTGTATTTCTTATAAGGCAAGCTAGCATTTGTTTCCCAGTCTTAAATGGAGTTGAGTCACAGGCAGTTTATGGTCCTATGAGCAAGAGTTGTTTTCTGGTAAGGAAAGTCACTATTGTGCTCCCATTGCCATACACAGTGCAAATAGCACTCGCGTCTGTTCCTAGCAAGTAAAGTGTATTGGACTGAAGAGGAGACTCTTCTTGTCAGTTTCCTAAGCAGAATTGAACTAGATATGGCCGTGTGTGTAGGAAGCACAGTTCTTTTGTTCTGAGCAAGCTCACTCTTCGGACCCCATAAGAAACACAGTAGAGTAGAAGAGTGCTCTTTTCTCAAAAGCAGAGTGTGTTCCTTATAAGGCGAGCTAGCGTTTGTTTCCCAGTCCTAAATGGAGTTGAGTCACATGCAGTTTATGGTCCTATGAGCAAGAGTTGTTTTCTGGTAAGGAAAGTCACTATTGTGCTCCCATTGCCATACACAGTGCAAATAGCACTCGCGTCTGTTCCTAGCAAGTAAAGTGTATTGGACTGAAGAGTAGTCTCTTCTTGTCAGTTTCCTAAGCAGAATAGAACTAGATATGGCCGTGTGTGTAGGAAGCACAGTTCTTTTGTTCTGAGCAAGCTCACTCTTCGGACCCCATAAGAAACACAGTAGAGTAGAAGAGTGCTCTTTTCTCAAAAGCAGAGTGTGTTTCTTGTAAGGCGAACTAGTGTTTGTTTCCAAGTCCTAAATGGAGTTGAATCCCATGCAGTTTCTGGTCCTATGAGCAAGAATTGTTTTCTGGTAAGAAGAGTCACTATTGCACTACCATTGCCATACACAGTGCAAATAGCACTCGCGTCTGCTCCCAGCAAGTACAGTTTATTGGACTGAAGAGGATCTACTCTTCTTGTCAGTTTCCTAAGCAGAGTTGAACTAGATATGGCCCGTGTGTGTAGGAAGCAAAGTACTTTTGTTCTGAGCAAGCTCACTGTTCGGACCCCATAAGAAACACAGTAGAGTAGAAGAGTGCTCTTTTCTCAAAAGCAGAGTGTGTTTCTTATAAGGCGAGCTAGCGTTTGTTTCCCAGTCCTAAATGGAGTTGAGTCACATGCAGTTTATGGTCCTTTGAGCAAGAGTTTTAAAAGTAACTATTGCGCTCCCATTGCATTACACTGTACAAATAGCACTCGCCTGTGTTCCCAGCAAGTACAGTGTATTGGCAGAAGAGGAGCTACTGTTCTTGTCAGTTTCCTAAGCAGAGTTGAACTAGATATGGCCCGTGTGTGTAGGAAGCACAGTTCTTTTGTTCTGAGCAAGCTCACAGTTTTGACCCCAGAAAACACAGTAGAGTAGAAGAGTGCTCTTTTCTCAAAAGCAGAGTGTGTTTCTTGTAAGGCGAGCTAGCGTTTGTTTCCCAGTCATAAATCGAGTTGTGTCACATGAAGTTTGTGGTCCTATAAGAGCAAGAGTTGGTTTCTGGTAAGAAGAGTCACTATTGCGCTCCCATTGCCATACACAACCCAAATAGCACTCGCGTATGTTCCCAGCAAGAACAGTGTATTGGACTGAAGAGGAGCTACTGTTCTTGTCAGTTTTAAAAGCAGAGTTGAACGAGATAAGGCCCGTGTGTATAGGAAGCACTGTTCTTTTGTTCTGAGCAAGCTCACTGTGGGGGACCCATAGGAAACACAGTAGAGTAGAAGATTGCTCTTTTCTCAAAAGCAGAGTGTGTTTCTCGTAAGGCGAGCAAGTGTTTGTTTCCCAGTCCTAAATGGAGTAGAATCCCATGCAGTTTCTGGTCCTACAAGCAAGAGTTGTTTTCTGGTAAGAAGAGGAACTACTGTGCTCCCATTGCCATACACAGTGCAAATAGCACTAGTGTCTGTTCCCAGCAAGTACAGTGTATTGGAATAAAGAGGAGCTACTGTTCTTGTCAGTTTCCTAAGCAGAGTTGAACTAGATATGGCCCATGTGTGTAGGAAGCACAGTTCTTTTGTTCTGAGCAAGCTCATGGTTCTGGCCCAAAAAAACACAGTAAGGTAGAAGAGTGCTCTTTTCTCAAAAGCAGAGTGTGTTCCTTATAAGGCGAGCTAGCGTTTGTTTCCCAGTCCTAAATGGAGTAGAGTCACATGCAGTTTATGGTCCTATGAGCAAGAGTTGTTTTCTGGTAAGGAAAGTCACTATTGTGCTCCCATTGCCATACACAGTGCAAATAGCACTCCTGTCTGTTACTAGCAAGTAAAGCGTATTGGACTGATGAGGAGACTCTTCTTGTCAGTTTCCTAAGCAGAATTGAACTAGATATGGCCGTGTGTGTAGGAAGCACAGTTCTTTTGTTCTGAGCAAGCTCACTCTTCGGACCCCATAAGAAACACAGTAGAGTAGAAGAGTGCTCTTTTCTCAAATGCAGAGAGTGTTTCTTGTAAGGTGAGCTAGTGTTTGTTTCCCAGTCCTAAATGGAGTTGAACCCCATGCAGTTTCTGGTCCTATGAGCAAGAGTTATTTTCTGGTAAGAAGAGTCACTATTGTGCTACCATTGCCATACACAGTGCAAATAGCACTCGCGTCTGTTCCCAGCAAGTACAGTGTATTGGACTGAAGAGGAGCTACTGTTCTTGTCAGTTTCCTAAGCAGAGTTGAACTAGATATGGCCCATGTGTGTAGGAAGCACAGTTCTTTTGTTCTGAGCAAGCTCACTGTTCTGACCCCAGAAAACACAGCATAGTAGAAGAGTGCTCTTTTCTCAAAAGCAGAGTGTGTTTCTTGTAAGGCGAGCTAGCGTTTGTTTCCCACTCCTAAACGGAGTTGAGTCACATGCAGTTTGTGGTCCTATGAGCAAGAGTTGTTTTCTGGTAAGAAGAGTCACTATTGAGCTCCCATTGCCATACACAGTGCAAATAGCACTCGTGTCTGTTCCCAGCAAGTACAGTGTATTGGACTGAAGAGGATCTACTCTTCTTGTCAGTTTCCTAAGCAGAGTTGAACAAGATATGGCCCGTGTGTGTAGGAAGCAAAGTACTTTTGTTCTGAGCAAGCTCACTGTTCGGACCCCATAAGAAACACAGTAGAGTAGAAGAGTGCTCTTTTCTCAAAAGCAGAGTGTGTTTCTTATAAGGCGAGCTAGCGTTTGTTTCCCAGTCCTAAATGGAGTTGAGTCACATGCAGTTTATGGTCCTTTGAGCAAGAGTTTTAAAAGTAACTATTGCGCTCCCATTGCATTACATTGTACAAATAGCACTCACGTGTGTTCCAATGAAGTACAGTGTATTGGACAGAAGAGGAGCTACTGTTCTTGTCAGTTTCCTGAGCAGAGTTGAACTAGATATGGCCCGTGTGTGTAGGAGGCACAGTTCTTTTGTTCTGAGCAAGCTCATTGTTCTGACCCCAGAAAACACAGTAGAGTAGAAGAGTGCTCTTTTCTCAAAAGCAGAGTGTGTTTCTTGTAAGGCGAGCTAGCGTTTGTTTCCCAGTCCTAAATGGAGTTGAGTCACATGAAGTTTGTGGTCCTATGAGAGCAAGAGTTGTTTTCTGATAAGAAGAGTCACTATTGCGCTCCCATTGCCATACACAGCCCAAATAGCACTTGCGTATGTTCCCAGCAAGAACAGTGTATTGGACTGAAGAGGAGCTACTGTTCTTGTCAGTTTTAAAAGCAGAGTTGAACGAGATATGGCCCGTGTGTATAGGAAACACTGTTCTTTGTTCTGAGCAAGCTCACTGTTGGGACCCCATGGGAAACACAGTAGAGTAGAAGAGTGCTCTTTTCTCAAAAGCAGAGTGTGTTTCTCGTAAGGCGAGCAAGTGTTTGTTTCCCAGTCCTAAATGGAGTAGAATCCCATGCAGTTTCTGGTCCTACGAGCAAGAGTTGTTTTCTGGTAAGAAGAGGAACTACTGTGCTCCCATTGCCATACACAGTGCAAATAGCACTAGTGTCTGTTCCCAGCAAGTACAGTGTATTGGAATGAAGAGGAGCTACTGTTCTTGTCAGTTTCCTAAGCAGAGTTGAACTAGATATGGCCCATGTGTGTAGGAAGCACAATTCTTTTGTTCTGAGCAAGCTCACTGTTCTGGCCCAAAAGAAACACAGTAGGGTAGAAGAGTGCTCTTTTCTCAAAAGCAGAGTGTGTTCCTTATAAGGCGAGCTAGCGTTTGTTTCCCAGTCCTAAATGGAGTTGAGTCACATGCAGTTTATGGTCCTATGAGCAAGAGTTGTTTTCTGGTAAGGAAAGTCACTATTGTGCTCCCATTGACATACACAGTGCAAATAGCACTCGCGTCTGTTACTAGCAAGTAAAATGTATTGGACTGAAGAGGAGACTCTTCTTGTCAGTTTCCTAAGCAGAATTGAACTAGATATGGCCGTGTGTGTAGGAAGCACAGTTCTTTTGTTCTGAGCAAGCTCACTGTTCTGACCCCAGAAAACACAGCATAGTAGAAGAGTGCTCTTTTCTCAAAAGCAGAGTGTGTTTCTTGTAAGGCGAGCTAGCGTTTGTTTCCCAGTCCTAAATGGAGTTGAGTCACATGCAGTTTGTGGTCCTACGAGCAAGAGTTGTATTCTGATAAGAAGAGTCACTATTGAGCTCCCATTGCCATACACAGTGCAAATAGCACTCGTGTCTGTTCCCAGCAAGTACAGTGTATTGGACTGAAGAGGATCTACTCTTCTTGTCAGTTTCCTAAGCAGAGTTGAACTAGATATGGCCCGTGTGTGTAGGAAGCAAAGTACTTTTGTTCTGAGCAAGCTCACTGTTCGGACCCCATAAGAAACACAGTAGAGTAGAAGAGTGCTCTTTTCTCAAAAGCAGAGTGTGTTTCTTATAAGGCGAGCTAGCGTTTGTTTCCCAGTCCTAAATGGAGTTGAGTCACATGCAGTTTATGGTCCTATGAGCAAGAGTTGTTTTCTTTTAAAGAAAGTAACTATTGCGCTCCCATTGCATTACACTGTACAAATAGCACTCGCATGTGTTCCCAGCAAGTACAGTGTATTGGCAGAAGAGGAGCTACTGTTCTTGTCAGTTTCCTAAGCAGAGTTGAACTAGATATGGCCCGTGTGTGTAGGAAGCACAGTTCTTTTGTTCTGAGCAAGCTCACTGTTTTGACCCCAGAAAACACAGTAGAGTAGAAGAGTGCTCTTTTCTCAAAAGCAGAGAGTTTTTATTGTAAGGCGAGCTAGCGTTTGTTTCCCAGTCCTAAATTGAGTTGAGTCACATGAAGTTTGTGGTCCTATGAGAGCAAGAGTTGTTTTCTGGTAAGAAGAGTCACTATTGTGCTCCCATTTCCATAAACAGCCCAAATAGCACTCGCGTATGTTCCCATCAAGAACAGTGTATTGGACTGAAGAGGAGATACTGTTCTTGTCAGTTTTAAAAGCAGAGTTGAACGAGATATGGCCCGTGTGTATAGGAAGCACTGTTCTTTTGTTCTGAGCAAGCTCACTGTTGGGACCCCATAGGAAACACAGTAGAGTAGAAGAGTGCTCTTTTCTCAAAAGCAGAGTGTGTTTCTCGTAAGGCGAGCAAGTGTTTGTTTCCCAGTGCTAAATGGAGTAGAATCCCATGCAGTTTCTGGTCCTACGAGCAAGAGTTGTTTTCTGGTAAGAAGAGGAACTACTGTGCTCCCATTGCCATACACAGTGCAAATAGCACTAGTGTCTGTTCCCAGCAAGTACAGTCTATTGGAATGAAGAGGAGCTACTGTTCTTGTCAGTTTCCTAAGCAGAGTTGAACTAGATATGGCCCATGTGTGTAGGAAGCACAGTTCTTTTGTTCTGAGCAAGCTCACTGTTCTGGCCCAAAAGAAACACAGTAGGGTAGAAGAGTGCTCTTTTCTCAAAAGCAGAGTGTGTTCCTTATAAGGCGAGCTAGCGTTTGTTTCCCAGTCCTAAATGGAGTTGAGTCACATGCAGTTTATGGTCCTATGAGCAAGAGTTGTTTTCTGGTAAGGAAAGTCACTATTGTGCTCCCATTGCCATACACAGTGCAAATAGCACTCGTGTCTGTTCCAGGCAAGTAAAGTGTATTGGACTGAAGAGGAGACTCTTCTTGTAAGTTTCCTAAGCAGAATTGAACTAGATATGGCCGTGTGTGTAGGAAGCACAGTTCTTTTGTTCTGAGCAAGCTCACTCTTCGGACCCCATAAGAAACACAGTAGAGTAGAAGAGTGCTCTTTTCTCAAAAGCAGAGTGTGTTTCTTGTAAGGCGAGCTAATGCTTGTTTCCCAGTCCTAAATGGAGTTGAATCCCATGCAGTTTCTGGTCCTATGAGCAAGAGTTGTTTTCTGGTAAGAAGAGTCACTATTGTGCTACCATTGCCATACACAGCGCAAATAGCACTCGCGTCTGTTCCCAGCAAGTACAGTGTATTGGACTGAAGAGGAGCTACTGTTCTTGTCAGTTTCCTAAGCAGAGTTGAACTAGATATGGCCCGTGTGTGTAGGAAGCACAGTTCTTTTCTTCTGAGCAAGCTCACTGTTCTGACCCCAGAAAACACAGCATAGTAGAAGAGTGCTCTTTTCTCAAAAGCAGAGTGTGTTTCTTGTAAGGCGAGCTAGCGTTTGTTTCCCAGTCCTAAACGGAGTTGAGTCACATGCAGTTTGTGGTCCTATGAGCAAGAGTTGTTTTCTGGTAAGAAGAGTCACTATTGAGCTCCCATTGCCATACACAGTACAAATAGCACTCGTGTCTGTTCCCAGCAAGTACAGTGTATTGGACTGAAGAGGATCTACTCTTCTTGTCAGTTTCCTAAGCAGAGTTGAACAAGATATGGCCCGTGTGTGTAGGAAGCAAAGTACTTTTGTTCTGAGCAAGCTCACTGTTCGGACCCCATAAGAAACACAGTAGAGTAGAAGAGTGCTCTTTTCTCAAAAGCAGAGTGTGTTTCTTATAAGGCGAGCTAGTGTTTGTTTCCCAGTCCTAAATGGAGTTGAGTCACATGCAGTTTATGGTCCTATGAGCAAGAGTTGTTTTCTTTTAAAGAAAGTAACTATTGCGCTCTCATTGCATTACACTGTACAAATAGCACTCGCGTGTGTTCCCAGCAAGTACAGTGTATTGGACAGAAGAGGAGCTACTGTTCTTGTCAGTTTCCTAAGCAGAGTTGAACTAGATATGGCCCGTGTGTTTAGGAAGCACAGTTCTTTTGTTCTGAGCAAGCTCACTGTTCTGACCCCAGAAAACACAGTAGAGTAGTAGAGTGCTCTTTTCTCAAAAGCAGAGTGTGTTTCTTGTAAGGCGAGCTAGCGTTTGTTTCCCAGTCCTAAATGGAGTTGAGTCACATGAAGTTTGTGGTCCTATGAGAGCAAGAGTTGTTTTCTGGTAAGAAGAGTCACTATTGTGCTCCCATTGCCATACACAGCCCAAATAGCACTCGCGTATGTTCCCAGCAAGAACAGTGTATTGGACTGAAGAGGAGCTACTGTTCTTGTCAGTTTTAAAAGCAGAGTTGAACGAGATATGGCCCGTGTGTATAGGAAGCACTGTTCTTTTGTTCTGAGCAAGCTCATTGTTGGGACCCCATAGGAAACACAGTAGAGTAGAAGAGTGCTCTTTTCTCAAAAGCAGAGTGTGTTTCTCGTAAGGCGAGCAAGTGTTTGTTTCCCAGTCCTAAATTTAGTAGAATCCCATGCAGTTTCTGGTCCTACGAGCAAGAGTTGTTTTCTGGTAAGAAGAGGAACTACTGTGCTCCCATTGCCATACACAGTGCAAATAGCACTAGCGTCTGTTCCCAGCAAGTACAGTGTATTGGAATGAAGAGGAGCTACTGTTCTTGTCAGTTTCCTAAGCAGAGTTGAACTAGATATGGCCCATGTGTGTAGGAAGCACAGTTCTTTTGTTCTGAGCAAGCTCACTGTTCTGGCCCAAAAGAAACACAGTAGAGTAGAAGAATGCTCTTTTCTCAAAAGCAGAGTGTGTTCCTTATAAGGCGAGCTAGCGTTTGTTTCTTAGTCCTAAATGGAGTTGAGTCACATGCAGTTTATGGTCCTATGAGCAAGAGTTGTTTTCTGGTAAGAAGAGTCACTATTGCGCTACCATTGCCATACACAGCGCAAATAGCACTCGTGTCTGTTGCCAGCAAGTACAGTGTATTGGACTGAAGAGGAGCTACTGTTCTTGTCAGTTTCCTAAGCAGAGTTGAACTAGATATGGCCCGTGTGTGTAGGAAGCACAGTTCTTTTGTTCTGAGCAAGCTCACTGTTCTGACCCCAGAAAACACAGCATAGTAGAAGAGTGCTCTTTTCTCAAAAGCAGAGTGTGTTTCTTGTAAGGCGAGCTAGCGTTTGTTTCCCAGTCCTAAATGGAGTTGAGTCACATGCAGTTTGTGGTCCTATGAGCAAGAGTTGTTTTCTGGTAAGAAGAGTCACTATTGCGCTACCATTGCCATACACAGTGCAAATAGCACTCGTGTCTGTTCCCAGCAAGTACAGTGTATTGGACTGAAGAGGATCTACACTTCTTGTCAGTTTCCTAAGCAGAGTTGAACTAGATATGGCCCGTGTGTGTAGGAAGCAAAGTACTTTTGTTCTGAGCAAGCTCACTGTTCGGACCCCATAAGAAACACAGTAGAGTAGAAGAGTGCTATTTTCTCAAAAGCAGAGTGTGTTTCTTATAAGGCGAGCTAGCGTTTGTTTCCCAGTCCTAAATGGAGTTGAGTCACATGCAGTTTATGGTCCTATGAGCAAGAGTTGTTTTCTTTTAAAGAAAGTAACTATTGCGCTCCCATTGCATTACACTGTACAAATAGCACTCGCGTGTGTTCCCAGCAAGTACAGTGTATTGGCAGAAGAGGAGCTACTGTTCTTGTCAGTTTCCTAAGCAGAGTTGAACTAGATATGGCCCGTGTGTGTAGGAAGCACAGTTCTTTTGTTCTGAGCAAGCTCACTGTTTTGACCCCAGAAAACACAGTAGAGTAGAAGAGTGCTCTTTTCTCAAAAGCAAAGAGTTTTTATTGTAAGGCGAGCTAGCGTTTGTTTCCCAGTCCTAAATTGAGTTGAGTCACATGAAGTTTGTGGTCCTATGAGAGCAAGAGTTGTTTTCTGGTAAGAAGAGTCACTATTGTGCTCCCATTTCCATAAACAGCCCAAATAGAACTCCTGTATGTTCCCAGCAAGAACAGTGTATTGTACTGAAAAGGAGCTACTGTTCTTGTCAGTTTTAAAAGCAGAGTTGAACGAGATATGGCCCGTGTGTATAGGAAGCACTGTTCTTTTGTTCTGAGCAAGCTCACTGTTGGGACCCCATAGGAAACACAGTAGAGTAGAAGAGTGCTCTTTTCTCAAAAGCAGAGTGTGTTTCTCGTAAGGCGAGCAAGTGTTTGTTTCCCAGTCCTAAATGGCGTAGAATCCCATGCAGTTTCTGGTCCTACGAGCAAGAGTTGTTTTCTGGTAAGAAGAGGAACTACTGTGCTCCCATTGCCATACACAGTGCAAATAGCATTAGTGTCTCTTCCCAGCAAGTACAGTCTATTGGAATGAAGAGGAGCTACTGTTCTTGTCAGTTTCCTAAGCAGAGTTGAACTAGATATGGCCCATGTGTGTAGGAAGCACAGTTCTTTTGTTCTGAGCAAATCACTGTTCTGGCCCAAAAGAAACACAGTAGGGTAGAAGAGTGCTCTTTTCTCAAAAGCAGAGTGTGTTCCTTATAAGGCGAGCTAGCGTTTGTTTCCCAGTCCTAAATGGAGTTGAGTCACATGCAGTTTATGGTCCTATGAGCAAGAGTTGTTTTCTGGTAAGGAAAGTCACTATTGTGCTCCCATTGCCATACACAGTGCAAATAGCACTCGCGTTTGTTCCTAGCAAGTAAAGCGTATTGGACTGAAGAGGAGACTCTTCTTGTCAGTTTCCTAAGCAGAATTGAACTAGATATGGCCGTGTGTGTAGGAAGCACAGTTCTTTTGTTCTGAGCAAGCTCACTCTTCGGACCCCATAAGAAACACAGTAGAGTAGAAGAGTGCTCTTTTCTCAAAAGCAGAGTGTGTTTCTTGTAAGGCGAGCTAATGCTTGTTTCCCAGTCCTAAATGGAGTTGAATCCCATGCAGTTTCTGGTCCTATGAGCAAGAGTTGTTTTCTGGTAAGAAGAGTCACTATTGTGCTACCATTGCCATACACAGCGCAAATAGCACTCGCGTCTGTTCCCAGCAAGTACAGTGTATTGGACTGAAGAGGAGCTACTGTTCTTGTCAGTTTCCTAAGCAGAGTTGAACTAGATATGGCCCGTGTGTGTAGGAAGCACAGTTCTGTTGTTCTGAGCAAGCTCACTGTTCTGACTCCAGAAAACACAGCATAGTAGAAGAGTGCTCTTTTCTCAAAAGCAGAGTGTGTTTCTTGTAAGGCGAGCTAGCGTTTGTTTCCCAGTCCTAAATGGAGTTGAGTCACATGCAGTTTGTGGTCCTATGAGCAAGAGTTGTTTTCTGGTAAGAAGAGTCACTATTGAGCTCCCATTGCCATACACAGTACAAATAGCACTCGTGTCTGTTCCCAGCAAGTACAGTGTATTGGACTGAAGAGGATCTACTCTTCTTGTCAGTTTCCTAAGCAGAGTTGAACAAGATATGGCCCGTGTGTGTAGGAAGCAAAGTACTTTTGTTCTGAGCAAGCTCACTGTTCGGACCCCATAAGAAACACTGTAGAGTAGAAGAGTGCTCTTTTCTCAAAAGCAGAGTGTGTTTCTTATAAGGCGAGCTAGCGTTTGTTTCCCAGTCCTAAATGGAGTTGAGTCACATGCAGTTTATGGTCCTATGAGCAAGAGTTGTTTTCTTTTAAAGAAAGTAACTATTGCGCTCCCATTGCATTACACTGTACAAATAGCACTCGCGTGTGTTCCCAGCAAGTACAGTGTATTGGACAGAAGAGGAGCTACTGTTCTTGTCAGTTTCCTAAGCAGAGTTGAACTAGATATGGCCCGTGTGTTTAGGAAGCACAGTTCTTTTGTTCTGAGCAAGCTCACTGTTCTGACCCCAGAAAACACAGTAGAGTAGAAGAGTGCTCTTTTCTCAAAAGCAGAGTGTGTTTCTTGTAAGGCGAGCTAGCGTTTGTTTCCCAGTCCTAAATGGAGTTGAGTCACATGAAGTTTGTGGTCCTATGAGAGCAAGAGTTGTTTTCTGGTAAGAAGAGTCACTATTGTGCTCCCATTGCCATACACAGCCCAAATAGCACTCGCGTATGTTCCCAGCAAGAACAGTGTATTGGACTGAAGAGGAGCTACTGTTCTTGTCAGTTTTAAAAGCAGAGTTGAACGAGATATGGCCCGTGTGTATAGGAAGCACTGTTCTTTTGTTCTGAGCAAGCTCATTGTTGGGACCCCATATGAAACACAGTAGAGTAGATGAGTGCTCTTTTCTCAAAAGCAGAGTGTGTTTCTCGTAAGGCGAGCAAGTGTTTGTTTCCCAGTCCTAAATGGAGTAGAATCCCATGCAGTTTCTGGTCCTACGAGCAAGAGTTGTTTTCTGGTAAGAAGAGGAACTACTGTGCTCCCATTGCCATACACAGTGCAAATAGCACTAGCGTCTGTTCCCAGCAAGTACAGTGTATTGGAATGAAGAGGAGCTACTGTTCTTGTCAGTTTCCTAAGCAGAGTTGAACTAGACATGGCCCATGTGTGTAGGAAGCACAGTTCTTTTGTTCTGAGCAAGCTCACTGTTCTGGCCCAAAAGAAACACAGTAGAGTAGAAGAATGCTCTTTTCTCAAAAGCAGAGTGTGTTCCTTATAAGGTGAGCTAGCGTTTGTTTCTTAGTCCTAAATGGAGTTGAGTCACATGCAGTTTATGGTCCTATGAGCAAGAGTTGTTTTCTGGTAAGAAGAGTCACTATTGCGCTACCATTGCCATACACAGCGCAAATAGCACTCGTGTCTGTTCCCAGCAAGTACAGTGTATTGGACTGAAGAGGAGCTACTGTTCTTGTCAGTTTCCTAAGCAGAGTTGAACTAGATATGGCCCGTGTGTGTAGGAAGCACAGTTCTTTTGTTCTGAGCAAGCTCACTGTTCTGACCCCAGAAAACACAGCATAGTAGAAGAGTGCTCTTTTCTCAAAAGCAGAGTGTGTTTCTTGTAAGGCGAGCTAGCGTTTGTTTCCCAGTCCTAAATGGAGTTGAGTCACATGCAGTTTGTGGTCCTATGAGCAAGAGTTGTTTTCTGGTAAGAAGAGTCACTATTGCGCTACCATTGCCATACACAGTGCAAATAGCACTCGTGTCTGTTCCCAGCAAGTACAGTGTATTGGACTGAAGAGGATCTACACTTCTTGTCAGTTTCCTAAGCAGAGTTGAACTAGATATGGCCCGTGTGTGTAGGAAGCAAAGTACTTTTGTTCTGAGCAAGCTCACTGTTCGGACCCCATAAGAAACACAGTAGAGTAGAAGAGTGCTCTTTTCTCAAAAGCAGAGTGTGTTTCTTATAAGGCGAGCTAGCGTTTGTTTCCCAGGCCTAAATGGAGTTGAGTCACATGCAGTTTATGGTCCTATGAGCAAGAGTTGTTTTCTTTTAAAGAAAGTAACTATTGCGCTCCCATTGCATTACACTGTACAAATAGCACTCGCGTGTGTTCCCAGCAAGTACAGTGTATTGGACAGAAGAGGAGCTACTGTTCTTGTCAGTTTCCTAAGCAGAGTTGAACTAGATATGGCCCGTGTGTTTAGGAAGCACAGTTCTTTTGTTCTGAGCAAGCTCACTGTTCTGACCCCAGAAAACACAGTAGAGTAGAAGAGTGCTCTTTTCTCAAAAGCAGAGAGTGTTTCTTGTAAGGCGAGCTTGCGTTTGTTTCCCAGTACTAAATTGAGTTGAGTCACATGAAGTTTGTGGTCCTATGAGAGCAGGAGTTGTTTTCTGGTAAGAAGAGTCACTATTGCGCTCCCATTGCCATAAACAGCCCAAATAGCACTCGCGTATGTTCCCAGCAAGAACAGTGTATTGGACTGAAGAGGAGCTACTGTTCTTGTCAGTTTTAAAAGCAGAGTTGAACGAGATATGGCCCGTGTGTATAGGAAGCACTGTTCTTTTGTTCTGAGCAAGCTCACTGTTGGGACCCCATAGGAAACACAGTAGAGTAGAAGAGTGCTCTTTTCTCAAAAGCAGAGTGTGTTTCTCGTAAGGCGAGCAAGTGTTTGTTTCCCAGTCCTAAATGGAGTAGAATTCCATGCAGTTTCTGGTCCTACGAGCAAGAGTTGTTTTCTGGTAAGAAGAGGAGCTACTGTGCTCCCATTGCCATACACAGTGCAAGTAGCACTAGCGTCTGTTCCCAGCAAGTACAGTATATTGGAATGAAGAGGAGCTACTGTTCTTGTCAGTTTCCTAAGCAGAGTTGAACTAGATATGGCCCATGTGTGTAGGAAGCACAGTTCTTTTGTTCTGAGCAAGCTCACTGTTCTGGCCCAAAAGAAACACAGTACAGTAGAAGAGTGCTCTTTTCTCAAAAGCAGAGTGTGTTCTTATAAGGCGAGCTAGCGTTTGTTTCCCAGTCCTAAATGGAGTTGAGTCACATGCAGTTTATGGTCCTATGAGCAAGAGTTGTTTTCTGGTAAGGAAAGTCACTATTGTGCTCCCATTGCCATACACAGGGCAAATAGCACTCACGTCTGTTCCTAGCAAGTAAAGTGTATTGGAATGAAGAGGAGACTCTTCTTGTCAGTTTCCTAGGCAGAATTTAACTAGATATGGCCGTGTGTGTAGGAAGCACAGTTCTTTTGTTCTGAGCAAGCTCACTGTTCTGACCCCATAAGAAACACAGCATAGTAGAAGAGTGCTCTTTTCTCAAAAGCAGAGTGTGTTTCTTGTAAGGCGAGCTAGCGTTTGTTTCCCAGTCCTAAATGGAGTTGAGTCACATGCAGTTTGTGGTCCTATGAACAAGAATTGTTTTCTGGTAAGAAGAGTCACTATTGAGCTCCCATTGCCATACACAGTGCAAATAGCACTCGCATGTGTTCCCAGCAAGTACAGTGTATTGGACTGAAGAGGATCTACTCTTCTTGTCAGTTTCCTAAGCAGAGTTGAACTAGATATGGCCCGTGTGTGTAGGAAGCAAAGTACTTTTGTTCTGAGCATGCTCACTGTTCGGACCCCATAGGAAACACAGTAGAGTAGAAGAGTGCTCTTTTCTCAAAAGCAGAGTGTGTTTCTTATAAGGCGAGCTAGCGTTTGTTTCCCAGTCCTAAATGGAGTTGAGTCACATGCAGTTTATGGTCCTATGAGCAAGAGTTGTTTTCTTTTAAAGAAAGTAAATATTGCGCTCCCATTGCATTACACTGTACAAATAGCACTCGCGTGTGTTCCCAGCAAGTACAGTGTATTGGACAGAAGAGGAGCTACTGTTCTTGTCAGTTTCCTAAGCAGAGTTGAACTAGATATGGCCCGTGTGTTTAGGAAGCACAGTTCTTTTGTTCTGAGCAAGCTCACTGTTCTGACCCCAGAAAACACAGTAGAGTAGAAGAGTGCTCTTTTCTCAAAAGCAGAGAGTTTTTCTTGTAAGGCAAGCTAGCGTTTGTTTCCCAGTACTAAATTGAGTTGAGTCACATGAAGTTTGTTGTCCTATGAGAAAAGAGTTGTTTTCTGGTAAGAAGAGTCACTATTGCGCTCCCATTGCCATAAACAGTCCAAATAGCACTCGCGTATGTTCCCAGCAAGAACAGTGTATTGGACTGAAGAGGAGCTACTGTTCTTGTCAGTTTTAAAAGCAGAGTTGAACGAGATATGGCCCGTGTGTATAGGAAGCACAGTTCTTTTGTTCTGAGCAAGCTCACTGTTGGGACCCCATAGGAAACACAGTAGAGTAGAAGAGTGCTCTTTTCTCAAAAGCAGAGTGTGTTTCTTGTAGAGCGAGCAAGTGTTTGTTTCCCAGTCCTAAATGGAGTAGAATCCCATGCAGTTTGTGGTCCTACGAGCAAGAGTTGTTTTCTGGTAAGAAGAGGAACTACTGTGCTCCCATTGCCATACACAGTGCAAATAGCACTAGCGTCTCTTCCCAGCAAGTACAGTGTATTGGAATGAAGAGGAGCTACTGTTCTTGTCAGTTTCCTAAGCAGAGTTGAACTAGATATGGCCCGTGTGTGTAGGAAGCACAGTTTTTGTTCTGAGCAAGCTCACTGTTCTGACCCCAGAAAACACAGCATAGTAGAAAAGTGCTCTTTTCTCAAAAGCAGCTTGTGTTTCTTGTAAGAGGAGCTAGCGTTTGTTTCCCAGTCCTAAATGGAGTTGAGTCACATGCAGTTTCTGGTCCTACGACCAAGAGTTGTTTTCTGGTAAGAAGAGCCACTATTGAGCTCCCATTGCCATACACAGTGCAAATAGCACTCGTGTCTGTTCCCAGCAAGTAAAGTGTATTGGACTGAAGAGGAGGCTCTTCTTGTCAGTTTCCTAAGCAGAATTGAACTAGATATGGCCGTGTGTGTAGGAAGCACAGTTCTTTTGTTCTGAGCAAGCTCTCTGTTCTGGCCCTATAGGAAACACAGTACAGTAGAAGAATGCTTTTTTCTCAAAATCAGAGTGTGTTTCTTGAAAGACGAGCTAGCGTTTGTTTCCCACTCTTAAATGGAGTTGAGTCACATGCAGTTTGTGGTCCTACGACCAAGAGTTGTTTTCTGGTATGAAGAGTCACTATTGTGCTCCCATTGCCATACACAGTGCAAATAGCACTCGTGTCAGTTCCCAGCAAGTGCAGTGTATTGGACAGAAGAGGAGCTACTGATCTTGTCAGTTTTCTAAGCAGAGTTGAACTAGATATGGCCCGTGTGTGTAGGAAGCACAGTTCTTTTGTTCTGAGCAAGCTCACGCTTCGGACCCCATAAGAAACACAGTAGAGTAGAAGAGTGCACTTTTCTCAAAAGTAGAGTGTGTTTCTTGTAAGGCGAGCTAGTGTTTGTCTCCCAGTCCTAAATGCAGTTGAATCCCAAGCAGTTTCTGATCCTACGAGCAAGAGTTGTTTTCTGGTAAGAAGAGTCACTATTGCGCTACCATTGCCATACACAGTGCAAATAGCACTCGCATCTGTTCCTAGCAAGTAAAGTGTATTGGACTGAAGAGGAGACTCTTATTGTCAGTTTCCTAAGCAGAGTTGAACAAGATATGGCCCGTGTGTGTAGGAAGCAAAGTACTTTTGTTCTGAGCAAGCTCACTGTTCGGACCCCATAAGAAACACAGTAGAGTAGAAGAGTGCTCTTTTCTCAAAAGCAGAGTGTGTTTCTTATAAGGCGAGCTAGCGTTTGTTTCCCAGTCCTAAATGGAGTTGAGTCACATGCAGTTTATGGTCCTATGAGCAAGAGTTGTTTTCTTTTAAAGAAAGTAACTATTGCGCTCCCATTGCATTACACTGTACAAATAGCACTCGCGTGTGTTCCCAGCAAGTACAGTGTATTGGACAGAAGAGGAGCTACTGTTCTTGTCAGTTTCCTAAGCAGAGTTGAACTAGATATGGCCCGTGTGTTTAGGAAGCACAGTTCTTTTGTTCTGAGCAAGCTCACTGTTCTGACCCCAGAAAACACAGTAGAGTAGAAGAGTGCTCTTTTCTCAAAAGCAGAGTGTGTTTCTTGTAAGGCGAGCTAGCGTTTGTTTCCCAGTCCTAAATGGAGTTGAGTCACATGAAGTTTGTGGTCCTATGAGAGCAAGAGTTGTTTTCTGGTAAGAAGAGTCACTATTGTGCTCCCATTGCCATACACAGCCCAAATAGCACTCGCGTATGTTCACAGCAAGAACAGTGTATTGGACTGAAGAGGAGCTACTGTTCTTGTCAGTTTTAAAAGCAGAGTTGAACGAGATATGGCCCGTGTGTATAGGAAGCACTGTTCTTTTGTTCTGAGCAAGCTCATTGTTGGGACCCCATAGGAAACACAGTAGAGTAGAAGAGTGCTCTTTTCTCAAAAGCAGAGTGTGTTTCTCGTAAGGCGAGCAAGTGTTTGTTTCCCAGTCCTAAATGGAGTAGAATCCCATGCAGTTTCTGGTCCTATGAGCAAGAGTTGTTTTCTGGTAAGAAGAGGAACTACTGTGCTCCCATTGCTATACACAGTGCAAATAGCACTAGCGTCTCTTCCCAGCAAGTAGAGTGTATTGGAATGAAGAGGAGCTACTGTTCTTGTCAGTTTCCTAAGCAGAGTTGAACTAGATATGGCCCATGTGGGTAGGAAGCACAGTTCTTTTGTTCTGAGCAAGCTCACTGTTCTGGCCCAAAAGAAACACAGTACAGTAGAAGAGTGCTCTTTTCTCAAAAGCAGAGTGTGTTCTTATAAGGCAAGCTAGCGTTTGTTTCCCAGTCCTAAATGGAGTTGAGTCACATGCAGTTTATGGTCCTATGAGCAAGAGTTGTTTTCTGGTAAGGAAAGTCACTATTGTGCTCTCATTGCCATACACAGTGCAAATAGCACTCGCGTCTGTTCCTAGCAAGTAAAGTGTATTGGACTGAAGAGGAGACTCTTCTTGTCAGTTTCCTAAGCAGAATTGAACTAGATATGGCCGTGTGTGTAGGAAGCACAGTTCTTTTGTTCTGAGCAAGCTCACTCTTCGGACCCCATAAGAAACACAGTAGAGTAGAAGAGTGCTCTTTTCTCAAAAGCAGAGTGTGTTTCTTGTAAGGCGAGCTAGTGTTTGTTTCCTTTAACTAAATGGATTTGAATCCCATGCAGTTTCTGGTCCTATGAGCAAGAGCTGTTTTCTGGTAAGAAGAGTCACTATTGTGCTACCATTGCCAAACACAGTGCAAATAGCACTCGCGTCTGTTCCCAGCATGTACAGTGTATTCGACTGAAGAGGAGCTACTTTTCTTGTCAGTTTCCTAAGCAGAGTTGAACTAGATATGGCCCGTGTGTGTAGGAAGCACAGTTCTTTTGTTATGAGCAAGCTCACTGTTCTGACCCCAGAAAACACAGCATAGTAGAAGAGTGCTCTTTTCTCAAAAGCAGAGTGTGTTTCTTATAAGGCAAGCTAGCGTTTGTTTCCCAGTTTTAAATGGAGTTGAGTCACATGCAGTTTATGGTCCTATGAGCAAGAGTTGATTTCTGGTGAGGAAATTCACTATTGTGCTCCCATTGCCATACACAGTGCAAATATCACTCGCGTCTGTTCCCAGCAAGTAAAGTGTATTGGACTGAAGAGGAGACTCTTCTTGTCAGTTTCCTAAGCGGAATTGAACTAGATATGGCCCGTGTGTGTAGGAAGCACAGTTCTTTGTTCTGAGCAAGCTCACTGTTCAGACCCAATAGGAAAAGCAGTAGAGTAGAAGAGTGCTCTTTTCTCAAAAGCAGAGTGTGTTTCTTGAAAGGCGAGCTAGCGTTTGTTTCCCACTCCTAAATGGAGTTGAGTCACATGCAGTTTGTGGTCCTATGACCAAGAGTTGTTTTCTGGTAAGAAGAGTCACTGTTGTGCTCCCATTGCCATACACAGTGCAAATAGCACTCGCGTTTGTTCCCAGCAAGTACAGTGTATTGGACTGAAGAGGAGCTACTGTTCTTGTCAGTTTCCTAAGCAGAGTTGAACTACATATGGCCCGTGTGTTTAGGAAGCACAATTCTTTGTTCTGAGCAAGCTCACTCTTCGGACCCCATAGGAAACGCAGTAGAGTAGAAGAGTGCTCTTTTCTCAAAAGCAGAGTGTGTTTCTTGTAAGGCGAGCTAGTGTTTGTTTCCCAGTCAGAAATGGAGTTGAATCCCATGCAGTTTCTGGTCTTACGAGCAAGAGTTGTTTTCTGGTAAGAAGAGTCGCTATTGTGCTCCCATTGCCATACACAGTGCAAATAGCACTGGCGTCAGTTCCCAGCAAGTGCAGTGTAATGGACTGAAGAGGAGCTACTGATCTTGTCAGTTTTCTAAGCAGAGGTGAACTAGATATGGCCCGTGTGTGTAGGAAGCACAGTTCTTTTGTTCTGAGCAAGCTCACTCTTTGGACCCCATAAGAAACACAGTAGAGAAGAAGAGTGCTCTTTTCTCAAAAGCAGAGTGTATTTCTTGTAAGGCGAGCTAGTGTTTGTTTCCCAGTCCTAAATAGAGTTGAATCCCATGCAGTTTCTGATCCTACGAGCAAGAGTTGTTTTCTGGTAAGAAGAGTCACTATTGTGCTACCATTGCCATACACAGTGCAAATAGCACTCGCGTCTGTTCCCAGCAAGTACAGTGTATTGGACTGAAGAGGAGCTACTGTTCTTGTTAGTTTCCTAAGCAGAGTTGAACTAGATATGGCCCGTGTGTGTAGGAAGCACAGTTCTTTTGTTCTGAGCAAGCTCACTGTTCTGACCCCAGAAAACACAGCATAGTAGAAAAGTGCTCTTTTCTCAAAAGCAGAGTGTGTTTCTTGTAAGACGAGCTAGCGTTTGTTTCCCAGTCCTAAATGGAGTTGAGTCACATGGAGTTTCTGGTCCTACGACCAAGAGTTGTTTTCTGGTAAGAAGAGCCACTATTGAGCTGCCATTGCCATACACAGTGCAAATAGCACTCGTGTCTGCTCCCAGCAAGTACAGTGTATTGGACTGAAGAGGATCTACTGTTCTTGTCAGTTTCCTAAGAAGAGTTGAACTAGATATGTCCCGTGTGTGTAGGAAGCAAAGTACTTTTGTTCTGAGCAAGCTCACTTTTCGGACCCCATAAGAAACACAGTAGAGTAGAAGAGTGCTCTTTTCTCAAAAGCAGAGTGTGTTTCTTATAAGGCGAGCTAGCGTTTGTTTCCCAGTCCTAAATGGAGTTGAGTCACATGCAGTTTATGGTCCTATGAGCAAGAGTTGTTTTCTGGTAAGGAAAGACACTATTGTGCTCCCATTGCCATACACAGTGCAAAGAGCAATCGCGTCTGTTCCCAGCAAGTACAGTGTATTGGACTGAAGAGGAGCTAATGTTCTTGTCAGTTTTCTAAGCAGAGTTGAACTAGATATGGCCCGTGTGTGTAGGAAGCACAGTTTTTTTGTTCTGAGCAAGCTCACTGTTCGGAACCCATAAGAAACACAGTAGAGTAGAAGAGTGTTCTTTTTTCAAAAGCAGAGTGTGTTTCTTGTAAGGCGAACTAGCGTTTGATTCCCAGTCAGAAATGGAGTTAAATCCCATGCAGTTTCTGGTCCTATGAGCAAGAGTTGTTTTCTTGTAAGGAAAGTCACTATTGCACTCCCATTGCATTACACAGTGCAAATAGCACTCGCATGTGTTCCCAGCAAGTACAGTGTATTGGACTGAAGAGGAGCTACTGTTCTTGTCAGTTTCCTAAGCAGAGTTGACATAGATATGGCCCGTGTGTGTAGGAAGCACAGTTCTTTGTTCTGAGCAAGCTCACTGTTCGGACCCAATAGGAAAAGCAGTAGAGTAGAAGAGTGCTCTTTTCTCAAAAGCAGAGTGTGTTTCTCTTAAGGCGAGCTAGTGTTTGTTGCCCAGTCCTAAATGGAGTAGAATCACATGCAGTTTCTGGTCCTATGAGCAAGAGTTGTTTTCTGGTAAAAAGAGGAACTATTGCTCTGCTATTGCCATACACAGTGCAAATAGCACTCGCGTCTGTTCCGAGCAAGTACAGTGTATTGAACTGAAGAGGAGCTACTGTTCTTGTCAATTTCCTAAGCAGAGTTGAACTAGATATGGCCATGTGTGTAGGAAGCACAGTTCTTTGTTCTGAGCAAGCTCACTATTCTGGCCCAAAAGAAACACAGTAGAGTAGAAGAGGGCTCTTTTCTCAAAAGCAGAGTGTGTTTCTTGTAAGGCGAGCTAGCGTTTGTTTCCCAGTCCTAAATGGAGTTGAGTCACATGCAGTTTGTGGTCCTACGACCAAGAGTTGTTTTCTGGTAAGAAGAGTCACTATTGCGCTCCCATTGTGATATACAGGGCAAATAGCACTGGCGTCTCTTCCCGGCACGTACAGTGTATTGGACTGAAGAGGATGTACTGTTCTTGTCAGTTTCCTAAGCAGAATTGAACTAGATATGGCCCATGTGTGTAGGAAGCACAGTTCTTTTGTTCTGAGCAAGCTCTCTGTTCTGGCCGTGCAGGAAACACAGTAGAGTAGAATAGTGCTCTTTTCTCAAAAGCAGAGTGTGTTTCTTGTAAGGCGAGCTTGCGTTTGTTTCCCAGTCCTAAATGGAGTTGAGTCACATGTAGTTTCTGGTCCTACGAGCAAGAGTTGTTTTCTGGTAAGAAGAGTCACTATTGAGATCCCTTTGCCATACACAGTGCAAATAGCACTCGTGTCTGTTCCCAGCAAGTACAGTGTATTGGACTGAAGAGGATCTACTGTTCTTGTCAGTTTCGTAAGCAGAGTTGAACTAGATATTCCCCGTGGGTTTAGGAAGCACAGTTCTTTTGTTCTGAGCAAGCTCACTGTTCGAACCCCATAGGAAACACAGTATAGTAGAAGAGTGCTCTTTTCTCAAAAGCAGAGTGTGTTTCTTGTAAGGCGAGCTAGTGTTTGTTTCCCAGTCAGTAATGGAGTTGAATCCCATGCAGTTTCTGGTCCTAGGAGCAAGAGTTGTTTTCTGGTAAGGAAAGTCACTATTGTGCTCCCATTGCATTACACAGTGCAAACAGCACTCGCGTGTGTTCCCAGCAAGTACAGTGTATTGGACTGAAGAGGAGCTACTGTTCTTGTCAGTTTCCTAAGCAGAGTTGAACTAGATATGGCCCATGTGTGTAGGAAGCACAGTTCTTTTGTTCTGAGCAAGCTCACTGTTCGGATCCACAGGAAACACAGAAGAGTAGAAGAGTGCTCTTTTCTCAAAAGCAGAGTGTTTTTCTTGTAAGGCGAGCTAGCGTTTGTTTCCCAGTCCTAAATGGAGTTGAGTCACATACAGTTTCTGGTCCTACGAGCAAGAGTTGTTTTCTGGTAAGAAGAGTCACTATTGCACTCCCATTGTCATACACAGGGCAAATAGCACTGGCGTCGGTTCCCAGCATGTACAGTGTATTGGACTGAAGAGGATCTACTGTTCTTGTAAGTTTCCTAAGGAGAATTGAACTAGATATGGCCCGTGTGTGTAGGATGCACAGTTCTTTTGTTCTGAGCAAGCTCACTTTTCTGGCCCTATAAGAAACACAGTAGAGTAGAAGAGTTCTCTTTTCTCAAAAGCAGAGTGTGTTTCTTATAAGACGAGCTAGCGTTTGTTTCCCAGTCAGAAATGGAGTTGAATCCCATGAAGTTTCTGGTACTAGGAGCAAGAGTTGTTTTCTGGTAAGGAAAGTCACTATTGCGCTCCCATTGCATTACACAGTGCAAACAGTACTCCCGTGTGTTCCCAGCAAGTACAGTGTATCGGACTGAAGAGGGGCTACTGTTCTTGTCAGTTTCCTAAGCAGAGTTGAACTAGATATTCCCCATTTGTGTAGAAAGCACAGTTCTTTTTTTCTGAGCAAGTTCACTGTTCGGACCCATAGGAAACACAGAAGAGTAGAAGAGTGTTCCTTTTTCAAAAGCAGAGTGTGTTTCTTATAAGGCGAGCTAGCGATTGTTTCCCTGTCCTAAATGGAGTTGAATCCCATCAAGTTTCTTGTACTAGGAGAAAGAGTTGCTTTCTGGTAAGGAAAGTCACTATTTTGCTCCCATTGCATTACACAGTGCAAACAGCACTCCCTTGTGTTCCCAGCAAGTACAGTGTATCAGACTGAAGAGGGGCTACTGTTCTTGTCAGTTTCCTAAGCAGAGTTGAACTAGATATTCCCCGTGTTTGTAGAAAGCACAGTTCTTTTTTTCTGAGCAAGCTCACTGTTGGGACCCATAGGAAACACAGAAGAGTAGAAGAGTGTTCTTTTCTCAAAAGCAGAGTGTGTTTCTTATAAGGGGAGCTAGCGTTTGTTTCCCTGTCCTAAATGGAGTTGAGGCACATGCAGTTTTTGGTCCTATGTGAAAGAGTTGTTTTCTGGTAAGGAAAGTCACTATTGTGCTCCCATTGCCATACACAGTGCAAATAGCACTCGCATCTATTCCCAGCAAGTACAGTGTATTGGACTGAAGAGGAGCTACTGTTCTTGTCAGTTTCCTAAGCAGAGTTGAACTAGATATGGCACGTGTGTGTAGGAAGAACAGTTCTTTTGTTCTGAGCAAGCTCACTCTTCTGGCCCTAAAGGAAACACAGTAGAGTAGAAAAATGCTCTTTTCTCAAAAGCAGAGTGTGTTTCTTGTAAGGCGAGCTAGCATTTGTTTCCCAGTCAGAAATGGAGTTGAATCCCATGTGTTTCTGTTCCTATGAGCAAGAGTTGTTTTCGTGTAAGGAAAGTAACTATTGTGCTCCCATTGCATTACACAGTACAAACAGCACTCGCGTGTGTTCCCAGCAAGTACAGTGTATTGGACTGAAGAGGATCTACTGTTCTTGTCAGTTTCCTAAGCAGAGTTGCACTAGATATGGCCCATGTGTGTAGGAAGCACAGTTCATTTGTTCTGAGCAAGCTCACTGTTCGGACACCATAGGAAACACAATAGAGTAGAAGAGTGCTCTTTTCTCAAAAGAAGAATGTATTTTTTGTAAGGCGAGCTAGCGTTTGTTTCCAGTCCTAAATGGAGTTGAGTCACATGCAGTTTGTGGTCCTACTACCAAGAGTTGTTTTCTGGTAAGCACAGTCACTATTGCGCTCCCACTGTCATATACAGGGCAAATAGCACGGACGTCTGTTCCCAGCATGTACAGTGTATTGGACTGAAGAGGAGCTACTGTTCTTGTCAGTTTCCTAAGCAGAGTTGAACTAGATATGGCCCGTGTGTGTAGGAAGCACAGTTCTTTTGTTCTTAGCAAGCTCACTGTTTGGACCGCATAGAAAACACAGTAGAGTAGAAGAGTGCTCTTTTCTCAAAAGCAGAGTTTGTTTCTTGTAAGGCAAGCTAGCATTTGTTTCCCAGTCCTAAATGGAGTTGAGTCACATGCAGTTTGTGGTCCTATGAGCAAGAGTTGTTTTCTGGTAAGAAGAGTCACAATTGAGCTCCCATTGCCATACACAGTGCAAATAGCACTCGTGTCTGTTCCCAGCAAGTACAGTGTATTGGACTGAAGAGGATCTACTGTTCTTGTCAGTTTTCTAAGCAGAGTTGAACTAGATATGGCCCGTGTGTGTAGGAAGCACAGTACTTTTGTTCTGAGCAAGCTCAATGTTCGAACCCCATAAGAAACACAGTAGAGTAGAAGAGTGCTCTTTTTTCAAAAGCAGAGTGTGTTTCTTGTAAGGCGAGCTAGTGTTTGTTTCCCAGTCCTAAATGGAGATGAATCACATGTAGTTTCTGGTCCTACGAGCAAGAGTTGTTTTCTGGTAAGAAGAGCCACTATTGCGCTCCCATTGCCATACACAGTGCAAATAGCACTCGCGTCTGTTCCCAGCAAGTACAGTGTATTGGACTGAAGAGGAGCTACTGTTCTTGTCAGTTTCCTAAGCAGAGTTGAACTAGATATGGCCCGTGTGTGTAGGAAGCACATTTTTTTTGTTCTGAGCAAGCTCACTGTTCGGACCCCATAAGAAACACAGTAGAGTAGAAGAGTGTTCTTTTTTCAAAAGCAGAGTGTGTTTCTTGGAAGGCGAGCTAGTGTTTGTTTCCCAGTCCTAAATGGAGTTGAGTCACATGCAGTTTATGGTCCTATGAGCAAGAGTTGTTTTCTTTTAAAGAAAGTAACTATTGCGCTCCCATTGCATTACACTGTACAAAGAGCACTCGCGTGTGTTCCCAGCAAGTACAGTGTATTGGCAGAAGAGGAGCTACTGTTCTTGTCAGTTTCCTAAGCAGAGTTGAACTAGATATGGCCCGTGTGTTTAGGAAGCACAGTTCTTTTGTTCTGAGCAAGCTCACTGTTCTGACCCCAGAAAACACAGTAGAGTAGAAGAGTGCTGTTTTCTCAAAAGCAGACTGTGTTTCTTGTAAGGCGAGCAAGTGTTTGTTTCCCAGTCCTAAATGGAGTAGAATCCCATGCAGTTTCTGGTCCTACGAGCAAGAATTGTTTTCTGGTAAGAAGAGGAACTACTTTGCTCCCATTGCCATACAGAGTGCAAATAGCACTAGCGTCTGTTCCCAGCAAGTACAGTGTATTGGAATGAAGAGGAGCTACTGTTCTTGTCAGTTTCCTAAGCAGAATTGAACTAGATATGGCCCATGTGTGTAGGAAGCACAGTTCTTTTGTTCTGAGCAAGCTCACTGTTCTGGACCAAAAGAAACACAGTACAGTAGAAGAGTGCTCTTTTCTCAAAAGCAGAGTGTGTTCCTTATAAGGCGAGCTAGCGTTTGTTTCCCAGTCCTAAATGGAGTTGAGTCACATGCAGTTTATGGTCCTATGAGCAAGAGTTGTTTTCTGGTAAGGAAAGTCACTATTGTGCTCCCATTGCCATACACAGTGCAAATAGCACTCGCGTCTGTTCCTAGCAAGTAAAGTGTATTGGACTGAAGAGGAGACTCTTCTTGTCAGTTTCCTAAGCAGAATTGAACTAGATATGGCCGTGTGTGTAGGAAGCACAGTTCTTTTGTTCTGAGCAAGCTCACTCTTCGGACCCCATAAGAAACACAGTAGAATAGAAGAGTGCTCTTTTCTCAAAACAGAGTGTGTTTCTTGTAAGGCGAGCTAGTGTTTGTTTCCCAGAACTAAATGGATTTGAATCCCATGCAGTTTCTGGTCCTATGAGCAAGAGCTGTTTTCTGGTAAGAAGAGTCACTATTGTGCTCCCATTGCCATACACAGTGCAAATAGCCCTCGCGTCAGTTCCCAGCAAGTACAGTGTATTGGACTGAATAGGAGCTAATGTTCTTGTCAGTTTTCTAAGCAGAGTTGAACTAGATATGGCCCGTGTGTGTAGGAAGCACAGTTTTTTTGTTCTGAGCAAGCTCACTGTTCGGAACCCATAAGAAACACAGTAGAGTAGAAGAGTGTTCTTTTTTCAAAAGCAGAGTGTGTTTCTTGTAAGGCGAGCTAGCGTTTGATTCCCAGTCAGAAATGGAGTTAAATCCCATGCAGTTTCTGGTCCTACAAGCAAGAGTTGTTTTCTTGTAAGGAAAGTCACTATTGCACTCCCATTGCATTACACAGTGCAAATAGCACTCGCATGTGTTCCCACCAAAAACAGTATATTGGACTGAAGAGGAGCTACTGTTCTTGTCAGTTTCCTAAGCAGAGTTGAACTAGATATGGCCCGTGTGTGTAGGACGCACAGTTCTTTGTTCTGAGCAAGCTCACTGTTCGGACCCTAAGGAAACGCAGTAGAGTTGAAGAGTGCTCTTTTCTCAAAAGTAGAGTGTGTTTCTTGTTAGGCGAGCTAGTGTTTGTTTCCCAGTGAGAAATGGAGTTGAATCCCATGCAGTTTCTGGTCTTACGAGCAAGAGTTGTTTTCTGGTAAGAAGAGTCACTATTATGCTCCCATTGCCATACACAGTGCAAATAGCACTCGCGTCTGTTCCCAGCAAGTACAGTGTATTGGACTGAAGAGGTGCTACTGATATTGTCAGTTTCCTAAGCAGAGTTGAACTAGATATGGCCCGTGTGTGTAGGAAGCACAGTTCTTTTTTTCTGAGCAAGCTCACTGTTCTGACACATAGGAAACACAGTAGAGTAGAAGAATGTTCTTTTCTCAAAAGCAGAGTGTGTTTCTTGTAAGGCGAGCTAGCGTTTGTTTCCCAGTCCTAAATGGAGTTGAGTCACATGCAGTTTGTGGTCCTATGACCAAGAGTTTTTTTCTAGTAAGAAGAGTCACTATTGTGCTCCCATTGTCATATACAGGGGAAATAGCACTGGGGTCTCTTGCCAGCACGTACAGTGTATTGGACTGAAGAGGATGTACTGTTCTTGTCAGTTTCCTAAGCAGAATTGAACTAGATATGGCCCGTGTGTGCAGGAAGCACAGTTCTTGTGTTCTGAGCAAGCTCTCTGTTCTGGCCCTATAGGAAACACAGTAGAGTAGAAGAATGCTCTTTTCTCAAAAGCAGAGTATGTTTCTTGTAAGGCAAGCTAGCGTTGGTTTCCCAGTCCTAAATGGAGTTGAGTCACATGCAGTTTATGGTCCTACGACCAAGAGTTGTTCTCTGGTAAGAAGAGTCACTATTGTGCTCCTATTGTCATATACAGGCCAAATAGCACTGGCGTCTGTTCCCAGCGTGTACAGTGTATTGGACTGAAGAGGATCTACTGTTCTTTTCAGTTTCCTAAGCAGAATTGAACTAGATATGGCCCGTGTGTGTAAGAAGCACAGTTCTTTTGTTCTGAGCAAGCTCACTGTTCTGGCCCTATAGGAAACACTGTAGAGTAGAAGAGTGCTCTTTTCTCAAAAGCAGAGTGTGTTTCTTGTAAGGCGAGCTAGTGTTTGTTTACCAGTCAGAAATGGAGTTGAATCCCATGCAGTTTCTTGTCCTAGGAGCAAGAGTTGTTTTCTGGTAAGGAAAGTCACTATTGTGTTCCCATTGCATTACACAGTGCAAACAGCATTCGCGTCTCTTCCCAGCAAGTACAGTGTATTGGACTGAAGAGGAGCTACTGTTCTTGTCAGTTTCCTAAGCAGAGTTGAGCTAGATATTCCCCGTGTGTGTAGGAAGCACAGTTCTTTTTTTCTGAGCAAGCTCACTGTTTGGACACATAGGAAACACAGAAGAGTAGAAGAGTGCTCTTTTCTCAAAAGCAGAGTGTGTTTCTTGTAAGGCAAGCTAGCGTTTGTTTCCCAGTCCTAAATGGAGTTGAGTCACATGCAGTTTCTGGTCCTACGACCAAGAGTTGTTTTCTGGTAAGAGGAGTCACTATTGCACTCCCATTGTCATATACAGGGCAAATAGCACTGGCGTCTGTTCCCAGCATGTACAGTGTATTGGACTAAAGAGGATCTACTGTTCTTGTCAGTTTCCTAAGCAGAACTGAACTAGATATGGCCCGTGTGTGTAGGAAGCACAGTTCTTTTGTTCTGAGCAAGCTCATTGTTCTGGCCCTATAGGAAACACAGTAGAGTAGAAGAGTGCTCTTTTCTCAAAAGCAGAGTGTGTTTCTTGTAAGGCGAGCTAGCGTTTGTTTCCCACTCCTAAATGGAGTTGAGTCACATGCAGGTTTTGGTCCTACGAGCAAGAGTTGTTTTCTGGTAAGAAGAGTCACTATTGCGCTCCCATTTTCATATACAGGGGAAAAAGCACTGGCGTCTCTTGCCAGCACGTACAGTATATTGTACTGAAGAGGATGTACTGTTCTTGTCAGTTTCCTAAGCAGAATTGAACTAGATATGGCACGTGTCTGTAGGAAGCACAGTTCTTTTGTTCTGAGCAAGCTCTCTGTTCTGGCCCTATAGGAAACACAGTAGAGTAGAAGAATGCTCTTTTCTCAAAAGCAGAGTGTGTTTCTTGTAAGGCGAGCTAGCGTTTGTTTCCCAGTCCTAAATGGAGTTGAGTCACATGCAGTTTATGGTCCTACAACCAAGAGTTGTTTTCTGGTAAGAAGAGTCACTATTGCGCTCCCATTGCATTACACAGTGCAAACAGCACTCGCGTCTGTTCTCAGCAAGTACAGTGTATTGGACTGAAGAGGAGCTACTGTTCTTGTCAGTTTCCTAAGCAGAGTTGAACTAGATATGGCCCCTGTGTGTAGGAAGCACAGTTCTTTGTTCTGAGCAAGCTCACTGTTCGGACCCTAAGGAAACGCAGTAGAGTTGAAGAGTGCTCTTTTCTCAAAAGTAGAGTGTGTTTCTTTTTAGGCGAGCTAGTGTTTGTTTCCCAGTGAGAAATGGAGTTGAATCCCATGCAGTTTCTGGTCTTACGAGCAAGAGTTGTTTTCTGGTAAGAAGAGTCACTATTGTGCTCCCATTGCCATACACAGTGCAAATAGCACTCGCGTCTGTTCCCAGCAAGTACAGTGTATTGGACTGAAGAGGAGCTACTGATATTGTCAGTTTTTAAGCAGAGGTGAACTAGATGACCCGTGTGTGTAGGAAGCACAGTTCTTTTGTTCTGAGCAAGCTCACTGTTCGGCCCCATAGGAAACACAGTATAGTAGAAGAGTGCTCTTTTCTCAAAAGCAGAGTGTGTTTCTTGTAAGGCGAGCTAATGCTTGTTTCCCAGTCAGAAATGGAGTTGAGTCACATGCAGTTTCTGGTCCTAGGAGCAAGAGTTGTTTTCTGGTAAGGAAAGTCACTATTGTGCTCCCATTGCATTACACAGTGCAAACAGCACTCCCGTGTGTTCGCAGCAAGTACAGTGTATCGGACTGAAGAGGAACTACTGTTCTTGTCAGTTTCCTAAGCAGAGTTGAATTAGATATTCCCCGTGTGTGTAGAAAGCACAGTTCTTTTTTTCTGAGCAAGCTCACTGTTCGGACCCATAGGAAACACAGAAGAGAAGAAGAGTGTTCTTTTCTCAAAAGCAGAGTGTGTTTCTTATAAGGTGAGCTAGCGTTTGTTTCCCTGTCCTAAATGGAGTTGAGTCACATGCAGTTTTTGGTCCTATGAGCAAGAGTTGTGTTCTGGTAAGGAAAGTCACTATTGTGCTCCCTTTGCCATACACAGTGCAAATAGCACTGGCGTCTGTTCCCAGCAATTACAGTGTATTGGACTGAAGAGGAGCTACTGTTCTTGTCAGTTTCCTAAGCAGAATTGAACTAGATAAGGCCTGTGTGTGTAGGAAGCACAGTTCTTTTGTTCTGAGCAAGCTCACTGTTCTGGCATTATAGGAAACACAGTAGAGTAGATGAGTGCTCTTTTCTCAAAAGCAGAGTGTGTTTCTTATAAGGCGAGCTACCGTTTGTTTCCCAGTCCTAAATGGAGTTGAGTCACATGCAGTTTATGGTCCTATGAGCAAGAGTTGTTTTCTGGTAAGGAAAGTCACTATTGTGCTCCCATTGCCCTACACAGTGCAAATAACACTCGCGTCTGTTCCCAGCATGTATAGTGTATTGGACTGAAGAGGAGCTCCTGTTCTTGTCAGTTTCCTAAGCAGAGTAGAACTATATATTCCCTGTGTGTGTAGGAAGCACAGTTCTTTTTTTCTGAGCAAGCTCACTGTTTGGACACATAGGAAACACAGAATAGTAGAAGAATGCTCTTTTCTCAAAAGCAGAGTGTGTTTCTTGTAAGGCGAGCTAGCGTTTCTTTCCCAGTCCTAAATGGAGTTGAGTCACATGCAGTTTGTAGTCCTACGACCAAGAGTTGTTTTCTGGTAAGAAGAGTCACTATTGTGCTCCCATTGTCATATACAGGGGAAATAGCACTGGCGTCTCTTATCAGCATGAACAGTGTATTGGACTAAAGAGGATGTACTGTTCTTGTCAGTTTCCTAAGCAGAATTGAACTAGATATGGCCCGTGTGTGTAGGAAGCACAGTTCTTTTGTTCTGAGCAAGCTCTCTGTTCTGGCCCTATAGGAAACACAGTAGAGTAGAAGAATGTTCTTTTCTCAAAAGCAGAGTGTGTTTCTTGTAAGGCGAGCTAGCGTTTGTTTCCCAGTCCTAAATGGAGTTGAGTCACATGCAGTTTATGGTCCTATGACAAAGAGTTGTTTTCTGGTAAGAAGAGTCAGTATTGCGCTCCCATTGTCATATACAGGGCAAATAGCACTGGTGTCTGTTCCAAGCAGGTACAGTGTATTGGACTGAAGAGGATCTACTGTTCTTTTCAGTTTCCTAAGCAGAATTGAACTAGATATGGCCCGTGTGTGTAAGAAGCACAGTTCTTTTGTTCTTAGCAAGCTCACGGTTCTGGCCCTATAGGAAACACAGTAGAGTAGAAGAGTGCTCTTTTCTCAAAAGCAGAGTGTGTTTCTTGTAAGGCAAGCTAGTGTTTGTTTCCAATCAGAAATGGAGTTGAATCCCATGTAGTTTCTGGTCCTAGGATCAAGAGTTGTTTTCTGGTAAGGAAAGTCACTATTGTGCTCCCATTGCATTACACAGTACAAACAGCACTCGCGTCTGTTCCCAGCAAGTACAGTGTATTGGACTGAAGAGGAGCTACTGTTCTTGTCAGTTTCCTAAGCAGAGTTGAACTAGATATTCCCCGTGTGTGTAGGAAGCACAGTTCTTTTTTTCTGAGCAAGCTCACTGTTTGGACACATAAGAAACACAGAAGAGTAGAAGAGTGCTCTTTTCTCAAAAGCAGAGTGTGTTTCTTGTAAGGCGAGCTAGCATTTGTTTCCCAGTCCTAAATAGAGTTGAGTCACATGCAGTTTCTGGTCCTACAACCAAGAGTTGTTTTCTAGTAAGAGGAGTCACTATTGCGCTCCCACAGTCATATACAGGGCAAAGAGCACTGGCGTCTGTTCCCAGCATGTACAGTGTATTGGACTGAAGAGGATCTACTGTTCTTGTCAGTTTCCTAAGCAGAAGTGAACTAGATATGGCTCGTGTGTGTAGGAAGCACAGTTCTTTTGTTCTGAATAAGCTCATTGTTCTTGCCATATAGGAAACACAGTAGAGTAGAAGAGTGCTCTTTTCTCAAAAGCAGAGTGTGTTTCTTGTAAGTCGAGCTAGCGTTTGTTTCCTACTCCTAAATGGAGTTGAGTCACATGCAGGTTTTGGTCCTACGAGCAAGAGTTGTTTTCTGGTAAGAAGAGTCACTATTGTGCTCCCATTGCCATACACAGTGCAAACAGCACTCGCGACTCTTCCCAGCAAGTACAGTGTATTGGACTGAAGAGGAGCTACTGATATTGTCAGTTTTCTAAGCAGAGGTGAACTAGATATGACCCGTGTTTGTAGGAAGCACAGTTCTTTTGTTCTGAGCAAGCTCACTGTTCGGACCCCATAGGAAACACAGTATAGTAGAAGAGTGCTCTATTCTCAAAAGCAGAGTGTGTTTTTGTAAGGCAAGCTAGTGTTTGTTTCCCAGTCAGAAATGGAGTTGAATCCCATGCAGTTTCTGGTCTTAGGAGCAAGAGTTGTTTTCTGGTAAGAAGAGTCACTATTGTGCTCCCATTGCCATACACAGTGCAAATAGCACTCGCGTCTGTTCCCAGCAAGTACAGTGTATTGGACTGAAGAGGAGCTACTGTTCTTGTCAGTTTCCTAAGCAGAGTTGAACTAGATATGGCCCGTGTGTGTAGGAAGCACAGTTCTTTTGTTCTGAGCAAGCTCACTGTTCTGGCCCTATAGAAAACACAGTAGAGTAGATGAGTGCTCTTTTCTCAAAAGCAGAGTGTGTTTCTTATAAGACGAGCTAGTGTTTCTTTCCCTGTCCTAAATGGAGTTGAATCACATGCAGTTTCTGTTCCTACGAGAAAGAGTTGTTTTCTGGTATGATGAGTACCTATTTCGCTCCCTTTGTCAAAACAGGGCAAATAGCACTGGCACTGTTCCCAGCATGTACAGTGTATTGCACTGAAGAGGAGCTACTGTTCTTGTCAGTTTCCTAAGCAGAGTTGAACTAGATATGGCCCCTGTGTGTAGGAAAAACAGTTCTTTTGTTCTGAGCAAGCTCACTCTTCTGGCCCTAAAGGAAACACAGTAGAGTAGAAGAATGCTCTTTTCTCAAAAGGAGAGTGTGTTTCTTGTAAGGCAAGCTAGCATTTGTTTCCCAGTCAGAAATGGAGTTGAATCCCATGCAGTTTCTGGTCCTACGAGCAAGAGATGTTTTCTGGTAAGGAAAGTCACTATTGCGCTCCCATTGCATTACACAGTACAAACAGCAATTGCATGTGTTCCCAGCAAGTACAGTGTATTGGACTGAAAAGGATGTACTGTTCTTGTCAGTTTCGTAAGCAGAGTTGAACTAGATATTCCCCGTGGGTGTTGGAAGCACAGTTCTTTTGTTCTGAGCAAGCTCACTGTTCTGACCCCTAGGAAACACAGAAGAGTAGAAGTGTGCTCTTTTCTCAAAAGCAGAGTGTGTTTCTTGTAAGGCGAGCTAGCGTTTGTTTCCCAGTCCTAAATGGGTTTGAGTCACATGCAGTTTATGGTCCTATGACCAAGAGTTGTTTTCTGGTAGGAAGAGTCACTATTGCGCTACCATTGTCATATACAGGGCAAATAGCACTGGCGTCTGTTCCCAGCATGTACAGTGTATTGGACTGAAGAGGATTTACTGTTCTTTTCAGTTTCCTAAGCAGAATTGAACTAGATATGGCCCGTGTGTGAGAAGCACAGTTCTTTTGTTCTGAGCTAGCTCACTGTTCTGGCCCTATAGGAATCACTGTAGAGTAGAAGAGTGCTCTTTTCTCAAAAGCAGAGTGTGTTTCTTGTAAGGCGAGCTAGTGCTTGTTTCCCAGTCAGAAATGGAGTTGAGTCACATGCAGTTTCTGGTCCTAGGAGCAAGAGTTGTTTTCTGGTAAGGAAAGTCACTATTGTGCTCCCATTGCATTACACAGTGCAAACAGCACTAGCGTCTGTTCCCAGCAAGTACAGTGTATTGGACTGAAGAGGAGCTACTGTTCTTGTCAGTTTCCTAAGCAGAGTTGAACTAGATATTCCCCGTGTGTGTAGGAAGCACAGTTCTTTTTTTCTGAGCAAGCTCACTCTTGGGACACATAGGAAACACAGAAGAGTAGAAGAGTGCTCTTTTCTCAAAAGCAGAGTGTGTTTCTTGTAAGGCGAGCTAGCATTTGTTTCCCAGTCCTAAATGGAGATGAGTCATACGCAGTTTCTGGTCCTAAGACCAAGAGTTGTTTTCTGGTAAGAGGAGTCACTATTGCACTCCCATTGTCATATAGAGGGCAAATAGCACTGGCGTCTGTTCCCAGCATGTACAATGTATTGGACTGAAGATGATCTACTGTTCTTGTCAGTTTCCTAAGCAGAACTGAACTAGATATGGCCCGTGTGTGTAGGAAGCACAGTTCTTTTGTTCTGAGCAAGCTCACTCTTCTGGCCCTATAGGAAACACAGTAGAGTAGAAGAATGCTCTTTTCTGAAAAGCAGAGTGTGTTTTTGTAAGGCGAGCTAGCATTTGTTTCCAGTCCTAAATGCAGTTGAGTCACATGCAGTTTGTGGTCCTACGACCAAAAGTTGTTTTCTGGTAAGAAGAGTCACTATTGCGCTCCCATTTTCATATACAGGGGAAATAGCACTGGCGTCTCTTGGCAGCACGTACAGTATATTGGACTGAAGAGGATGTACTGTTCTTGTCAGTTTCCTAAGCAGAGTTAAACTGGATATGGCCCATGTGTGTAGGAAGCACAGTTCTTTTGTTCTGAGCAAGCTCTCTCTTCTGGCCCTATAGGAAACACAGTAGAGTAGAAGAATGCTCTTTTCTCAAAAGCAGAGTGTGTTTCTTGTAAGGCGAGCTAGCGTTTGTTTCCCAGTCCTAAATGGAGTTGAGTCACATGCAGTTTATGGTCCTACAACCAAGAGTTGTTTTCTGGTAAGAAGAGTCACTATTGCGCTCCCATTGCATTACACAGTACAAACAGCACTCGCGTCTGTTCCCAGCAAGTACAGTGTATTGGACTGAAGAGGAGCTACTGTTCTTGTCAGTTTCCTAAGCAGAGTTGAACTAGATATGGCCCCTGTGTGTAGGAAGCACAGTTCTTTGTTCTGAGCAAGCTCACTGTTCGGACCCTAAGGAAACCCAGTAGAGTAGAAGAGTGCTCTTTTCTCAAAAGCAGAGTGTGTTTATTGTTAGGCGAGCTAGTGTTTGTTTCCCAGTGAGAAATGGTGTTGAATCCCATGCAGTTTCTTTTCTTACGAGCAAGAGTTGTATTCTGGTAAGAAGAGTCACTATTGTGCTCCCATTGCCATACACAGTGCAAATAGCACTCGCGTCTGTTCCCAGCAAGTACAGTGTATTGGACTGAAGAGGAGCTACTGATATTGTCAGTTTTCTAAGCAGAGGTGAAGTAGATATGACCCGTGTGTGTAAAAACCACAGTTCTTTTGTTCTGAGCAAGCTCACTGTTCGGACCCCATAGGAAACACAGTATAGTAGGAGAGTGCTCTTTTCTCAAAAGCAGAGTGTGTTTCTTGTAAGGCTAGCTAGTGTTTGTTTCCCAGTCAGAAATGGAGTTGAATCCAATGCAGTTTCTGGTCCTACGAGCAAGAGTTGTTTTCTGGTAAGAAGAGTCACTATTGCTCCCATTCCCATACACAGTGCAAATAGCACTCGCGTCTTTTCCCAGCAAGTACAGTGTATTGCACTGAAGAGGAGCTACTGTTCTTGTCAGTTTCCTAAGCAGAGTTGAACTAGATATGGAACGTGTGTAGGAAGCACAGTTCTTTTGTTCTGAGCAAGCCTACTGCTCTGGCCCTGTAGGAAACACAGTAGAGTAGATGAGTGCTCTTTTCTCAAAAGCAGAGTGTGTTTCTTGTAAGGCGAGCTAGTGTTTTTTTCCCAGTCAGAAGGGAGTTGAATCCCATGCAGTTTCTGGTTCTAGGAGCAAGAGTTGTTTTCTGGTAAGGAAAGTCACTATTGTGCTCCCATTGCATTACACAGTGCAAACAGCACTCCCGTGTGTTCGCAGCAAGTACAGTGTATCGGACTGAAGAGGAGCTACTGTTCTTGTCAGTTTCCTAAGCAGAGTTGAATTAGATATTCCCCGTGTGTGTAGAAAGCACAGTTCTTTTTTTCTGAGCAAGCTCACTGTTCTGGCCCTATAGGAAACACAGTAGAGTAGAAGAGTGCTCTTTTCTCAAAAGCAGAGTGTGTTTCTTATAAGGCGAGCTAACGTTTGTTTCCCCTTCCTAAATGGAGTTGAGTCACATGCAGTTTATGGTCCTACGACCAAGAGTTGTTTTCTGGTAAGAAGAGTCAGTATTGTGCTCCCATTGTCATATACAGGGCAAATAGCACTGGTGTCTGTTCCCAGCAGGTACAGTGTATTGGACTGAAGAGGAGCTACTGTTCTTTTCAGTTTCCTAAGCAGAATTGTACAAGATATGGCCCGTGTGTTTAAGAAGCACAGTTCTTTTGTTCTTAGCAAGCTCACTGTTCTGGCCCTATAGGAAACACAGTAGATTTGAAGAGTGCTCTTTTCTCAAAAGCAGAGTGTGTTTCTTGTAAGGCGAGCTAGTGTTTGTTTCCAATCAGAAATGGAGTTGAATCCCATGCAGTTTCTGGTCCTAGGATCAAGAGTTGTTTTCTGGTAAGGAAAGTCACTATTGTGCTCCCATTGCATTACACAGTACAAACAGCACTCGCGTCTGTTCCCAGCAAGTACAGTGTATTGGACTGAAGAGGAGCTACTGTTCTTGTCAGTTTCCTAAGCAGAGTTGAACTAGATATTCCCCGTGTGTGTAGGAAGCACAGTTCTTTTTTTCTGAGCAAGCTCACTGTTTGGACCCCATAGGAAAAACAGTAGAGTAGAAGAGTGCTCTTTTCTCAAAAGCAGAGTGTGTTTCTTGTAAGGCGAGCTAGCATTTGTTTCCCAGTCCTAAATAGAGTTGAGTCACATGCAGTTTCTGGTTTTACGATGAAGAGTTGTTTTCTAGTAAGAGGAGTCACTATTGCGCTCCCATAGTCATATACAGGGCAAATAGCACTGGCGTCTGTTCCCAGCATGTACAGTGTATTGGACTGAAGAGGATCTACTGTTCTTGTCAGTTTCCTAAGAGGAAGTGAACTAGATATGGCTCGTGTGTGTAGGAAGCACAGTTCTTTTGTTCTGAATAAGCTCATTGTTCTTGCCCTATAGGAAACACAGTAGAGTAGAAGAGTGCTCTTTTCTCAAAAGCAGAGTGTGTTTCTTGTAAGTCGAGCTAGCGTTTGTTTCCTACTTCTAAATGGAGTTGGGTCACATGCAGGTTTTGGTCCTACGAGCAAGAGTTGTTTTCTGGTAAGAAGAGTCACTTTTGTGCTCCCATTGCCATACACAATGCAAATAGCACTCGCGTCTGTTCCCAGCAAGTACAGTGTATTGGACTGAAGAGGAGCTACTGATATTGTCAGTTTTCTAAGCAGAGGTGTACTAGATATGACCCGTGTTTGTAGGAAGCACAGTTCTTTTGTTTTGAGCAAGCTCACTGTTCGGACCCCATAGGAAACACAGTATAGTAGAAGAGTGCTCTATTCTCAAAAGCAGAGTGTGTTTTTGTAAGGCAAGCTAGTGTTTGTTTCCCAGTCAGAAATGGAGTTGAATCCCATGCAGTTTCTGGTCCTACGAGCAAGAGTTGTTTTCTGGTAAGAAGAGTCACTATTGCTCCCATTGTCATACACAGTGCAAATAGCACTCGCGTCTGTTCCCAGAAAGTACAGTGTATTGGACTGAAGAGGAGCTATTCTTCTTGTCAGTTTCCTAAGCAGAGTTGAACTAGATATGGCCCGTGTGTGTAGGAAGCACAGTTCCTTTGTTCTGAGCAAGCTCACTCTTCTGGCCCTATAGGAAACACAGTAGAGTAGAAGAATGCTCTTTTCTCAAAAGCAGAGTGTGTTTCTTGTAAGGCGAGCTAGCATTTGTTTCCCAGTCTTAAATGCAGTTGAGTCACATGCAGTTTGTGGTCCTACGACCAAGAGTTGTTTTCTGGTAAGAAGAGTCACTATTGCACTCCCATTGTCATATACAGGGGAAATAGCACTGGCGTCCCTTCCCAGCACGTACATTGTATTGGACTAAAGAGAATGTACTGTTCTTGTCAGTTTCCTAAGCAGAATTGAACTAGATATGGCCCGTGTGTGTAGGAAGCACAGTTCTTTTGTTCTGAGCAAGCTCTCTGTTCTGGCCCTATAGGAAACACAGTAGAGTAGGAGTGCTCTTTTCTCAAAAGCAGAGTGTGTTTCTTGTAAGGCGAGCTAGTGCTTGTTTCCCAGTCAGAAATGGAGTTGAGTCACATGCAGTTTCTGGTCCTAGGAGCAAGAGTTGTTTTCTGGTAAGGAAAGTCACTATTGTGCTCCCATTGCATTACACAGTGCAAACAGCACTAGCGTCTGTTCCCAGCAAGTACAGTGTATTGGACTGAAGAGGAGCTACTGTTCTTGTCAGTTTCCTAAGCAGAGTTGAACTAGATATTCCCCGTGTGTGTGGGAAGCACAGTTCTTTTTTTCTGAGCAAGCTCACTGTTTGGACACATAGGAAACACAGAAGAGTAGAAGAGTGCTCTTTTCTCAAAAGCAGAGTGTGTTTCTTGTAAGGCGAGCTAGTGTTTGTTTCCCAGTCTTAAATGGAGATGAGTCATACGCAGTTTCTGGTCCTAAGACCAAGAGTTCTTTTCCGGTAAGAGGAGTCACTATTGCACTCCCATTGTCATATAGAGGGCAAATAGCACTGGCGTCTGTTCCCAGCATGTACAATGTATTGGACTGAAGAGGATCTACTGTTCTTGTCAGTTTCCTAAGCAGAACTGAACTAGATATGGCCCGTGTGTGTAGGAAGCACAGTTCTTTTGTTCTGAGCAAGCTCAATCTTCTGGCCCTATAAGAAACACAGTAGAGTAGAAGAATGCTCTTTTCTGAACAGCAGAGTGTGTTTCTTGTAAGGCGAGCTAGCATTTGTTTCCCAGTCCTAAATGCAGTTGAGTCACATGCAGTTTGTGGTCCTACGACCAAGAGTTGTTTTCTGGTAAGAAGAGTCACTATTGCGCTCCCATTTTCATATACAGGGGAAATAGCACTGGCGTCTGTTCCCAGCACGTACAGTATATTGGACTGAAGAGGATGTACTGTTCTTGTCAGTTTCCTAAGCAGAGTTAATCTAGATATGGCCCGTGTGTGTAGGAAGCACAGTTCTTTTGTTCTGAGCAAGCTCTCTCTTCTGGCCCTATAGGAAACACAGTAGAGTAGAAGAATGCTCTTTTCTCAAAAGCAGAGTGTGTTTCTTGTAAGGCGAGCTAGCGTTTGTTTCTCAGTCCTAAATGGAGTTGAGTCACATGCAGTTTATGGTCCTACAACCAAGAGTTGTTTTCGGGTAAGAAGAGTCACTATTGCGCTCCCATTGCATTACACAGTACAATCAGCACTCGCGTCTGTTCCCAGCAAGTACAGTGTATTGGACTGAAGAGGAGCTACTGTTCTTGTCAGTTTCCTAAGCAGAGTTGAACTAGATATGGCCCCTGTGTGTAGGAAGCACAGTTCTTTGTTCTGAGCAAGCTCACTGTTCGGACCCTAAAAAAACCCAGTAGAGTAGAAGAGTGCTCTTTTCTCAAAAGCAGAGTGTGTTTCTTGTTAGGCGAGCTAGTGTTTGTTTCCCAGTCAGAAATGGAGTTGAATCCCATGCAGTTTCTTTTCTTACGAGCAAGAGTTGTATTCTGGTAAGAAGAGTCACTATTGTGCTCCCATTGCCATACACAGTGCAAATAGCACTCGCGTCTGTTCCCAGCAAGTACAGTGTATTGGACTGAAGAGGAGCTACTGATATTGTCAGTTTTCTAAGCAGAGGTGAACTAGATATGACCCGTGTGTGTAAAAACCACAGTTCTTTTGTTCTGAGCAAGCTCACTGTTCGGACCCCATAGGAAACACAGTATAGTAGGAGAGTGCTCTTTTCTCAAAAGCAGAGTGTGTTTCTTGTAAGGCTAGCTATTGTTTGTTTCCAAGTCAGAAATGGAGTTGAATCCCATGCAGTTTCTGGTCCTACGAGCAAGAGTTGTTTTCTGGTAAGAAGAGTCACTATTGCTCCCATTGCCATACACAGTGCAAAAAGCACTCGCGTCTTTTCCCAGCAAGTACAGTGTATTGCACTGAAGAGGAGCTACTGTTCTTGTCAGTTTCCTAAGCAGAGTTGAACTAGATATGGAACGTGTGTAGGAAGCACAGTTCTTTTGTTCTGAGCAAGCCTACTGCTCTGGCCCTGTAGGAAACACAGTAGAGTAGATGAGTGCTCTTTTCTCAAAAGCAGAGTGTGTTTCTTGTAAGGGGAGCTAGTGTTTTTTTCCCAGTCAGAAATGGAGTTGAATCCCATGCAGTTTCTGGTTCTAGGAGCAAGAGTTGTTTTCTGGTAAGGAAAGTCACTATTGTGCTCCCATTGCATTACACAGTGCAAACAGCACTCCCGTGTGTTCGCAGCAAGTACAGTGTATCGGACTGAAGAGGAGCTACTGTTCTTGTCAGTTTCCTAAGCAGAGTTGAATTAGATATTCCCCGTGTGTGTAGAAAGCACAGTTCTTTTTTTCTGAGCAAGCTCACTGTTCTGGCCCTATAGGAAACACAGTAGAGTAGAAGAGTGCTCTTTTCTCAAAAGCAGAGTGTGTTTCTTATAAGGCGAGCTAGCGTTTGTTTCCCCGTCCTAAATGGAGTTGAGTCACATGCAGTTTATGGTCCTACGACCAAGAGTTGTTTTCTGGTAAGAAGAGTCAGTATTGTGCTCCCATTGTCATATACAGGGCAAATAGCACTGGTGTCTGTTCCCAGCAGGTACAGTGTATTGGACTGAAGAGGAGCTACTGTTCTTTTCAGTTTCCTAAGCAGAATTGAACAAGATATGGCCCGTGTGTGTAAGAAGCACAGTTCTTTTGTTCTTAGCAAGCTCACTGTTCTGGCCCTATAGGAAACACAGTAGATTTGAAGAGTGCTCTTTTCTCAAAAGCAGAGTGTGTTTCTTGTAAGGCGAGCTAGTGTTTGTTTCCAATCAGAAATGGAGTTGAATCCCATGCAGTTTCTGGTCCTAGGATCAAGAGTTGTTTTCTGGTAAGGAAAGTCACTATTGTGCTCCCATTGCATTACACAGTACAAACAGCACTCGCGTCTGTTCCCAGCAAGTACAGTGTATTGGACTGAAGAGGAGCTACTGTTCTTGTCAGTTTCCTAAGCAGAGTTGAACTAGATATTCCCCGTGTGTGTAGGAAGCACAGTTCTTTTTTTCTGAGCAAGCTCACTGTTTGGACTCCATAGGAAAACAGTAGAGTAGAAGAGTGCTCTTTTCTCAAAAGCAGAGTGTGTTTCTTGTAAGGTGAGCTAGCGTTTGTTTCCCAGTCCTAAATGGAGTTGAATCACATGCAGTTTTTGGTCCTACGATCAATAGTTGTTTTCTGGTAAGGAAAGTCACTATTGTGGTTCCATTTCCATACACAGTGCAAATAGCACTCGCGTCTGTAACCATCATGTACAGTGTATTGGACTGAAGAGGAGCTACTGCTCATGTCAGTTTCCTAAGCAGAGTTGAACTAGATATGGCCCGTGTGTGTAGGAAGCACACTTCTTTTGTTCTGAGCAAGCTCACTGTTCTGACCATATGGAAACACAGTAGAGAAGAAGAGTGCTCTTTTCTCAAAAGCAGAGTGCGTTTCTTGGAGGGTGAGCTAGTGTTTGTTTCCCAGTCCTAAATGAAGTTGAGTCACATGCAGTTCTTGGTCCGATGAGCAAGAGTTGTTTTCTGGTAAGAAGAGTCACTTTTGCGCTCCCATTGGCATACAGAGTGCAAATAGCACTCGCGTCTGTTCCGAGCAAGTACAGTGTATTGGACTGAAGAGGAGCTACTGTTCTTGTCAGTTTCCTAAGGAGAGTTGAACTAGATATGTCCCGTGTGTGTAGGAAGCACAGTTCTTTTGTTCTGAGCAAGCTCACTGTTCGGACCCCATAGGAAACACAGTAGAGTAGAAGAGTGCCCTTTTCTCAAAAGCAGAGTGTGTTTCTTGTAAGGTGAGCTAGCGTTTGTTTCCCAGTCCTAAATGGAGTTGAATCACATGCAGTTTCTGGTGCTACGAGCAAGAGTTGTTTTCTGGTAAGAAGAGTCACTATTGCGTTCCCATTGCCATACACAGTGCAAATAGCACTCACGTATGTTCCCAGCAAGTACAGTGTATTGGACTGAACAGAAGCTACTGTTCTTGTCAGTTTCCTAAGCAGAGTTGAACTAGATATGGCCCGTGTGTGTAGGAAGCACAGTTCTTTTGTTCTGAGCAAGCTCACTGTTCGGACCCCATAGGAAACCCAGTAAAGTAGAAGAGTGCTCTTTTCTCAAAAGAAGAGTGTGCTTCTTATAAGGCGAGGTAGTGTTTTTTCCTAGTCCTAAATGAAGTTGAATCTTATGCAGATTCTGATCCTATGAGCAAGAGCTGTTTTCTGGTAAGAAGACTCACTATTGTGCTCCCATTGCGATACACAGTAAAAATAGCACTCACATCTGTTCGCCGCAAGTACAGTGTATTGGACTGAAAAGGAGCTACTGTTCTTGTCAGTTTCCTAAGCAGAGTTTAAGTAGATATGCCCATGTGTGTAGGAAGCACAGTTCATTTTTTCTGAGCAAGCTCAATGTTCGGACCACATAGGAAACACAGTAAAGTGGAAGAGTGCTCTTTTCTCAAGAGCAGGGTGTGTTTCTTGTAAGGCCAACTAGCGTTTGTTTCCCAGTCCTAAATGGAGTTGAATCCCATGCAGTTTCTGTTTCTAGGAGCAAGAGTTTTTTTCTGTTAAGAAGAGTCACTATTGTGCTCCCATTTCCATACACAGTGCAAATAGCACTTTTGTCTCTTCGCAGCAAGTACAGTGCAATGGACTGAAGAGGAGCTACTGTTCTTGTCAGTTTCCTAAGCAGAGTTGAACTAGATATGGCCCGTGTGTGTAGGAAGCACAGTTCTTTTGTTCTGAGCAAGCTCACTGTTCGGACCCCTTAGGAAACCCAGTAGAGTAGAAGAGTGCTCTTTTCTCAACAGCAGAGTGTGTTTCTTGTAAGGCGAGCTAGCGTTTTTTTCCCAGTCCTAAATGGAGTTGAATCACATGCAGTTTTTGGTCCTACGCGCAATAGTTCTTTTCTGGTAAGGAAAGTCACTATTGTGCTTCCATTGCCATACACAGTTCAAATAGCACTCGCGTCTGTAACCAGCATGTACAGTGTATTGGACTGAAGAGGAGCTACTGCTCATGTCAGTTTCCGAAGCAGAGTTGAACTAGATATGGCCCGTGTGTGTAGGACGCACAGTTCTTTTGTTCTGAGCAAGCTCACTGTTCTGACCATATGGAAACACAGTAGAGAAGAAGAGTGCTCTTTTCTCAAAAGCAGAGTGTGTTTCTTGGAGGGTGAGCTAGCGTTTGTTTCCCAGTCCTAAATAAAGATGAGTCACATGCAGTTCTTGGTCCGACGAGTAAGAGTTGTTTTCTGGTAAGAAGAGTCACTCTTGAGCTCCCATTGCCATACAGATTGCAAATAGCACTCGCGTCTGTTCCCAGCAAGTACAGTGTATTGGACTGAAGAGGAGATACTGCTCTTGTCAGTTTCCTAAGCAGAGTTGAACTAGATATGTCCCATGTGTGTAGGAAGCACAGTTCTTTTGTTCTGAGCAAGCTCACTGTTCAGACCCCATAGGAAACACAGAAGAGTGGAAGAGTGCTCTTTTCTCAAAAGCCGGGTGTATTTCTTGTAAGGCCAATTTGCGTTTGTTTCCCAGTCCTAAATGAAGTTGAGTCACATGCAGTTTCTGGTCCTATGAGCAAGAGTTGTTTTCTGGTAAGAAGAGTCACTATTGCGCTCCCATTCTCATACACAGGGCAAATAGCACTGGCGTCTGTTCCCAGCATGTACAAAGTATTGGACTGAAGAGGATCTACTGTTCTTGTCAGTCTCCTAAGCAGAATTGAACTAGATATGGCCTGTGTGTGTAGGAAGCTCAGTTCTTTTGTTCTGAGCAAGCTTACTGTTCTGGCCCTATAGGTAACACAGTAGAGTAGAAGAGTGCTCTTTTCTCAAAAGCAGATTGTGTTTCCTGTAAGGCAAATTAGCGTTTGTTTCCCAGTTCGAAATGGAGTTGAATCCCACGCAGTTTCTGGTCCTACGCGCAAGAGTTGTTTTCTGGTAAGAAGAGTCACTATTGCGATCCCATTGCGTACACATAGCAAATAGCACTCGTGTCTGTTCCCAGCAAGTACAGTGCAATGGACTGAAGAGGAGCTACTGTTCTTGTCAGTTTCCTAAGCAGAGTTGAACTAGATATGGCCCGTGTGTGTAGGAAGCACAGTTCTTTTGTTCTGAGCAAGCTCACTGTTCGGACCCCTTAGGAAACCCAGTAGAGTAGAAGAGTGCTCTTTTCTCAAAAGCAGAGTGTGTTTCTTGTAAGGCGAGCTAGCGTTTGTTTCCCAGTCCTAAATGGAGTTGAATCACATGCAGTTTTTGGTACTACGAGTAATAGTTGTTTTCTGGTAAGGAAAGTCACTATTGTGCTTCCATTGCCATACACAGTGCAAATAGCACTCGCGTCTGTAACCAGCATGTACAGTGTATTGGACTGAAGAGGAGCTACTGCTCATGTCAGTTTCCTAAGCAGAGTTGAACTAGATATGGCCGTCTGTAGGAAGCACAGTTCTTTTGTTCTGAGCAAGCTCACTGTTTGGACCATATGGAAACACAGTAGAGAAGAAGAGTGCTCTTTTCTCAAAAGCAGAGTTTGTTTCTTGGAGGGTGAGCTAGCGTTTGTTTCCCAGTCCTAAATGAAGTTGAGTCACATGCAGTTCTTGGTCCGACGAGCAAGAGTTGTTTTCTGGTAAGGAAAGTCACTATTGCGCTCCCATTGCCATACATAGTGCAAATAGCACTGGCGTCTGTTCACAGCAAGTACAGTGTATTGGACTGAAGAGGAGCTACTGCTCTTGTCAGTTTCCTAAGGAGAGTTGAACTAGATATGTCCCGTGTGTGTGGGAAGCACAGTTCTTTTGTTCTGTGCAAGCTCACTGTTCTGACCCCATAGGAAACACAGTAGAGTAGACGAGTGCCCTTTTCTCAAAAGCAGAGTGTGTTTCGTGTAAGGCGAGCTAGTGTTTGTTTCCCAGTCCTAAATGGAGTTGAATCACATGCAGTTTCTGGTCCTATGAGCAAGAGTTGTTTTCTGGTAAGAAGACTCACTATTATGCTCCCATTGTCATACACAGGGCAAATAGCACTGGTGTCTGTTCCCAGCATGTACAGTGTATTGGACTGAAGAGGGTCTACTGTTCTTGTCAGTTTCCTAAGCAGATTTGAACTAGATATGGCCCGTGTGTGTAGGAAGCACAGTTCTATTCTTCTGAGCAAGCTCACTGTTTTGGGCCTATAGGAAACAGAGTAGAGTAGAAGAGTGCTCTTTTCTCAAAAGCAGAGTGTGTTTCTTGTAAGGCGAGCTAGCGTTTGTTTCCCAGTCCTAAATGGAGTTGAATCACAAGAAGTTTCTGGTACTACGAGCAAGAGTTGTTTTCTGGTAAGAAGAGTCACTTTTGCGTTCCCATTGCCATACACAGTGCAAATAGCACTCACGTATGTTCCCAGCAAGTACAGTGTATTGGACTGAACAGGAGCTACTGTTCTTGTCAGTTTCCTAAGCAGAGTTGAACTAGATATGGCCCGTGTGTGTAGGAAGCACAGTTCTTTTGTTCTGAGCAAGCTCACTGTTCGGACACCATAGGAAACCCAGTAGAGTAGAAGAGTGCTCTTTTCTCAAAAGAAGAGTGTGCTTCTTATAAGGCGAGGTAGTGTTTTTTTCCCAGTCCTAAATGAAGTTGAATCCCATGCAGATTCTGATCCTACGAGCAAGAGTTGTTTTCTGGTAAGAAGAGTCACTATTGTGCTCCCATTGCGATACACAGTGAAAATAGCACTCGCATCTGTTCGCAGCAAGTACAGTGTATTGGACTGAAAAGGAGCTACTGTTCTTGTCAGTTTCCTAAGCAGAGTTGAAGAAGATATGGCCCATGTGTGTAGGAAGCACAATTCATTTTTTCTGAGCAAGCTCAATGTTCGGATCAAATAGGAAAGAAAGTAAAGTGGAAGAGTGCTCTTTTCTCAAAAGCAGGGTGTGTTTCTTGTAAGGCCAACTAGCGTTTGTTTCCCAGTCCTAAATGGAGTTGAATCCCATGCAGTTTCTGGTCCTACGAGCAAGAGTTGTTTTCTGGTAAGAAGAGTCACTATTGCTCTCCCATTCTCATACACAGGGCAAATAGCACTGGCGTCTGTTCCCAGCATGTACAATGTACTGGACTGAAGAGGATCTACTGTTCTTGTCAGTCTCCTAAGCAGAATTGAACTAGATATGGCCCGTGTGTGTAGGAAGCTCAGTTCTTTTGTTCTGAGCAAGCTTACTGTTCTGGCAATATAGGTAACACAGTAGAGTAGAAGAGTGCTCTTTTCTCAAAAGCAGATTGTGTTTCTTGTAAAGCAAATTAGCGTTTGTTTCCCAGTCCGAAATGGAGTTGAATCCCATGCAGTTTCTGGTCCTACGCGCAAGAGTTGTTTTCTGGTAAGAAGAGTCACTATTGCGATCCCATTGCGTACACATAGCAAATAGCACTCGTGTCTGTTCCCAGCAAGTACAGTGCAATGGACTGAAGAGGAGCTACTGTTCTTGTCAGTTTCCTAAGCAGAGTTGAACTAGATATGGCCCGTGTGTGTAGGAAGCACAGTTCTTTTGTTCTGAGCAAGCTCACTGTTCTGGCCCTATAGGAAACCCAGTAGAGTAGAAGAGTGCTCTTTTCTCAAAAGTAGAGTGTGTTTCCTGTAAGGCAAGGTAGCGTTTGTTTCCCAGTCCTAAATGGAGTTGAATCCCATGCACTTTCTATTGCTACGAGCGAGAGTTGTTTTTTGGTAAGAAGAGTCACTATTGCGCTCCCATTGCCATACACAGGGCAAATAGTACTCGCATCTGTTCCCAGAAAGTACAGTGTATTGGACTGAAGAGGAGCTACTGTTCTTGTCAGTTTCCTAAGCAGAGTTGAACTAGATATGGCCCGTTTGTGTAGGAAGCACAGTTCTTTTTTTCTGAACAAGCTCACTGTTCGAACCCCATAGGAAAACCAGTGGAGTAGAATAGGGCTCTTTTCTCAAAAGCAGAGTGTGTTTCTTGTAAGGTGAGCTAGCATTTGTTTCCCAGTTCTAAATGGAGTTGAATCCCATGCAGTTTCTGGTCCTACGAGCAAGAGTTGTTTTCTGGTAAGAAGAGTCACTATTGCGCTCCCATTGCCATACACAGTGCAAACAGCACTCACGTCAGTTCCCAGCAAGTACAGTGTATTGGACTGAAGAGGAGCTCCTGTACTTGTCAATTTCCTAAGCAGAGTTGAACTAAATATGGCCCCTGTGTGTAGGAAGCACAGTTCTTTGGTTCTGAGCAAGCTCACTGTTCTGGCCCTATAGGAAACACAGTAGAGTAGAAGAGTGCTCTTTTCTCAAAAGCAGAGTGTGTTTCCTGTAAGGTGAGCTAGAGTTTGTTTCCCAGTCCTGAATGGATTTGAGGACATGCAGTTTCTGGTCGTATGAGCAAGAGTTGTTTTCTTGTAAGAGGAGTCACTATTGTGCTCCCATTGCCATACACAGTGCAAAAAGCACTCACGTCTCTTCCCAGCAAGTACAGTGTATTGGACTGAAAAGGAGCTACTGTTCTTGTCAGTTTCTTAAGCAGAGTTGAACTAGATATGGCCCGTGTGTGTAGGAAGCACAGTTCTTTTGTTTTGAGCAAGCTCACTGTTCTGGCCCTATAGGAAACACAGTAGAGTAGAAGAGTGCTCTTTTCTCAAAAGTAGAGTGTGTTTCCTGTAATGCGAGGTAGCATTTGTTTCCCAGTCCTAAATGGAGTTGAATCACATGCACTTTCTATTCCTACAAGCAAGAGGTGTTTTCTGGTAAGAAGAGTCACTATTGCGCTCCCATTGCCATACACAGGGCAAATAGCACTCGTGTCTGTTCCCAGCAAGTACAGTGTATTGGACTGAACAGGAGCTACTGTTCTTGTCAATTTCCTAAGCAGAGTTGAACTAGATATGGCCCGTGTGTAGAGGAAGCACAGTTCTTTCGTTCTCAGCAAGCTCACTGTTTGGACCATATGGAAACACAGTAGAGTAGAAGAGTGCTCTTTTCTCAAAAGCAGAGTGTGTTTCTTGTAAGGCGAGCTAGTGTTTGTTTCCCAGTCAGAAATGGACTTGAACACCAAGAAGTTTCTGGTCCTACGAGCAAGAGTTGTTTTCTGGTAAGAAGAGTCACTATTGCGCTCCCATTTCGATACACAGTGCAAATAGCCCTCTCGTCTGTTCCCAGCAAGTACAGTGAATTGGACTGAACAGGAGCTACTGTTCTTGTCAGTTTCCTAAGCAGAGTTGAACTAGATATGGCCCGTATGTTTAGGAAGCACAGTTCTTTTGTTCTGAGCAAGCTCACTGTTCGGACCCCTTAGGAAACCCAGTAGAGTAGAAGAGTGCTCTTTTCTCAAAAGCAGAGTGTGTTTCTTGTAAGGCGAGCTAGCGTTTGTTTCCCAGTCCTAAATGGAGTTGAATCACATGCAGTTTTTGGTCCTATGAGCAATAGTTGTTTTCTGGTAAGGAAAGTCACTATTGTGCTCCCATTGCCATATACAGTGCAAATAGCACTCGCGTCTGTTCCCAGCAAAGACAGTGTATTGGACAGAAGAGGATCTACTGTTCTTGTCAGTTTCCTAAGCAGAGTTGAACTAGATATGGCCCGTGTGTGTAGGAAGCACAGTTCTTTTGTTCTGAGCAAGCTCACTGTTCTGACCATATGGAAACACAGTAGAGAAGCAGAGTGCTCTTCTCTCAAAAGCAGAGTGTGTTTCTTGGAGGGTGAGCTAGCCTTTGTTTCCCAGTCCTAAATGAAGTTGAGTCACATGCAGTTCTTGGTCCGATGAGCAAGAGTTGTTTTCTGGTAAGAAGAGTCACTCTTGAGCTCCCATTGGCATACAGAGTGCAAATAGCACTCGCGTCTGTTCCGAGCAAGTACAGTGTATTGGACTGAAGAGGAGCTACTGTTCTTGTCAGTTTCCTAAGGAGAGTTGAACTAGATATGTCCCGTGTGTGTAGGAAGCACAGTTCTTTTGTTCTGAGCAAGCTCACTGTTGGACCACATAGGAAACACAGTAGAGTAGAAGAGTGCCCTTTTCTCAAAAGCAGAGTGTGTTTCTTGTAAGGCTAGCTAGCGTAGGTTTCCCAGTCCTAAATGGAGTTGAATCACATGCAGTTTCTGGTGCTACGAGCAAGAGTTGTTTTCTGGTAAGAAGAGTCACTATTGCGTTCCCATTTCCATACACAGTGCAAATAGCCCTCTCGTCTGTTCCCAGCAAGTACAGTGAATTGGACTGAACAGGAGCTACTGTTCTTGTCAGTTTCCTAAGCAGAGTTGAACTAGATATGGCCCGTGTTTGTAGGAAGCACAGTACTTTTGTTCTGAGCAAGCTCACTGTTCGGACCACTTAGGAAAACCAGTAGAGTAGAAGAGTGCTCTTTTCTCAAAAGCAGAGTGTGTTTCTTGTAAGGCGAGCTAGCGTTTGTTTCCCAGTCCTAAATGGAGTTGAATCACATGCAGTTTTTGGTCCTACGAGCAATAGTTGTTTTCTGGTAAGGAAAGTCACTATTGTGCTTCCATTGCCATACACAGTGCAAATAGCACTCGCGTCTGTAACCAGCATGTACAGTGTATTGGACTGAAGAGGAGCTACCTCTCCTGTCAGTTTCCTAAGCAGAGTTGAACTAGATATGGCCCGTGTGTGTAGGAAGCACACTTCTTTTGTTCTGAGCAAGCTCACTGTTCTGATCATATGGAAACACAGTAGAGAAGAAGAGTGCTCTTTTCTCAAAAGCAGAGTGCGTTTCTTGGAGGGTGAGCTAGCGTTTGTTTCCCAGTCCTAAATGAAGTTGAGTCACATGCAGTTCTTGGTCCGACGAGCAAGAGTTGTTTTCTGGTAAGAAGAGTCACTTTTGCGCTCCCATTGGCATACAGAGTGCAAATAGCACTCGTGTCTGTTCCGAGCAAGTACAGTGTATTGGACTGAAGAGGAGCTACTGTTCTTGTCAGTTTCCTAAGGAGAGTTGAACTAGATATGTCCCGTGTGTGTAGGAAGCACAGTTCTTTTGTTCTGAGCAAGCTCACTGTTCGGACCCCATAGGAAACACAGTAGAGTAGAAGAGTGCCCTTTTCTCAAAAGCAGAGTGTGTTTCTTGTAAGGTGAGCTAGCGTTTGTTTCCCAGTCCTAAATGGAGTTGAATCACATGCAGTTTCTGGTGCTACGAGCAAGAGTTGTTTTCTGGTAAGAAGAGTCACTATTGCGTTCCCATTGCCATACACAGTGCAAATAGCACTCACGTATGTTCCCAGCAAGTACAGTGTATTGGACTGAACAGAAGCTACTGTTCTTGTCAGTTTCCTAAGCAGAGTTGAACTAGATATGGCCCGTGTGTGTAGGAAGCACAGTTCTTTTGTTCTGAGCAAGCTCACTGTTCGGACCCCATAGGAAACCCAGTAAAGTAGAAGAGTGCTCTTTTCTCAAAAGAAGAGTGTGCTTCTTATAAGGCGAGGTAGTGTTTTTTCCTAGTCCTAAATGAAGTTGAATCTTATGCAGATTCTGATCCTACGAGCAAGAGCTGTTTTCTGGTAAGAAGACTCACTATTGTGCTCCCATTGCGATACACAGTAAAAATAGCACTCACATCTGTTCGCCGCAAGTACAGTGTATTGGACTGAAAAGGAGCTACTGTTCTTGTCAGTTTCCTAAGCAGAGTTTAAGTAGATATGCCCATGTGTGTAGGAAGCACAGTTCATTTTTTCTGAGCAAGCTCAATGTTCGGACCACATAGGAAACACAGTAAAGTGGAAGAGTGCTCTTTTCTCAAGAGCAGGGTGTGTTTCTTGTAAGGCCAACTAGCGTTTGTTTCCCAGTCCTAAATGGAGTTGAATCCCATGCAGTTTCTGTTTCTAGGAGCAAGAGTTTTTTTCTGTTAAGAAGAGTCACTATTGTGCTCCCATTTCCATACACAGTGCAAATAGCACTTGGGTCTGTTCCCAGCAAGTACAGTGTATTGGACTGAACAGGAGCTACTGTTCCTGTCAGTTTCCTAAGCAAAGTTGAACTAGATATGGCCCGTGTGTGTAGGAAGCACAGTTCTTTTGTTCTGAGCAAGCTCACTGTACTGGCCCTTTAGGAAACACAGTAGAGAAGAAGAGTGCTCTTTTCTCAAAAGCATAGTGTGTTTCTTGTAAGGCGAGCTAGCGTTTGTTTCCCAGTCCTAAATGAAGTTGAGTCACATGCAGTTTTTGGTCCTATGAGCAAGAGTTGTTTTCTGCTAAGGAAAGTCACTATTGCGCTCCCATTGCCATACATAGTGCAAATAGCATTCGCGTCAGTTTCCAGCAAGTACAGTGTATTGGACTGAAGAGGAGCTACTGTTCTTGTCAGTTTTCTAAGGAGAGTTGAACTAGATATGGCCCGTGTGTGTGGGAAGCACAGTACTTTTGTTCTGAGCAAGCATACTGTTCTGGCCCTATAGGTAACACAGTAGAGTAGAAGAGTGCTCTTTTCTCAAAAGCAGATTGTGTTTCTTGTAAGGCAAATTAGCGTTTGTTTCCCAGTCCGAAATGGAGTTGAATCCCACGCAGTTTCTGGTCCTACGCGCAAGAGTTGTTTTCTGGTAAGAATAGTCACTATTGCGATCCCATTGCATACACAGAGCAAATAGCACTCGTGTCTCTTCTCAGCAAGTACAGTGCAATGGACTGAAGAGGAGCTACTGTTCTTGTCAGTTTCCTAAGCAGAGTTGAACTAGATATGGCACGTGTGTGTAGGAAGCACACAGTTCTTTTGTTCTGAGCAAGCTCACTGTTCGGACCCCTTAAAACCCAGTAGAGTAGAAGAGTGCTCTTTTCTCAACAGCAGAGTGTGTTTCTTGTAAGGCGAGCTAGCGTTTTTTTCCCAGTCCTAAATGGAGTTGAATCACATGCAGTTTTTGGTCCTACGAGCAATAGTTCTTTTCTGGTAAGGAAAGTCACTATTGTGCTTCCATTGCCATACACAGTGCAAATAGCACTCGCGTCTGTAACCAGCATGTACAGTGTATTGGACTGAAGAGGAGCTACTGCTCATGTCAGTTTCCGAAGCAGAGTTGAACTAGATATGGCCCGTGTGTGTAGGAAGCACAGTTCTTTTGTTCTGAGCAAGCTCACTGTTCTGACCATATGGAAACACAGTAGAGAAGAAGAGTGCTCTTTTCTCAAAAGCAGAGTGTGTTTCTTGGAGGGTGAGCTAGCATTTGTTTCCCAGTCCTAAATAAAGTTGAGTCACATGCAGTTCTTGGTCCGACGAGTAAGAGTTGTTTTCTGGTAAGAAGAGTCACTCTTGCGCTCCCATTGCCATACAGAGTGCAAATAGCACTCGCGTCTGTTCCCAGCAAGTACAGTGTATTGGACTGAAGAGGAGATACTGCTCTTGTCAGTTTCCTAAGCAGAGTTGAACTAGATATGTCCCGTGTGTGTAGGAAGCACAGTTCTTTTGTTCTGAGCAAGCTCACTGTTCGGACCCCATAGGAAACACAGTAGAGTGGAAGAGTGCTCTTTTCTCAAAAGCCGGGTGTATTTCTTGTAAGGCCAATTTGCGTTTGTTTCCCAGTCCTAAATGAAGTTGAGTCACATGCAGTTTCTGGTCCTATGAGCAAGAGTTGTTTTCTGGTAAGAAGAGTCACTATTGCGCTCCCATTCTCATACACAGGGCAAATAGCACTGGCGTCTGTTCCCAGCATGTACAATGTATTGGACTGAAGAGGATCTACTGTTCTTGTCAGTCTCCTAAGCAGAATTGAACTAGATATGGCCCGTGTGTGTAGGAAGCTCAGTTCTTTTGTTCTGAGCAAGCTTACTGTTCTGGCCCTATAGGTAACACAGTAGAGTAGAAGAGTGCTCTTTTCTCAAAAGCAGACTGTGTTTCTTGTAAAGCAAATTAGCGTTTGTTTCCCAGTCCGAAATGGAGTTGAATCCCACGCAGTTTCTGGTCCTACTCGCAAGAGTTGTTTTCTGGTAAGAAGAGTCACTATTGCGATCCCATTGCGTACACAGAGCAAATAGCACTCGTGGCCTTTCCCAGCAAGTACAGTGCAATGGACTGAAGAGGAGCTACTGTTCTTGTCAGTTTCCTAAGCAGAGTTGAACTAGATATGGCCCGTGTGTGTAGGAAGCACAGTTCTTTTGTTCTGAGCAAGCTCACAGTTCGGACCCTTTAGGAAACCCAGTAGAGTAGAAGAGTGCTCTTTTCTCAAAAGCAGAGTGTGTTTCTTGTAAGGCGAGCTAGTGTTTGTTTCCCAGTCCTAAATGGAGTTGAATCACATGCAGTTTTTGGTCTTACGAGCAATAGTTGTTTTCTGGTAAGGAAAGTCACTATTGTGCTTCCATTGCCATACACAGTGCAAATAGCACTCGCGTCTGTAACCAGCATGTACAGTGTATTGGACTGAAGAGGAGCTACTGCTCATGTCAGTTTCCTAAGCAGAGTTGAACTAGATATGGCCGTGTGTGTAGGAAGCACAGTTCTTTTGTTCTGAGCAAGCTCACTCTTCTGACCCCATAAAAAACACAGTAGAGTAGAAGAGTGCCCTTTTCTCCAAAGCAGAGTGTGTTTCTTGTAAGGCGAGCTAGCGTTTGTTTCCCAGTCCTAAATGAAGTTGAGTCACATGCAGTTCTTGGTCCGACGAGCAAGAGTTGTTTTCTGGTAAGGAAAGTCACTATTGTGCTCCCATTGCCATACATAGTGCAAATAGCACTGGCGTCTGTTCACAGCAAGTACAGTGTATTGGACTGAAGAGGAGCTACTGCTCTTGTCAGTTTCCTAAGGAGAGTTGAACTAGATATGTCCCTTGTGTGTAGGAAGCACAGTTCTTTTGTACTGAGCAAGCTCACTGTTCTGACCCCATAGGAAACACAGTAGAGTAGAAGAGTGCCCTTTTCTCAAAAGCAGAGTGTGTTTCTTGTAAGGCGAGCTAGTGTTTGTTTCCCAGTCCTAAATGGAGTTGAATCACATGCAGTTTCTGGTCCTATGAGCAAGAGTTGTTTTCTGGTAAGAAGACTCACTATTATGCTCCCATTGTCATACACAGGGCAAATAGCACTGGTGTCTGTTCCCAGCATGTACAGTGTATTGGACTGAAGAGGGTCTACTGTTCTTGTCAGTTTCCTAAGCAGATTTGAACTATATATGGCCCGTGTGTGTAGGAAGCACAGTTCTTTTCTTCTGAGCAAGCTCACTGTTTTGGGCCTATAGGAAACAGAGTAGAGTAGAAGAGTGCTCTTTTCTCAAAAGCAGAGTGTGTTTCTTGTAAGGCGAGCTAGCGTTTGTTTCCCAGTCCTAAATGGAGTTGAATCACATGAAGTTTCTGGTGCTACGAGCAAGAGTTGTTTTCTGGTAAGAAGAGTCACTTTTGCGTTCCCATTGCCATACACAGTGCAAATAGCACTCACGTATGTTCCCAGCAAGTACAGTGTATTGGACTGAAGAGGAGCTCCTGTTCTTGTCAGTTTCCTAAGCAGAGTTGAACTAGATATGGCCCGTGTGTGTAGGAAGCACAGTTCTTTTGTTCTGAGCAAGCTCACTGTGGGGCACCATAGGAAAAACAGTAGAGTAGAAGAGTGCTCTTTTCTCAAAAGAAGAGTGTGCTTCTTATAAGGTGAGGTAGTGTTTTTTTCCCCGTCCTAAATGAAGTTGAATCCCATGCAGATTCTGATCCTACGAGCAAGAGTTGTTTTCTGGTAAGAAGACTCACTATTGTGCTCCCATTGCGATACACAGTGAGAATAGCACTCCCATCTGTTCGCAGCAAGTACAGTGTATTGGACTGAAAAGGAGCTACTGTTCTTGTCAGTATCCTAAGCAGAGTTGAAGAAGATATGGCCCATGTGTGTAGGAAGCACAGTTCATTTTTTCTGAGCAAGCTCAATGTTCGGACCACATAGGAAACACAGTAAAGTGGAAGAGTGCTCTTTTCTCAAAAGCAGGGTGTGTTTCTTGTAAGGCCAACTAGCGTTTGTTTCCCAGTCCTAAATGGAGTTGAATCCCATGCAGTTTCTGGTCCTACGAGCAAGAGTTGTTTTTTGGAAAGAAGAGTCACTATTGCGCTCCCATTGCCATACACAGTGCAAAGAGCACTCACGTCAGTTCCCAGCAAGTAAAGTGTATTGGACTGAAGAGGAGCTACTGTACTTGTCAATTTCCTAAGCAGAGTTGAACTAGATATGGACCCTGTGTGTAGGAAGCACAGTTCTTTTGTTCTGAGCAAGCTCACTGTTCTGGCCCTATAGGAAACACAGTAGAGTAGAAGAGTGCTCTTTTCTCAAAAGCAGATTGTGTTTCCTGTAAGGTGAGCTAGAGTTTGTTTCCCAGTCCTGAATGGATTTGAGGACATGCAGTTTCTGGTCGTATGAGCAAGAGTTGTTTTATGGTAAGAAGAGTCACTATTGTGCTCCCATTGCCATACACAGTGCAAATAGCACTCACGTCTGTTCTCAGCAAGTACAGTGTATTGGACTGAAAAGGAGCTACTGTTCTTGTCAGTTTCCTAAGCAGAGTTGAACTAGATATGGCCCTTGTGTGTAGGAAGCACAGTTCTTTTGTTCTCAGCAAGCTCACTGTTCTGGCCCTATAGGTATCACAGTAGAGTACAAGAGTGCTCTTTTCTCAAAAGCAGAGTGTGTTTCCTGTAAGGCGAGGTAGCGTTTGTTTCCCAGTCAGAAATGGAGTTGAATCACTTGCACTTTCTATTCCAACGAGCAAGAGTTGTTTTTTGGTAAGAGGAGTCACTATTGCGCTCCCATTGCCATACACAGGGCAAATAGCACTCGCATCTGTTCCCAGCAAGTACAGTGTATTGGACTGAAGAGGAGCTACTGTCCTTGGCAGATTCCTAAACAGAGTTGAACTAGATATGGCTCGTGTGTGTAGGAAGCACAGTTCTTTTGTTCTGAGCTAGCTCACTGTTCGGACCCCATAGGAAACACAGTAGAGTAGAAGAGTGCCCTTTTCTCAAAAGCAGAGTGTGTTTCTTGTAAGGCGAGCTAGCGTTTGTTTCCCAGTCCTAAATGGAGTTGAATCACATGCAGTTTCTGGTCCTATGAGCAAGAGTTGTTTTCTGGTAAGAAGACTCACTATTATGCTCCCATTGTCATACACAGGGCAAATAGCACTGGTGTCTGTTCCCAGCATGTACAATGTATTGGACTGAAGAGGGTCTACTGTTCTTGTCAGTTTCCTAAGCAGATTTGAACTAGATATGGCCCGTGTGTGTAGGAAGCACAGTTCTTTTCTTCTGAGCAAGCTCACTGTTTTGGGCCGATAGGAAACAGAGTAGAGTAGAAGAGTGCTCTTTTCTCAAAAGCAGAGTGTGTTTCTTATAAGGCGAGCTAGCGTTTGTTTCCCAGTCAGAAATGGAGTTGAACCCCAAGCAGTTTCTGGTCCTACGAGCAAGAGTTTTTTTCTTAAGAAGAGTCACTATTGCGCTTCCATTGCCATACACAGTGCAAATAGCACTCACGTCTGTTCCCAGCAAGTACAGTGAATTGGACTGAACAGGAGCTCCTGTTCTTGTCAGTTTCCTAAGCAGAGTTGAACTAGATATGGCCCGTGTTTGTAGGAAGCACAGTTCTTTTGTTCTGAGCAAGCTCACTGTTCGGACCACATGGAAACACAGTAGAGTAGAAGAGTGCTCTTTTCTCAAAAGCAGAGTGTGTTTCTTGTAAGGCGAGCTAGTGTTTGTTTCCCAGTCAGAAATGGAGTTGAATCCCATTCAGTTTCTGGTCCTAGCAGCAAGAGTTTTTTTCTGTTAAGAAGAGTCACTATTGTGCTCCCATTGCCATACACAGTGCAAATAGCACTCGCATCTGTTCCCAGCAAGTACAGTGTATTGGACTGAACAGGAGCTACTGTTCCTGTCAGTTTCCTAAGCAGAGTTGAACTAGATATGGTGCGTGTGTAGGAAGTACAGTTCTTTTGTTCTGAGCAAGCTCACTGTTCGGACCCCTTAGGAAATCCAGTAGAGTAGAAGAGTGCTCTTTTCTCAAAAGCAGAGTGTGTTTCTTGTAAGGCGAGCTAGCGTTTGTTTCCCAGTCCTAAATGGAGTTGAATCCCATGCAGTTTTTGGTCCTATGAGCAATAGTTGTTTTCTGGTAAGGAAAGTCACTATTGTGCTTCCATTGCCATACACTGTGCAAATAGCACTCGCGTCTGTAACCAGCATGTACAGTGTATTGGACTGAAGAGGAGTTACTGCTCATGTCAGTTTCCTAAGCAAGTTGAACTAGATATGGCCCGTGTGTGTAGGAAGCACAGTTCTTTTGTTCTGAGCAAGCTCACTGTTCTGACCCCATAGGAAATACAGTAGAGAAGAAGAGTGCTCTTATCTCAAAAGCAGAGTTTGTTTCTTGGGGGGTGAGCTAGCGTTTGTTTCCCCGTCCTAAATTAAGTTGAGTCACATGCAGTTCTTGGTCCGACGAGCAAGAGTTGTTTTCTGGTAAGGAAAGTCACTATTGCGCTCCCATTGCCATACATAGTGCAAATAGCACTGGCGTCTGTTCACAGCAAGTACAGTGTATTGGACTGAAGAGGAGCTACTGCTCTTGTCAGTTTCCTAAGCAGAGTTGAACTAGATATGTCCCGTGTGTGTAGGAAGCACAGTTCTTTTGTTCTGAGCAAGCTCACTGTTCTGACCCCATAGGAAACACAGTAGAGTAGAAGAGTGCCCTTTTCTCAAAAGCAAAGTGTGTTTCTTGTAAGGCGAGCTAGCGTTTGTTTCCCAGTCCTAAATGGAGTTGAATCACATGCAGTTTCTGGTGCTACGAGCAAGAGTTGTTTTCTGGTAACAAGAGTCACTATTGCGTTCCCATTGCCATACACAGTGCAAATAGCACTCACGTATGTTCCCAGCAAGTACAGTGTATTGGACTGAACAGGAGCTACTGTTCTTGTCAGTTTCCTAAGCAGAGTTGAACTAGATATGGCCCGTGTGTGTAGGAAGCACAGTTCTTTTGTTCTGAGCAAGCTCACTGTTCGGACACCATAGGAAACCCAGTAGAGTAGAAGAGTGCTCTTTTCTCAAAAGAAGAGTGTGCTTCTTATAAGGCGAGGTAGTGTTTTTTTCCCAGTCCTAAATGAAGTTGAATCCCATGCAGATTCTGATCCTACGAGCAAGAGTTGTTTTCTGGTGAGAAGACTCACTATTGTGCTCCCATTGCGATACACAGTGAAAATAGCACTCGCATCTGTTCGCAGCAAGTACAGTGTATTGGACTGAAAAGGAGCTACTGTTCTTGTCAGTTTCCTAAGCAGAGTTGAAGAAGATATGGCCCATGTGTGTAGGAAGCACAGTTCATTTTTTCTGAGCAAGCTCAATGTTCGGACCACATAGGAAACACAGTAAAGTGGAAGAGTGTTCTTTTCTCAAAAGCAGGGTGTGTTTCTTGTAAGGCAAACTAGCGTTTGTTTCCCAGTCCTAAATGGAGTTGAATCCCATGCAGTTTCTGGTCCTACGAGCAAGAGTTGTTTTCTGGTAAGAAGAGTCACTATTGTGCTCCCATTGCCATATACAGTGCAAATAGCACTCGCGTCTGTTCCCAGCAATGACAGTGTATTGAACTGAAGAGGATCTACTGTTCTTGTCAGTTTCCTAAGCAGAGTTGAACTAGATATGGCCCGTGTGTGTAGGAAGCACAGTTCTTTTGTTCTGAGCAACCTCACTGTTCGGACCCCATAGGAAACACAGTAGAGTTGAAGAGTGCTCTTTTCTCAAAAGAAGAGTGAGTTTCTTGTAAGGAGAGCTAGTGTTTGTTTCCCAGTCCTAAATGGAGTTGAATCACATGCAGTTTCTGGTCCTACGTGCAAGAGTTGTTTTCTGCTAAGGAAAGTCACTATTGCGCTCCCATTGCCATACATAGTGCAAAAAGCATTCGCGTCTGTTTCCAGCAAGAACAGTGTATTGGACTGAAGAGGAGCTACTGCTCTTGTCAGTTTCCTAAGGAGAGTTGAACTAGATTTGGCCCGTGTGTGTAGGAAGCACAGTTCTTTTGTTCTGAGCAACCTCACTGTTCGACCATATGGAAACACAGTAGAGTAGAAGAGTGCTCTTTTCTCAAAAGCAGAGTTTGTTTCTTGTAAGGAGAGCTAGTGTTTGTTTCCCAGTCAGAAATGAAGCTGAACACCATGCAATTTCTGGTCCTACGAGCAAGAGTTGTTTTCTGGTAAGAAGAGTCACTGTTGTGCTCCCATTGCCATACACAGGGCAAAAAGCACTGGCGTCTGTTCCCAGCATGTACAGTGTATTGGACTGAAGAGGATCTACTGTTCTTGTCAGTTTCCTAAGCAGAATTGAACTAGATATGGCCCTGTGTGTAGGAAGCACAGTTCTTTTGTTCTGAGCAAGCTCACTGTTCTGACCCAATAGGTAACACAGTAGAGTAGAACAGTGCTCTTATCTCAAAAGCAGATTGTGTTTCTTATAAGGCGAATTAGCGTTTGTTTCCCAGTCCTAAATGGAGTTGAATCCCACGCAGTTTCTGGTCCTACGAGCAAGAGTTGTTTTCTGGTAAGAAGAGACACTATTGTGTTCCCGTTGCCATACACAGTGCAAATAGCACTCACATTTGTTCCCAGCAAGTACAGTGTATTGGACTGAAAAAAAGCTACTGTTCTTGTCAGTTTCCTAAGCAGAGTTGAACTAGATATGGCCCGTGTGTGTAGGAAGCACAGTTCTTTTGTTCTGAGCAAGCTCACTGTTCTGGCCCTATAGGAAACACAGTAGAGTAGAAGAGTGCTTTTTTCTCAAAAGTAGAGTGTGTTTCCTGTAAGGCGAGGTAGCGTTTGTTTCCCAGTCCTAAATGGAGTTGAATCACATGCACTTTCTATTCCTACGAGCAAGAGTTGTTTTTTGGTAAGAAGAGTCACTATTGCGGTCCCATTGCCATACACAGGGCAAATGGCACTCGCGTCTGTTCCCAGCTAGTACAGTGTATTGGACTGAAGAGGAGCTACTGTTCTTGTCAGTTTCCTAAGCAGAGTTGAACTACATATGGCCCGTGTGTGTAGGAAGCACAGTTCTTTTGTTCTGAGCAAGCTCACTGTTCGGACCATATGGAAACACAGTAGAGTACAAGAGTGCTCTTTTCTCAAAAGCAGAGTGTGTTTCTTGTAAGGCGAGCTAGTGTTTGTTTCCTAGTCAGAAATGGAGTAGAACCCCATGCAGTTTCTGGTCTTACGAGCAAGAGTTTTTTTCTGTTAAGAAGAGTAACTATTGCGCTCCCGTTGCCATACACAGTGCAAATAGCCCTCGAGTCTGTTCCCAGCAAGTACAGTGTATTGGACTGAACAGGAGCTACTGTTCTTGTCAGTTTCCTAAGCAGAGTTGAACTAGATATGGCCCGTGTGTAGGAAGCACAGTTCTTTTTTTCTGAGCAAGCTCACTGTTTGGACCATATAAAAACACAGTAGAGTAGAAGAGTGCTGTTTTCTCAAAAGCAGAGTGTGTTTCTTGTATGGCGAGCTAGTGTTTGTTTCCCAGTCCTCAATGAAGTTGAATCCCATGCAGATTCTGATCCTATGAGCAAGAGTTGTTTTCTGGTAAGAAGACTCACTATTGTTCTCCCATTGCGATACACAGTGAAAATACCACTCGCATCTGTTCGCAGCAAGTACAGTGTATTGGACTGAAAAGGAGCTACTGTTCTTGTCAGTTTCCTAAGCAGAGTTGAAGTAGATATGGCCCATGTGTGTAGGAAGCACAGTTCTTTTGTTCTGAGCTAGCTCACTGTTCGGACCCCATAGGAAACACAGTAGAGTGGAAGAGTGCTCTTTTCTCAAAAGCAGGGTGTGTTTCTTGTAAGGCCAACTAGCGTTTGTTTCCCAGTCCTAAATGGAGTGGAATCCCATGAAGTTTCTGCTCCTACAAGCAAGAGTTGATTTCTGGTAAAGAAAGTCACTATTGTGCTCCCATTGCCATATACAGTGCAAATAGCACTCGCGTCTGTTCCCAGCAAAGACAGTGTATTGGACAGAAGAGGATCTACTGTTCTTGTCAGTTTCCTAAGCAGAGTTGAACTAGATATGGCCCGTGTGTGTAGGAAGCACAGTTGTGTTGTTCTGAGAAAGCTCACTGTTTGGACCCCATAGGAAACACAGTAGAGTAGAAGAGTGCTCCTTTCTCAAAAGAAGAGTGTGTTTCTTGTAAGGCGAGCTAGCGTTTGTTTCCCAGTACTAAATGGAGTTGAATCACAGGCAATTTCTGGTTTTAAGCGCAATAGTTGTTTTCTGGTAAGGAAAGTCACTATTGCGCTCCCGTTGCCATACATAGTGCACATAGCACACGCGTCTGTTCCCAGCAAGTACAGTGTATTGGACTGAACAGGAGCTACTGTTCTTGTCAGTTTCCTAAGCAGAGTTGAACTAGATATGGCCCGTGTGTGTAGGAAGCACAGTTCTTTTGTTCTGAGCAAGCTCACTGTACTGGCCCTATAGGAAACACAGTAGAGAAGAAGAGTGCTCTTTTCTCAAAAGCAGAATGTGTTTCTTGTAAGGTGAGCTAGCGTTTGTTTCCCAGTCCTAAATGAAGTTGAGTCACATGCAGTTTTTGGTCCTACGAGCAAGAGTTGTTTTCTGGTAAGGAAAGAAACTATTGCGCTCCCATTGCTTACATAGTGCAAATAGCACTAGCGCCTCTTCCCAGCATCTACAGTTATTGGACTGAAGAGGAGCTACTGCTCTTGTCAGTTTCCTCATGAGAGTTGAACTAGATATGGCCCGAGTGTGTAGGAAGCACAGTTCTTTTGTTCTGAGCAAGCTCACTGTTCGGACCACATGGAAACACAGTAGAGTAGAAGAGTGCTCTTTTCTCAAAAGCAGAGTGTGTTTCTTGTAAGGCGAGCTAGTGTTTGTTTCCCAGTCAGAAATGGAGTTGAATCCCATTCAGTTTCTGGTCCTAGCAGCAAGAGTTTTTTTCTGTTAAGAAGAGTCACTATTGTGCTCCCATTGCCATACACAGTGCAAATAGCACTCGCATCTGTTCCCAGCAAGTACAGTGTATTGGACTGAACAGGAGCTACTGTTCCTGTCAGTTTCCTAAGCAGAGTTGAACTAGATATGGTGCGTGTGTAGGAAGTACAGTTCTTTTGTTCTGAGCAAGCTCACTGTTCGGACCCCTTAGGAAATCCAGTAGAGTAGAAGAGTGCTCTTTTCTCAAAAGCAGAGTGTGTTTCTTGTAAGGCGAGCTAGCGTTTGTTTCCCAGTCCTAAATGGAGTTGAATCCCATGCAGTTTTTGGTCCTATGAGCAATAGTTGTTTTCTGGTAAGGAAAGTCACTATTGTGCTTCCATTGCCATACACTGTGCAAATAGCACTCGCGTCTGTAACCAGCATGTACAGTGTATTGGACTGAAGAGGAGTTACTCCTCATGTCAGTTTCCTAAGCAAGTTGAACTAGATATGGCCCGTGTGTGTAGGAAGCACAGTTCTTTTGTTCTGAGCAAGCTCACTGTTCTGACCCCATAGGAAATACAGTAGAGAAGAAGAGTGCTCTTTTCTCAAAAGCAGAGTTTGTTTCTTGGGGGGTGAGCTAGCGTTTGTTTCCCCGTCCTAAATTAAGTTGAGTCACATGCAGTTCTTGGTCCGACGAGCAAGAGTTGTTTTCTGGTAAGGAAAGTCACTATTGCGCTCCCATTGCCATACATAGTGCAAATAGCACTGGCGTCTGTTCCCAGCAAGTACAGTGTATTGGACTGAAGAGGAGCTACTGCTCTTGTCAGTTTCCTAAGCAGAGTTGAACTAGATATGTCCCGTGTGTGTAGGAAGCACAGTTCTTTTGTTCTGAGCAAGCTCACTGTTCGGACCCCATAGGAAACACAGTAGAGTAGAAGAGTGCCCTTTTCTCAAAAGCAGAGTGTGTTTCTTGTAAGGTGAGCTAGCGTTTGTTTCCCAGTCCTAAATGGAGTTGAATCACATGCAGTTTCTGGTGCTACGAGCAAGAGTTGTTTTCTGGTAAGAAGAGTCACTATTGCGTTCCCATTGCCATACACAGTGCAAATAGCACTCACGTATGTTCCCAGCAAGTACAGTGTATTGGACTGAACAGAAGCTACTGTTCTTGTCAGTTTCCTAAGCAGAGTTGAACTAGATATGGCCCGTGTGTGTAGGAAGCACAGTTCTTTTGTTCTGAGCAAGCTCACTGTTCGGACCCCATAGGAAACCCAGTAAAGTAGAAGAGTGCTCTTTTCTCAAAAGAAGAGTGTGCTTCTTATAAGGCGAGGTAGTGTTTTTTCCTAGTCCTAAATGAAGTTGAATCTTATGCAGATTCTGATCCTACGAGCAAGAGCTGTTTTCTGGTAAGAAGACTCACTATTGTGCTCCCATTGCGATACACAGTAAAAATAGCACTCACATCTGTTCGCCGCAAGTACAGTGTATTGGACTGAAAAGGAGCTACTGTTCTTGTCAGTTTCCTAAGCAGAGTTTAAGTAGATATGCCCATGTGTGTAGGAAGCACAGTTCATTTTTTCTGAGCAAGCTCAATGTTCGGACCACATAGGAAACACAGTAAAGTGGAAGAGTGCTCTTTTCTCAAGAGCAGGGTGTGTTTCTTGTAAGGCCAACTAGCGTTTGTTTCCCAGTCCTAAATGGAGTTGAATCCCATGCAGTTTCTGTTTCTAGGAGCAAGAGTTTTTTTCTGTTAAGAAGAGTCACTATTGTGCTCCCATTTCCATACACAGTGCAAATAGCACTTGGGTCTGTTCCCAGCAAGTACAGTGTATTGGACTGAACAGGAGCTACTGTTCCTGTCAGTTTCCTAAGCAAAGTTGAACTAGATATGGCCCGTGTGTGTAGGAAGCACAGTTCTTTTGTTCTGAGCAAGCTCACTGTACTGGCCCTTTAGGAAACACAGTAGAGAAGAAGAGTGCTCTTTTCTCAAAAGCATAGTGTGTTTCTTGTAAGGCGAGCTAGCGTTTGTTTCCCAGTCCTAAATGAAGTTGAGTCACATGCAGTTTTTGGTCCTATGAGCAAGAGTTGTTTTCTGCTAAGGAAAGTCACTATTGCGATCCCATTGCCATACATAGTGCAAATAGCATTCGCGTCTGTTTCCAGCAAGTACAGTGTATTGGACTGAACAGGAGCTACTGTTCCTGTCAGTTTCCTAAGCAAAGTTGAACTAGATATGGCCCGTGTGTGTAGGAAGCACAGTTCTTTTGTTCTGAGCAAGCTCACTGTTCGGACCCCATAGGAAACACAGTAGAGTGGAAGAGTGCTCTTTTCTCAAAAGCAGATTGTGTTTCCTGTAAGGTGAGCTAGAGTTTGTTTCCCAGTCCTGAATGGATTTGAGGACATGCAGTTTCTGGTCGTATGAGCAAGAGTTGTTTTATGGTAAGAAGAGTCACTATTGTGCTCCCATTGCCATACACAGTGCAAATAGCACTCACGTCTGTTCTCAGCAAGTACAGTGTATTGGACTGAAAAGGAGCTACTGTTCTTGTCAGTTTCCTAAGCAGAGTTGAACTAGATATGGCCCTTGTGTGTAGGAAGCACAGTTCTTTTGTTCTCAGCAAGCTCACTGTTCTGGCCCTATAGGAATCACAGTAGAGTACAAGAGTGCTCTTTTCTCAAAAGCAGAGTGTGTTTCCTGTAAGGCGAGGTAGCGTTTGTTTCCCAGTCAGAAATGGAGTTGAATCACTTGCACTTTCTATTCCAACGAGCAAGAGTTGTTTTTTGGTAAGAGGAGTCACTATTGCGCTCCCATTGCCATACACAGGGCAAATAGCACTCGCATCTGTTCCCAGCAAGTACAGTGTATTGGACTGAAGAGGAGCTACTGTCCTTGGCAGATTCCTAAACAGAGTTGAACTAGATATGGCTCGTGTGTGTAGGAAGCACAGTTCTTTTGTTCTGAGCTAGCTCACTGTTCGGACCCCATAGGAAACACAGTAGAGTAGAAGAGTGCCCTTTTCTGAAAAGCAGAGTGTGTTTCTTGTAAGGCGAGCTAGCGTTTGTTTCCCAGTCCTAAATGGAGTTGAATCACATGCAGTTTCTGGTCCTATGAGCAAGAGTTGTTTTCTGGTAAGAAGACTCACTATTATGCTCCCATTGTCATACACAGGGCAAATAGCACTGGTGTCTGTTCCCAGCATGTACAATGTATTGGACTGAAGAGGGTCTACTGTTCTTGTCAGTTTCCTAAGCAGATTTGAACTAGATATGGCCCGTGTGTGTAGGAAGCACAGTTCTTTTCTTCTGAGCAAGCTCACTGTTTTGGGCCGATAGGAAACAGAGTAGAGTAGAAGAGTGCTCTTTTCTCAAAAGCAGAGTGTGTTTCTTATAAGGCGAGCTAGCGTTTGTTTCCCAGTCAGAAATGGAGTTGAACCCCAAGCAGTTTCTGGTCCTACGAGCAAGAGTTTTTTTCTTAAGAAGAGTCACTATTGCGCTTCCATTGCCATACACAGTGCAAATAGCACTCACGTCTGTTCCCAGCAAGTACAGTGAATTGGACTGAACAGGAGCTCCTGTTCTTGTCAGTTTCCTAAGCAGAGTTGAACTAGATATGGCCCGTGTTTGTAGGAAGCACAGTTCTTTTGTTCTGAGCAAGCTCACTGTTCGGACCACATGGAAACACAGTAGAGTAGAAGAGTGCTCTTTTCTCAAAAGCAGAGTGTGTTTCTTGTAAGGCGAGCTAGTGTTTGTTTCCCAGTCAGAAATGGAGTTGAATCCCATTCAGTTTCTGGTCCTAGCAGCAAGAGTTTTTTTCTGTTAAGAAGAGTCACTATTGTGCTCCCATTGCCATACACAGTGCAAATAGCACTCGCATCTGTTCCCAGCAAGTACAGTGTATTGGACTGAACAGGAGCTACTGTTCCTGTCAGTTTCCTAAGCAGAGTTGAACTAGATATGGTGCGTGTGTAGGAAGTACAGTTCTTTTGTTCTGAGCAAGCTCACTGTTCGGATCCCTTAGGAAATCCAGTAGAGTAGAAGAGTGCTCTTTTCTCAAAAGCAGAGTGTGTTTCTTGTAAGGCGAGCTAGCGTTTGTTTCCCAGTCCTAAATGGAGTTGAATCCCATGCAGTTTTTGGTCCTATGAGCAATAGTTGTTTTCTGGTAAGGAAAGTCACTATTGTGCTTCCATTGCCATACACTGTGCAAATAGCACTCGCGTCTGTAACCAGCATGTACAGTGTATTGGACTGAAGAGGAGTTACTGCTCATGTCAGTTTCCTAAGCAAGTTGAACTAGATATGGCCCGTGTGTGTAGGAAGCACAGTTCTTTTGTTCTGAGCAAGCTCACTGTTCTGACCCCATAGGAAATACAGTAGAGAAGAAGAGTGCTCTTTTCTCAAAAGCAGAGTTTGTTTCTTGGGGGGTGAGCTAGCGTTTGTTTCCCCGTCCTAAATTAAGTTGAGTCACATGCAGTTCTTGGTCCGACGAGCAAGAGTTGTTTTCTGGTAAGGAAAGTCACTATTGCGCTCCCATTGCCATACATAGTGCAAATAGCACTGGCGTCTGTTCACAGCAAGTACAGTGTATTGGACTGAAGAGGAGCTACTGCTCTTGTCAGTTTCCTAAGCAGAGTTGAACTAGATATGTCCCGTGTGTGTAGGAAGCACAGTTCTTTTGTTCTGAGCAAGCTCACTGTTCTGACCCCATAGGAAACACAGTAGAGTAGAAGAGTGCCCTTTTCTCAAAAGCAAAGTGTGTTTCTTGTAAGGCGAGCTAGCGTTTGTTTCCCAGTCCTAAATGGAGTTGAATCACATGCAGTTTCTGGTGCTACGAGCAAGAGTTGTTTTCTGGTAACAAGAGTCACTATTGCGTTCCCATTGCCATACACAGTGCAAATAGCACTCACGTATGTTCCCAGCAAGTACAGTGTATTGGACTGAACAGGAGCTACTGTTCTTGTCAGTTTCCTAAGCAGAGTTGAACTAGATATGGCCCGTGTGTGTAGGAAGCACAGTTCTTTTGTTCTGAGCAAGCTCACTGTTCGGACACCATAGGAAACCCAGTAGAGTAGAAGAGTGCTCTTTTCTCAAAAGAAGAGTGTGCTTCTTATAAGGCGAGGTAGTGTTTTTTTCCCAGTCCTAAATGAAGTTGAATCCCATGCAGATTCTGATCCTACGAGCAAGAGTTGTTTTCTGGTGAGAAGACTCACTATTGTGCTCCCATTGCGATACACAGTGAAAATAGCACTCGCATCTGTTCGCAGCAAGTACAGTGTATTGGACTGAAAAGGAGCTACTGTTCTTGTCAGTTTCCTAAGCAGAGTTGAAGAAGATATGGCCCATGTGTGTAGGAAGCACAGTTCATTTTTTCTGAGCAAGCTCAATGTTCGGACCACATAGGAAACACAGTAAAGTGGAAGAGTGTTCTTTTCTCAAAAGCAGGGTGTGTTTCTTGTAAGGCAAACTAGCGTTTGTTTCCCAGTCCTAAATGGAGTTGAATCCCATGCAGTTTCTGGTCCTACGAGCAAGAGTTGTTTTCTGGTAAGAAGAGTCACTATTGTGCTCCCATTGCCATATACAGTGCAAATAGCACTCGCGTCTGTTCCCAGCAATGACAGTGTATTGAACTGAAGAGGATCTACTGTTCTTGTCAGTTTCCTAAGCAGAGTTGAACTAGATATGGCCCGTGTGTGTAGGAAGCACAGTTCTTTTGTTCTGAGCAACCTCACTGTTCGGACCCCATAGGAAACACAGTAGAGTTGAAGAGTGCTCTTTTCTCAAAAGAAGAGTGAGTTTCTTGTAAGGAGAGCTAGTGTTTGTTTCCCAGTCCTAAATGGAGTTGAATCACATGCAGTTTCTGGTCCTACGTGCAAGAGTTGTTTTCTGCTAAGGAAAGTCACTATTGCGCTCCCATTGCCATACATAGTGCAAAAAGCATTCGCGTCTGTTTCCAGCAAGAACAGTGTATTGGACTGAAGAGGAGCTACTGCTCTTGTCAGTTTCCTAAGGAGAGTTGAACTAGATTTGGCCCGTGTGTGTAGGAAGCACAGTTCTTTTGTTCTGAGCAACCTCACTGTTCGGACCATATGGAAACACAGTAGAGTAGAAGAGTGCTCTTTTCTCAAAAGCAGAGTTTGTTTCTTGTAAGGAGAGCTAGTGTTTGTTTCCCAGTCAGAAATGAAGCTGAACACCATGCAATTTCTGGTCCTACGAGCAAGAGTTGTTTTCTGGTAAGAAGAGTCACTGTTGTGCTCCCATTGCCATACACAGGGCAAAAAGCACTGGCGTCTGTTCCCAGCATGTACAGTGTATTGGACTGAAGAGGATCTACTGTTCTTGTCAGTTTCCTAAGCAGAATTGAACTAGATATGGCCCTGTGTGTAGGAAGCACAGTTCTTTTGTTCTGAGCAAGCTCACTGTTCTGACCCAATAGGTAACACAGTAGAGTAGAACAGTGCTCTTATCTCAAAAGCAGATTGTGTTTCTTATAAGGCGAATTAGCGTTTGTTTCCCAGTCCTAAATGGAGTTGAATCCCACGCAGTTTCTGGTCCTACGAGCAAGAGTTGTTTTCTGGTAAGAAGAGACACTATTGTGTTCCCGTTGCCATACACAGTGCAAATAGCACTCACATTTGTTCCCAGCAAGTACAGTGTATTGGACTGAAAAAAAGCTACTGTTCTTGTCAGTTTCCTAAGCAGAGTTGAACTAGATATGGCCCGTGTGTGTAGGAAGCACAGTTCTTTTGTTCTGAGCAAGCTCACTGTTCTGGCCCTATAGGAAACACAGTAGAGTAGAAGAGTGCTTTTTTCTCAAAAGTAGAGTGTGTTTCCTGTAAGGCGAGGTAGCGTTTGTTTCCCAGTCCTAAATGGAGTTGAATCACATGCACTTTCTATTCCTACGAGCAAGAGTTGTTTTTTGGTAAGAAGAGTCACTATTGCGGTCCCATTGCCATACACAGGGCAAATGGCACTCGCGTCTGTTCCCAGCTAGTACAGTGTATTGGACTGAAGAGGAGCTACTGTTCTTGTCAGTTTCCTAAGCAGAGTTGAACTACATATGGCCCGTGTGTGTAGGAAGCACAGTTCTTTTGTTCTGAGCAAGCTCACTGTTCGGACCATATGGAAACACAGTAGAGTACAAGAGTGCTCTTTTCTCAAAAGCAGAGTGTGTTTCTTGTAAGGCGAGCTAGTGTTTGTTTCCTAGTCAGAAATGGAGTAGAACCCCATGCAGTTTCTGGTCTTACGAGCAAGAGTTTTTTTCTGTTAAGAAGAGTAACTATTGCGCTCCCGTTGCCATACACAGTGCAAATAGCCCTCGAGTCTGTTCCCAGCAAGTACAGTGTATTGGACTGAACAGGAGCTACTGTTCTTGTCAGTTTCCTAAGCAGAGTTGAACTAGATATGGCCCGTGTGTAGGAAGCACAGTTCTTTTTTTCTGAGCAAGCTCACTGTTTGGACCATATAAAAACACAGTAGAGTAGAAGAGTGCTGTTTTCTCAAAAGCAGAGTGTGTTTCTTGTATGGCGAGCTAGTGTTTGTTTCCCAGTCCTCAATGAAGTTGAATCCCATGCAGATTCTGATCCTATGAGCAAGAGTTGTTTTCTGGTAAGAAGACTCACTATTGTTCTCCCATTGCGATACACAGTGAAAATACCACTCGCATCTGTTCGCAGCAAGTACAGTGTATTGGACTGAAAAGGAGCTACTGTTCTTGTCAGTTTCCTAAGCAGAGTTGAAGTAGATATGGCCCATGTGTGTAGGAAGCACAGTTCTTTTGTTCTGAGCTAGCTCACTGTTCGGACCCCATAGGAAACACAGTAGAGTGGAAGAGTGCTCTTTTCTCAAAAGCAGGGTGTGTTTCTTGTAAGGCCAACTAGCGTTTGTTTCCCAGTCCTAAATGGAGTGGAATCCCATGAAGTTTCTGCTCCTACAAGCAAGAGTTGATTTCTGGTAAAGAAAGTCACTATTGTGCTCCCATTGCCATATACAGTGCAAATAGCACTCGCGTCTGTTCCCAGCAAAGACAGTGTATTGGACAGAAGAGGATCTACTGTTCTTGTCAGTTTCCTAAGCAGAGTTGAACTAGATATGGCCCGTGTGTGTAGGAAGCACAGTTGTGTTGTTCTGAGAAAGCTCACTGTTTGGACCCCATAGGAAACACAGTAGAGTAGAAGAGTGCTCCTTTCTCAAAAGAAGAGTGTGTTTCTTGTAAGGCGAGCTAGCGTTTGTTTCCCAGTACTAAATGGAGTTGAATCACAGGCAATTTCTGGTTTTAAGCGCAATAGTTGTTTTCTGGTAAGGAAAGTCACTATTGCGCTCCCGTTGCCATACATAGTGCACATAGCACACGCGTCTGTTCCCAGCAAGTACAGTGTATTGGACTGAACAGGAGCTACTGTTCTTGTCAGTTTCCTAAGCAGAGTTGAACTAGATATGGCCCGTGTGTGTAGGAAGCACAGTTCTTTTGTTCTGAGCAAGCTCACTGTACTGGCCCTATAGGAAACACAGTAGAGAAGAAGAGTGCTCTTTTCTCAAAAGCAGAATGTGTTTCTTGTAAGGTGAGCTAGCGTTTGTTTCCCAGTCCTAAATGAAGTTGAGTCACATGCAGTTTTTGGTCCTACGAGCAAGAGTTGTTTTCTGGTAAGGAAAGAAACTATTGCGCTCCCATTGCTTACATAGTGCAAATAGCACTAGCGCCTCTTCCCAGCATCTACAGTTATTGGACTGAAGAGGAGCTACTGCTCTTGTCAGTTTCCTCATGAGAGTTGAACTAGATATGGCCCGAGTGTGTAGGAAGCACAGTTCTTTTGTTCTGAGCAAGCTCACTGTTCGGACCACATGGAAACACAGTAGAGTAGAAGAGTGCTCTTTTCTCAAAAGCAGAGTGTGTTTCTTGTAAGGCGAGCTAGTGTTTGTTTCCCAGTCAGAAATGGAGTTGAATCCCATTCAGTTTCTGGTCCTAGCAGCAAGAGTTTTTTTCTGTTAAGAAGAGTCACTATTGTGCTCCCATTGCCATACACAGTGCAAATAGCACTCGCATCTGTTCCCAGCAAGTACAGTGTATTGGACTGAACAGGAGCTACTGTTCCTGTCAGTTTCCTAAGCAGAGTTGAACTAGATATGGTGCGTGTGTAGGAAGTACAGTTCTTTTGTTCTGAGCAAGCTCACTGTTCGGACCCCTTAGGAAATCCAGTAGAGTAGAAGAGTGCTCTTTTCTCAAAAGCAGAGTGTGTTTCTTGTAAGGCGAGCTAGCGTTTGTTTCCCAGTCCTAAATGGAGTTGAATCCCATGCAGTTTTTGGTCCTATGAGCAATAGTTGTTTTCTGGTAAGGAAAGTCACTATTGTGCTTCCATTGCCATACACTGTGCAAATAGCACTCGCGTCTGTAACCAGCATGTACAGTGTATTGGACTGAAGAGGAGTTACTCCTCATGTCAGTTTCCTAAGCAAGTTGAACTAGATATGGCCCGTGTGTGTAGGAAGCACAGTTCTTTTGTTCTGAGCAAGCTCACTGTTCTGACCCCATAGGAAATACAGTAGAGAAGAAGAGTGCTCTTTTCTCAAAAGCAGAGTTTGTTTCTTGGGGGGTGAGCTAGCGTTTGTTTCCCCGTCCTAAATTAAGTTGAGTCACATGCAGTTCTTGGTCCGACGAGCAAGAGTTGTTTTCTGGTAAGGAAAGTCACTATTGCGCTCCCATTGCCATACATAGTGCAAATAGCACTGGCGTCTGTTCCCAGCAAGTACAGTGTATTGGACTGAAGAGGAGCTACTGCTCTTGTCAGTTTCCTAAGCAGAGTTGAACTAGATATGTCCCGTGTGTGTAGGAAGCACAGTTCTTTTGTTCTGAGCAAGCTCACTGTTCGGACCCCATAGGAAACACAGTAGAGTAGAAGAGTGCCCTTTTCTCAAAAGCAGAGTGTGTTTCTTGTAAGGTGAGCTAGCGTTTGTTTCCCAGTCCTAAATGGAGTTGAATCACATGCAGTTTCTGGTGCTACGAGCAAGAGTTGTTTTCTGGTAAGAAGAGTCACTATTGCGTTCCCATTGCCATACACAGTGCAAATAGCACTCACGTATGTTCCCAGCAAGTACAGTGTATTGGACTGAACAGAAGCTACTGTTCTTGTCAGTTTCCTAAGCAGAGTTGAACTAGATATGGCCCGTGTGTGTAGGAAGCACAGTTCTTTTGTTCTGAGCAAGCTCACTGTTCGGACCCCATAGGAAACCCAGTAAAGTAGAAGAGTGCTCTTTTCTCAAAAGAAGAGTGTGCTTCTTATAAGGCGAGGTAGTGTTTTTTCCTAGTCCTAAATGAAGTTGAATCTTATGCAGATTCTGATCCTACGAGCAAGAGCTGTTTTCTGGTAAGAAGACTCACTATTGTGCTCCCATTGCGATACACAGTAAAAATAGCACTCACATCTGTTCGCCGCAAGTACAGTGTATTGGACTGAAAAGGAGCTACTGTTCTTGTCAGTTTCCTAAGCAGAGTTTAAGTAGATATGCCCATGTGTGTAGGAAGCACAGTTCATTTTTTCTGAGCAAGCTCAATGTTCGGACCACATAGGAAACACAGTAAAGTGGAAGAGTGCTCTTTTCTCAAGAGCAGGGTGTGTTTCTTGTAAGGCCAACTAGCGTTTGTTTCCCAGTCCTAAATGGAGTTGAATCCCATGCAGTTTCTGTTTCTAGGAGCAAGAGTTTTTTTCTGTTAAGAAGAGTCACTATTGTGCTCCCATTTCCATACACAGTGCAAATAGCACTTGGGTCTGTTCCCAGCAAGTACAGTGTATTGGACTGAACAGGAGCTACTGTTCCTGTCAGTTTCCTAAGCAAAGTTGAACTAGATATGGCCCGTGTGTGTAGGAAGCACAGTTCTTTTGTTCTGAGCAAGCTCACTGTACTGGCCCTTTAGGAAACACAGTAGAGAAGAAGAGTGCTCTTTTCTCAAAAGCATAGTGTGTTTCTTGTAAGGCGAGCTAGCGTTTGTTTCCCAGTCCTAAATGAAGTTGAGTCACATGCAGTTTTTGGTCCTATGAGCAAGAGTTGTTTTCTGCTAAGGAAAGTCACTATTGCGATCCCATTGCCATACATAGTGCAAATAGCATTCGCGTCTGTTTCCAGCAAGTACAGTGTATTGGACTGAACAGGAGCTACTGTTCCTGTCAGTTTCCTAAGCAAAGTTGAACTAGATATGGCCCGTGTGTGTAGGAAGCACAGTTCTTTTGTTCTGAGCAAGCTCACTGTTCGGACCCCATAGGAAACACAGTAGAGTGGAAGAGTGCTCTTTTCTCAAAAGCCGGGTGTATTTCTTGTAAGGCCAATTTGCGTTTGTTTCCCAGTCCTAAATGAAGTTGAGTCACATGCAGTTTCTGGTCCTATGAGCAAGAGTTGTTTTCTGGTAAGAAGAGTCACTATTGCGCTCCCATTCTCATACACAGGGCAAATAGCACTGGCGTCTGTTCCCAGCATGTACAATGTATTGGACTGAAGAGGATCTACTGTTCTTGTCAGTCTCCTAAGCAGAATTGAACTAGATATGGCCCGTGTGTGTAGGAAGCTCAGTTCTTTTGTTCTGAGCAAGCTTACTGTTCTGGCCCTATAGGTAACACAGTAGAGTAGAAGAGTGCTCTTTTCTCAAAAGCAGACTGTGTTTCTTGTAAAGCAAATTAGCGTTTGTTTCCCTGTCCGAAATGGAGTTGAATCCCACGCAGTTTCTGGTCCTACTCGCAAGAGTTGTTTTCTGGTAAGAAGAGTCACTATTGCGATCCCATTGCGTACACAGAGCAAATAGCACTCGTGGCCTTTCCCAGCAAGTACAGTGCAATGGACTGAAGAGGAGCTACTGTTCTTGTCAGTTTCCTAAGCAGAGTTGAACTAGATATGGCCCGTGTGTGTAGGAAGCACAGTTCTTTTGTTCTGAGCAAGCTCACAGTTCGGACCCTTTAGGAAACCCAGTAGAGTAGAAGAGTGCTCTTTTCTCAAAAGCAGAGTGTGTTTCTTGTAAGGCGAGCTAGTGTTTGTTTCCCAGTCCTAAATGGAGTTGAATCACATGCAGTTTTTGGTCTTACGAGCAATAGTTGTTTTCTGGTAAGGAAAGTCACTATTGTGCTTCCATTGCCATACACAGTGCAAATAGCACTCGCGTCTGTAACCAGCATGTACAGTGTATTGGACTGAAGAGGAGCTACTGCTCATGTCAGTTTCCTAAGCAGAGTTGAACTAGATATGGCCGTGTGTGTAGGAAGCACAGTTCTTTTGTTCTGAGCAAGCTCACTCTTCTGACCCCATAAAAAACACAGTAGAGTAGAAGAGTGCCCTTTTCTCCAAAGCAGAGTGTGTTTCTTGTAAGGCGAGCTAGCGTTTGTTTCCCAGTCCTAAATGAAGTTGAGTCACATGCAGTTCTTGGTCCGACGAGCAAGAGTTGTTTTCTGGTAAGGAAAGTCACTATTGTGCTCCCATTGCCATACATAGTGCAAATAGCACTGGCGTCTGTTCACAGCAAGTACAGTGTATTGGACTGAAGAGGAGCTACTGCTCTTGTCAGTTTCCTAAGGAGAGTTGAACTAGATATGTCCCTTGTGTGTAGGAAGCACAGTTCTTTTGTACTGAGCAAGCTCACTGTTCTGACCCCATAGGAAACACAGTAGAGTAGAAGAGTGCCCTTTTCTCAAAAGCAGAGTGTGTTTCTTGTAAGGCGAGCTAGTGTTTGTTTCCCAGTCCTAAATGGAGTTGAATCACATGCAGTTTCTGGTCCTATGAGCAAGAGTTGTTTTCTGGTAAGAAGACTCACTATTATGCTCCCATTGTCATACACAGGGCAAATAGCACTGGTGTCTGTTCCCAGCATGTACAGTGTATTGGACTGAAGAGGGTCTACTGTTCTTGTCAGTTTCCTAAGCAGATTTGAACTATATATGGCCCGTGTGTGTAGGAAGCACAGTTCTTTTCTTCTGAGCAAGCTCACTGTTTTGGGCCTATAGGAAACAGAGTAGAGTAGAAGAGTGCTCTTTTCTCAAAAGCAGAGTGTGTTTCTTGTAAGGCGAGCTAGCGTTTGTTTCCCAGTCCTAAATGGAGTTGAATCACATGAAGTTTCTGGTGCTACGAGCAAGAGTTGTTTTCTGGTAAGAAGAGTCACTTTTGCGTTCCCATTGCCATACACAGTGCAAATAGCACTCACGTATGTTCCCAGCAAGTACAGTGTATTGGACTGAAGAGGAGCTCCTGTTCTTGTCAGTTTCCTAAGCAGAGTTGAACTAGATATGGCCCGTGTGTGTAGGAAGCACAGTTCTTTTGTTCTGAGCAAGCTCACTGTTCGGACACCATAGGAAAAACAGTAGAGTAGAAGAGTGCTCTTTTCTCAAAAGAAGAGTGTGCTTCTTATAAGGTGAGGTAGTGTTTTTTTCCCCGTCCTAAATGAAGTTGAATCCCATGCAGATTCTGATCCTACGAGCAAGAGTTGTTTTCTGGTAAGAAGACTCACTATTGTGCTCCCATTGCGATACACAGTGAGAATAGCACTCCCATCTGTTCGCAGCAAGTACAGTGTATTGGACTGAAAAGGAGCTACTGTTCTTGTCAGTATCCTAAGCAGAGTTGAAGAAGATATGGCCCATGTGTGTAGGAAGCACAGTTCATTTTTTCTGAGCAAGCTCAATGTTCGGACCACATAGGAAACACAGTAAAGTGGAAGAGTGCTCTTTTCTCAAAAGCAGGGTGTGTTTCTTGTAAGGCCAACTAGCGTTTGTTTCCCAGTCCTAAATGGAGTTGAATCCCATGCAGTTTCTGGTCCTACGAGCAAGAGTTGTTTTTTGGAAAGAAGAGTCACTATTGCGCTCCCATTGCCATACACAGTGCAAAGAGCACTCACGTCAGTTCCCAGCAAGTAAAGTGTATTGGACTGAAGAGGAGCTACTGTACTTGTCAATTTCCTAAGCAGAGTTGAACTAGATATGGACCCTGTGTGTAGGAAGCACAGTTCTTTTGTTCTGAGCAAGCTCACTGTTCTGGCCCTATAGGAAACACAGTAGAGTAGAAGAGTGCTCTTTTCTCAAAAGCAGATTGTGTTTCCTGTAAGGTGAGCTAGAGTTTGTTTCCCAGTCCTGAATGGATTTGAGGACATGCAGTTTCTGGTCGTATGAGCAAGAGTTGTTTTATGGTAAGAAGAGTCACTATTGTGCTCCCATTGCCATACACAGTGCAAATAGCACTCACGTCTGTTCTCAGCAAGTACAGTGTATTGGACTGAAAAGGAGCTACTGTTCTTGTCAGTTTCCTAAGCAGAGTTGAACTAGATATGGCCCTTGTGTGTAGGAAGCACAGTTCTTTTGTTCTCAGCAAGCTCACTGTTCTGGCCCTATAGGAATCACAGTAGAGTACAAGAGTGCTCTTTTCTCAAAAGCAGAGTGTGTTTCCTGTAAGGCGAGGTAGCGTTTGTTTCCCAGTCAGAAATGGAGTTGAATCACTTGCACTTTCTATTCCAACGAGCAAGAGTTGTTTTTTGGTAAGAGGAGTCACTATTGCGCTCCCATTGCCATACACAGGGCAAATAGCACTCGCATCTGTTCCCAGCAAGTACAGTGTATTGGACTGAAGAGGAGCTACTGTCCTTGGCAGATTCCTAAACAGAGTTGAACTAGATATGGCTCGTGTGTGTAGGAAGCACAGTTCTTTTGTTCTGAGCTAGCTCACTGTTCGGACCCCATAGGAAACACAGTAGAGTAGAAGAGTGCCCTTTTCTGAAAAGCAGAGTGTGTTTCTTGTAAGGCGAGCTAGCGTTTGTTTCCCAGTCCTAAATGGAGTTGAATCACATGCAGTTTCTGGTCCTATGAGCAAGAGTTGTTTTCTGGTAAGAAGACTCACTATTATGCTCCCATTGTCATACACAGGGCAAATAGCACTGGTGTCTGTTCCCAGCATGTACAATGTATTGGACTGAAGAGGGTCTACTGTTCTTGTCAGTTTCCTAAGCAGATTTGAACTAGATATGGCCCGTGTGTGTAGGAAGCACAGTTCTTTTCTTCTGAGCAAGCTCACTGTTTTGGGCCGATAGGAAACAGAGTAGAGTAGAAGAGTGCTCTTTTCTCAAAAGCAGAGTGTGTTTCTTATAAGGCGAGCTAGCGTTTGTTTCCCAGTCAGAAATGGAGTTGAACCCCAAGCAGTTTCTGGTCCTACGAGCAAGAGTTTTTTTCTTAAGAAGAGTCACTATTGCGCTTCCATTGCCATACACAGTGCAAATAGCACTCACGTCTGTTCCCAGCAAGTACAGTGAATTGGACTGAACAGGAGCTCCTGTTCTTGTCAGTTTCCTAAGCAGAGTTGAACTAGATATGGCCCGTGTTTGTAGGAAGCACAGTTCTTTTGTTCTGAGCAAGCTCACTGTTCGGACCACATGGAAACACAGTAGAGTAGAAGAGTGCTCTTTTCTCAAAAGCAGAGTGTGTTTCTTGTAAGGCGAGCTAGTGTTTGTTTCCCAGTCAGAAATGGAGTTGAATCCCATTCAGTTTCTGGTCCTAGCAGCAAGAGTTTTTTTCTGTTAAGAAGAGTCACTATTGTGCTCCCATTGCCATACACAGTGCAAATAGCACTCGCATCTGTTCCCAGCAAGTACAGTGTATTGGACTGAACAGGAGCTACTGTTCCTGTCAGTTTCCTAAGCAGAGTTGAACTAGATATGGTGCGTGTGTAGGAAGTACAGTTCTTTTGTTCTGAGCAAGCTCACTGTTCGGACCCCTTAGGAAATCCAGTAGAGTAGAAGAGTGCTCTTTTCTCAAAAGCAGAGTGTGTTTCTTGTAAGGCGAGCTAGCGTTTGTTTCCCAGTCCTAAATGGAGTTGAATCCCATGCAGTTTTTGGTCCTATGAGCAATAGTTGTTTTCTGGTAAGGAAAGTCACTATTGTGCTTCCATTGCCATACACTGTGCAAATAGCACTCGCGTCTGTAACCAGCATGTACAGTGTATTGGACTGAAGAGGAGTTACTGCTCATGTCAGTTTCCTAAGCAAGTTGAACTAGATATGGCCCGTGTGTGTAGGAAGCACAGTTCTTTTGTTCTGAGCAAGCTCACTGTTCTGACCCCATAGGAAATACAGTAGAGAAGAAGAGTGCTCTTTTCTCAAAAGCAGAGTTTGTTTCTTGGGGGGTGAGCTAGCGTTTGTTTCCCCGTCCTAAATTAAGTTGAGTCACATGCAGTTCTTGGTCCGACGAGCAAGAGTTGTTTTCTGGTAAGGAAAGTCACTATTGCGCTCCCATTGCCATACATAGTGCAAATAGCACTGGCGTCTGTTCACAGCAAGTACAGTGTATTGGACTGAAGAGGAGCTACTGCTCTTGTCAGTTTCCTAAGCAGAGTTGAACTAGATATGTCCCGTGTGTGTAGGAAGCACAGTTCTTTTGTTCTGAGCAAGCTCACTGTTCTGACCCCATAGGAAACACAGTAGAGTAGAAGAGTGCCCTTTTCTCAAAAGCAAAGTGTGTTTCTTGTAAGGCGAGCTAGCGTTTGTTTCCCAGTCCTAAATGGAGTTGAATCACATGCAGTTTCTGGTGCTACGAGCAAGAGTTGTTTTCTGGTAACAAGAGTCACTATTGCGTTCCCATTGCCATACACAGTGCAAATAGCACTCACGTATGTTCCCAGCAAGTACAGTGTATTGGACTGAACAGGAGCTACTGTTCTTGTCAGTTTCCTAAGCAGAGTTGAACTAGATATGGCCCGTGTGTGTAGGAAGCACAGTTCTTTTGTTCTGAGCAAGCTCACTGTTCGGACACCATAGGAAACCCAGTAGAGTAGAAGAGTGCTCTTTTCTCAAAAGAAGAGTGTGCTTCTTATAAGGCGAGGTAGTGTTTTTTTCCCAGTCCTAAATGAAGTTGAATCCCATGCAGATTCTGATCCTACGAGCAAGAGTTGTTTTCTGGTGAGAAGACTCACTATTGTGCTCCCATTGCGATACACAGTGAAAATAGCACTCGCATCTGTTCGCAGCAAGTACAGTGTATTGGACTGAAAAGGAGCTTCTGTTCTTGTCAGTTTCCTAAGCAGAGTTGAAGAAGATATGGCCCATGTGTGTAGGAAGCACAGTTCATTTTTTCTGAGCAAGCTCAATGTTCGGACCACATAGGAAACACAGTAAAGTGGAAGAGTGTTCTTTTCTCAAAAGCAGGGTGTGTTTCTTGTAAGGCAAACTAGCGTTTGTTTCCCAGTCCTAAATGGAGTTGAATCCCATGCAGTTTCTGGTCCTACGAGCAAGAGTTGTTTTCTGGTAAGAAGAGTCACTATTGTGCTCCCATTGCCATATACAGTGCAAATAGCACTCGCGTCTGTTCCCAGCAATGACAGTGTATTGAACTGAAGAGGATCTACTGTTCTTGTCAGTTTCCTAAGCAGAGTTGAACTAGATATGGCCCGTGTGTGTAGGAAGCACAGTTCTTTTGTTCTGAGCAACCTCACTGTTCGGACCCCATAGGAAACACAGTAGAGTTGAAGAGTGCTCTTTTCTCAAAAGAAGAGTGAGTTTCTTGTAAGGAGAGCTAGTGTTTGTTTCCCAGTCCTAAATGGAGTTGAATCACATGCAGTTTATGGTCCTACGTGCAAGAGTTGTTTTCTGCTAAGGAAAGTCACTATTGCGCTCCCATTGCCATACATAGTGCAAAAAGCATTCGCGTCTGTTTCCAGCAAGAACAGTGTATTGGACTGAAGAGGAGCTACTGCTCTTGTCAGTTTCCTAAGGAGAGTTGAACTAGATTTGGCCCGTGTGTGTAGGAAGCACAGTTCTTTTGTTCTGAGCAACCTCACTGTTCGGACCATATGGAAACACAGTAGAGTAGAAGAGTGCTCTTTTCTCAAAAGCAGAGTTTGTTTCTTGTAAGGAGAGCTAGTGTTTGTTTCCCAGTCAGAAATGAAGCTGAACACCATGCAATTTCTGGTCCTACGAGCAAGAGTTGTTTTCTGGTAAGAAGAGTCACTGTTGTGCTCCCATTGCCATACACAGGGCAAAAAGCACTGGCGTCTGTTCCCAGCATGTACAGTGTATTGGACTGAAGAGGATCTACTGTTCTTGTCAGTTTCCTAAGCAGAATTGAACTAGATATGGCCCTGTGTGTAGGAAGCACAGTTCTTTTGTTCTGAGCAAGCTCACTGTTCTGACCCAATAGGTAACACAGTAGAGTAGAACAGTGCTCTTATCTCAAAAGCAGATTGTGTTTCTTATAAGGCGAATTAGCGTTTGTTTCCCAGTCCTAAATGGAGTTGAATCCCACGCAGTTTCTGGTCCTACGAGCAAGAGTTGTTTTTTGGTAAGAAGAGTCACTATTGCGGTCCCATTGCCATACACAGGGCAAATGGCACTCGCGTCTGTTCCCAGCTAGTACAGTGTATTGGACTGAAGAGGAGCTACTGTTCTTGTCAGTTTCCTAAGCAGAGTTGAACTACATATGGCCCGTGTGTGTAGGAAGCACAGTTCTTTTGTTCTGAGCAAGCTCACTGTTCGGACCATATGGAAACACAGTAGAGTACAAGAGTGCTCTTTTCTCAAAAGCAGAGTGTGTTTCTTGTAAGGCGAGCTAGTGTTTGTTTCCTAGTCAGAAATGGAGTAGAACCCCATGCAGTTTCTGGTCTTACGAGCAAGAGTTTTTTTCTGTTAAGAAGAGTAACTATTGCGCTCCCGTTGCCATACACAGTGCAAATAGCCCTCGAGTCTGTTCCCAGCAAGTACAGTGTATTGGACTGAACAGGAGCTACTGTTCTTGTCAGTTTCCTAAGCAGAGTTGAACTAGATATGGCCCGTGTGTAGGAAGCACAGTTCTTTTTTTCTGAGCAAGCTCACTGTTTGGACCATATAAAAACACAGTAGAGTAGAAGAGTGCTGTTTTCTCAAAAGCAGAGTGTGTTTCTTGTATGGCGAGCTAGTGTTTGTTTCCCAGTCCTCAATGAAGTTGAATCCCATGCAGATTCTGATCCTATGAGCAAGAGTTGTTTTCTGGTAAGAAGACTCACTATTGTTCTCCCATTGCGATACACAGTGAAAATACCACTCGCATCTGTTCGCAGCAAGTACAGTGTATTGGACTGAAAAGGAGCTACTGTTCTTGTCAGTTTCCTAAGCAGAGTTGAAGTAGATATGGCCCATGTGTGTAGGAAGCACAGTTCTTTTGTTCTGAGCTAGCTCACTGTTCGGACCCCATAGGAAACACAGTAGAGTGGAAGAGTGCTCTTTTCTCAAAAGCAGGGTGTGTTTCTTGTAAGGCCAACTAGCGTTTGTTTCCCAGTCCTAAATGGAGTGGAATCCCATGAAGTTTCTGCTCCTACAAGCAAGAGTTGATTTCTGGTAAAGAAAGTCACTATTGTGCTCCCATTGCCATATACAGTGCAAATAGCACTCGCGTCTGTTCCCAGCAAAGACAGTGTATTGGACAGAAGAGGATCTACTGTTCTTGTCAGTTTCCTAAGCAGAGTTGAACTAGATATGGCCCGTGTGTGTAGGAAGCACAGTTGTGTTGTTCTGAGAAAGCTCACTGTTTGGACCCCATAGGAAACACAGTAGAGTAGAAGAGTGCTCCTTTCTCAAAAGAAGAGTGTGTTTCTTGTAAGGCGAGCTAGCGTTTGTTTCCCAGTACTAAATGGAGTTGAATCACAGGCAATTTCTGGTTTTAAGCGCAATAGTTGTTTTCTGGTAAGGAAAGTCACTATTGCGCTCCCGTTGCCATACATAGTGCACATAGCACACGCGTCTGTTCCCAGCAAGTACAGTGTATTGGACTGAACAGGAGCTACTGTTCTTGTCAGTTTCCTAAGCAGAGTTGAACTAGATATGGCCCGTGTGTGTAGGAAGCACAGTTCTTTTGTTCTGAGCAAGCTCACTGTACTGGCCCTATAGGAAACACAGTAGAGAAGAAGAGTGCTCTTTTCTCAAAAGCAGAATGTGTTTCTTGTAAGGTGAGCTAGCGTTTGTTTCCCAGTCCTAAATGAAGTTGAGTCACATGCAGTTTTTGGTCTAATGAGCAAGAGTTGTTTTCTGGTAAGGAAAGTCACTATTGCACTCCCATTGCCATACATAGTGCAAATAGCACTATCGTCTGTTCCCAGCATCTACAGTTATTGGACTGAAGAGGAGCTACTGCTCTTGTCAGTTTCCTCATGAGAGTTGAACTAGATATGCCCCGTGTGTGTAGGAAGCATAGTTCTTTTGTTCTGAGCAAGCTCATTGTTCGGATCATAAGAAACACAGTAGAGTAGAAGAGTGCTCTTTTCTCAAAAGCAGAGTGTGTTTCTTGTAAGTTGAGCTTGTGTTTGTTTCCCAGTCAGAAATGGAGTTGAATCCCATGCAGTTTCTGGTCCTACAAGCAAGAGTTGTTTTCTGGTAAGAAGAGTCACTATTGTGCTCCCATTGCCATATACAGTGCAAATAGCACTGGCGTCTGTTCGCAGCAAGTACAATGTATTGGACTGAACAGGAGCTACTGTTCTTGTCAGTTTCCTAAGCAGAGTTGAACTAGATATGGCCCGTGTGTGTAGGAAGCACAGTTCTTTTGTTCTGAGCAAGCTCACTGTACTGGCCCTATAAGAAACACAGTAGAGAAGAAGAGTGCTCTTTTCTCAAAAGCAGACTGTGTTTCTTGTAAGGTGAGCTAGCGTTTGTTTCCCAGTCCTAAATGAAGTTGAGTCACATGCAGTTTTTGGTCCTACGAGCAAGAGTTGTTTTCTGGTAAGGAAAGAAACTATTGTGCTCCCCTTGCCATACATAGTGCAAATAGCACTCGCGCCTCTTCCCAGCATCTACAGTTATTGGACTGAAGAGGAGGTACTGCTCTTGTCAGTTTCCTCATGAGAGTTGAACTAGATATGGCCCGAGTGTGTAGGAAGCACAGTTCTTTTGTTCTGAGCAAGCTCACTGTTCGGACCCCATAGAAAACACAGTAGAGTAGAAGAGTGCCCTTTTCTCAAAAGCACAGTGTGTTTCTTGTAAGGCGAGCTAGCGTTTGTTTCCAAGTACTAAATGGAGTTGAATCACATGCAGTATTTGGTCCTACGAGCAAGAGTTGTTTTCTGGTAAGGAAAGTCACTATTGCGCTCCCATTGCCATACATAGTGCATATAGCCCTCACTTTGTTTCCCAGCAAGTACAGTGTATTGGACTGAAGAGGAGCTACTGCTCTTGTCAGTTTCCTAAGGAGAGTTGAACTAGATATGGTCCGTGTGTGTAGGAAGCACAGTTCTTTTGTTCTGAGCAAGCTCACTGTTCGGACCACTTAGGAAACACAGTAGAGTAGAAGAGTGCCCTTTTCTCAAAAGCAGAGTGTGTTTCTTGTAAGGTGAGCTAGCGTTTGTTTCCCAGTCCTAAATGGAGTTGAATGACATGAAGTCTCTGGTCCTATGAGCAAGAGTTGTTTTCTGGTAAGAAGAGACATTATTGTGTTCCCATTGCCATACACAGTGCAAATAGCACTCAGGTCTGTTCCCAGGAAGTACAGTGTATTGGAGTGAAGAGGAGCTACTGTTCTTGTCAGTTTCCTAAGCAGAGTTGAACTATATATGGCCCGTGTGTGTAGGAAGCACATTTCTTTTGTTCTGAGCAAGCTCACTGTTCTGGCCCTATAGGAAACACAGTAAAGTAGAAGAGTGCTCTTTTCTCAAAAGTAGAGTGTGTTTCTTATAAGGCCAGGTAGTGTTTGTTTCCCAGCCCTAATAGGAGTTGAATCACATGCACTTTCTATTCCTACGAGCAAGAGTTGTTTTTTGGTAAGAAGAGACACTATTGCGCTCCCATTGCCATACACAGGGCAAATAGCACTCGCGTCTGTTCCCAGCAAGTACAGTGTATTGGACTGAACAGGAGCTACTGTTCCTGTCAGTTTCCTAAGCAGAGTTAAACTAGATATGGCCCGTGTGTGTAGGAAGCACAGTTCTTTTGTTCTGAGCAAGCTCACTGTTCTGGCCCTATAGGAAACACAGTAGAGTAGAAGAGTGCTCTATTCTCAAAAGTAGAGTGTGTTTCTTGTAAAGCGAGGTAGTGTTTGTTTCCCAGTCCTAAATGAAGTTGAGTCACATGCAGTTTTTGGTCTTACGAGCAAGAGTTGTTTTCTGGTAAGGAAAGTCACTATTGCGCTCCCATTGCCATACATAGTGCAAATAGCACTATCGTCTGTTCCCAGCATCTACAGTTATTGGACTGAAGAGGAGCTACTGCTCTTGTCAGTTTCCTCATGAGAGTTGAACTAGATATGTCCCGAGTGTGTAGGAAGCACAGTTCTTTTTTTGTGAGCATGCTCACTGTTCGCACCCCATAGAAAACACAGTAGAGTAGAAGAGTGCCCTTTTTTCAAAAGCACAGTGTGTTTCTTGTAATGCGAGCTAGCGTTTGTTTCCCAGTACTAAAAGGAGTTGAATCACATGCAGTATTTGGTCCTACGAGCAAGAGTTGTTTTGTGGTAAGGAAAGTCACTATTGCGGTCCCATTGCCATACATAGTGCATATAGCCCTCGCTTTGTTTCCCAGCAAGTACAGTGTATTGGACTGAAAAGGAGCTACTGCTCTTGTCAGTTTCCTAAGGAGAGTTGAACTAGATATGGCCCGTGTGTGTAGGAAGCACAGTTCTTTTGTTCTGAGCTAGCTCACTGTTCGGACCCCATAGGAAACACAGTAGAGTAGAGGAGTGCCCTTTTCTCAAAAGCACAGTGTGTTTCTTGTAAGGCGAGCTAGCGTTTGTTTCCCAGTCCTAAATGGAGTGGAATCCCATGCAGTTTCTGGTCCTACAAGCAAGAGTTGTTTTCTGGTAGGAAAGTCACTATTGCGCTCCCATTGCCATATACAGTGTAAATAGCACTCGCGTCTGTTCCCAGCAAAGACAGTGTATTGGACAGAAGAGGATCTACTGTTCTTGTCAGTTTCCTAAGCAGAGTTGAACTAGATATGTCCCGTGTGTAGGAAGCACAGTTGTTTTGTTCTGAGAAAGCTCACTGTTTGGTCCCCATAGGAAACACAGTAGAGTAGAAGAGTGCTCTTTTCTCAAAAGAAGAGTCTGTTTCTTGTAAGGCGAGCTAGCGTTTGTTTCCCAGTACTATATGGAGTTGAATCAAATGCAATTTCTGGTTTTAAGCGCAAGAGTTGTTTTCTGGTAAGGAAAGTCACTATTGCGCTCCCATTGCCATACATATTGCAAATAGCATTCGCCTCTGTTTCGAGCAAGTACAGTGTATTGGACTGAAGAGGAGCTACTGCTCTTGTCAGTTTCCTAAGGAGAGTTGAACTAGATATGGCCCGTGTGTGTAGGAAGCATAGTTCTTTTGTTCTGAGCAAGCTCACTGTTCGGATCATATGGAAACACAGTAGAGTAGAAGAGTGCCCTTTTCTCAAAAGCAGAGTGTTTTTCTTGTAAGGTGAGCTAGCGTTTGTTTCCCAGTCCTAAATGGAGTTGAATGACATCAGTTTCTGGTCCTATGAGCAAGAGTTGTTTTCTGGTAAGAAGAGACACTATTGTGTTCCCATTGCCATACACAGTGAAAATAGCACTCACGTCTGTTCCCAGCAAGTACAGTGTTTTGGATTGAGGAGGAACAACTGTTCTTGTCAGTTTTATAAACAGAGTTGAACTAGATATGGCCCGTGTGTGTAGGAAGCACATTTCTTTGTTCTGAGCAAGCTCACTGTTCGGACCCCATAGGAAACACAGTAGAGTAGAAGAATGCTCTTTTCTCAAAAGCAGAGTGTGTTTCTTGTAAGGCGAGCTAGTGTTTGTTTCCCAGTCAGAAATGGAGTTGAATCCCATCCAGTTTCTGGTCCTATGAGCAAGAGTTTTTTTCTGTTAAGAAGAGTCACTATTGTGGTCCCATTGCCATACACATTGCAAATAGCACACGCATTTGTTCCCAGAAAGTACAGTGTATTGGACTGAACAGGAGCTACTGTTCTTGTCAGTTTCCTAAGCAGAGTTGAACTAGATATGGCCCGTGTGTGTAGGAAGCACAGTTCTTTTGTTCTGAGCAAGCTCACTGTACTGGCCCTATAGGAAACACAGTAGAGAAGAAGAGTGCTTTTTTCTCAAAAGCAGAGTGTGTTTCTTGTAAGGTGAGCTAGCGTTTGTTTCCCAGTCCTAAATGAAGTTGAGTCACATGCAGTTTTTGGTCCTACGAGCAAGAGATGTTTTCTGGTAAGGAAAGTCATTGTTGCGCTCCCATTGCCGTACATAGTGCATATAGCACTCGCGTCTGTTCCCAGCCAGTACAGGGTATTGGACTGAAGAGGAGCTACTGCTCTTGTCAGTTTCCTAAGGGGGGTTGAACTAGATATGGCCCTTGTGTGTAGGAAGCACAGTTCTTTTGTTCTGAGCAAGCTCACTGTTCGGACCCCATAGGAAACACAGTAGAGTAGAAGAGTGCCCTTTTCTCAAAAGCAGAGTGTGTTTCTTGTAAGACGAGCTAGCGTTTGTTTCCCAGTCCTAAATGAAGTTGTATCACATGAACTTTCTATTCCTACGAGCAAGAGTTGTTTTTTGGTAAGAAGAGTCACTATTGCGCTCCCATTGCCATACACAGGGCACAAAGCACTCGCGTCTGTTCTCAGCAAGTACAGTGTATTAGACTGAAGAGGAGCTACTGTTCTTGTCAGTTTCCTAAGCAGAGTTGAACTAGATATGGCCCGTGTGTGTAGGAACCACAGTTCTTTTGTTCTGAGCCAGCTCACTGTTCTGACCCCATAAGAAACACAGTAGAGTAGAAGAGTGTTCTTTTCTCAAAAGCAGAATGTGTTTCTTGTAAGGCGAGCTAGCGTTTGTTTCCCAGTCCTAAATGGAGTTGAATCACATGCAGTTTCTGGTCCTACGAGCAAGAGTTGTTTTCTGGTAAGGAAAGTCACTATTGCGTTCCCATTGACATACACTGTGCAAATAGCACTCGTGTCTGCTTCCAACAAGTACAGTGTATTGGACTGAAGAGGATGTACTGTTCTTGTCAGTTTCCTAAGCAGAGTTGAACTAGATATGGCCCGTGTGTGTAGGAAGCGCAGTTCTTTTGTTGTGAGCAAGCTCACTGTTCGGACCATATGGAAACACAGTAGAATAGAAGAGTCCTCTTTTCTCAAAAGCAGAGTGTGTTTCTTATAAGGCGAGCTAGTGTTTGTTTCCCAGTCCTAAATGGAGTTGAATCACATGCAGATTCTGATCCTACGAGCAAGAGTTGTTTTCTGGTAAGAAGAGTCACTATTGTGCTCCCATTGCGATACACAGTGAAAATAGCACTCGCATCTGTTCGCAGCAAGTACAGTGTATTGGACTGAAAAGGAGCTACTGTTCTTGTCAGTTTCCTAAGCAGAGTTGAAGTAGATATGGCCCATGTGTGTAGGAAGCACAGTTCTTTTTTTCTGAGCAAGCTCACTGTTCGGACCCCATAGGAAACACAGTAGAGTGGAAGAGTGCTCTTTTCTCAAAAGCAGGGTGTATTTCTTGTAAGGCCATCTAGCATTTGTTTCCCAGTCCTAAATGGAGTTGAATCCCATGCAGTTTCTTGTCCTAAGAGCAAGAGTTGTTTTCTGGTAAGGAAAGTCACTATTGCGCTCCCATTGCCATATACAGTGCAAATAGCACTCGCGTCTGTTCCCAGCAAAGACAGTGTATTAGACTGAAGAGGATCTACTGATCTTGTCAGTTTCCTAAACATAGTTGAACTAGATATGGCCCGTGTGTGTAGGAAGCGCACTTCTTTTCTTCTGAAGCAAGCTCACTGTTCGGACCCCATAGGAAACACAGTAGAGTAGAAGAGTGCTCTTTTCTCAAAAGCAGAGTGTGTTTCTTGTGAGGCGAGCTAGTGTTTGTTTCCCAGTCAGAAATGGAGTTGAATCCCATGCAGTTTCTGGTCCTACGAGCAAGAGTTTTTTTCTGTTAAGAAGAGTCACTATTGTGCTAACATTGCCATGCACAGTGCAAATAGCACTCACGTCTGTTCCCAGCATTTACAGTGTATTGGATTGAACAGGAGCTACTGTTCTTGTCAGTTTCCTAAGCAGAGTTGAACTAGATAAGGCCCGTGTGTGTAGGAAGCACAGTTCTTTTGTTCTGAGCAAGCTCACTGTACTGGCCCTATAGGAAACACAGTAGAGAAGAAGAGTGCTCTTTTTTCAAAAGCAGGGTGTGTTTCTTGTAAGGTGAGCTAGCGTTTGTTTCCCAGTCCTAAACGAATTTGAGTCACATGCAGTTTTTGGTCCTACAAGCAAGAGATGTTTTCTGGTAAGGAAAGTCACTATTGCGCTCCCATTGCCGTACATAGTGCATATAGCACTCGCGTCTGTTCCCAGCCAGTACAGGGTATTGGACTGAAGAGGAGCTACTGCTCTTGTCAGTTTCCTAAGGAGAGTTGAACTAGATATGGCCCTTGTGTGTAGGAAGCACAGTTCTTTTGTTCTGAGCAAGCTCACTGTTCGGAACCCATAGGAAACACAGTAGAGTAGAAGAGTGCCCTTTTCTCAAAAGCAGAGTGTGTTTCTTGTAAGACGAGCTAGCGTTTGTTTCCGAGTCCTAAATGGAGTTGAATGACATGCAGTTTCTGGTCCTATGAGCAAGAGTTGTTTTCTGGTAAGAAGAGTCACTATTGCGGTCCCAATGCCATACACAGTGCAAATAGCACTGGCGTCTGTTCGCAGCAAGTACAGTGTATTGGACTGAAGGGGAGCTACTGTTCCTGTCAGTTTCCTAAGCAGAGTTGAACTAGATATGGCCCGTGTGTGTAGGAAGCACAGTTCTTTTGTTCTGAGCAAGCTCACTGTTCTGGCCCTAGAGGAAACACAGTAGAGTAGAAGAGTGCTCTTTTCTCAAAAGTAGAGTGTGTTTCTTGTAAGGCGAGGTAGCGTTTGTTTCCCAGTCCTAAATGGAGTTGAATCACATGCACTTTCTATTCCTACGAGCAAGAGTTGTTTTTCGGTAAGAAGAGTCACTATTGCGCTCCCATTGACATACACAGGGGAAATAGCACTCGCGTCTGTTCCCAGCAAGTACAGTGTATTGGACTGAAGAGGAGCTACTGTTCTTGTCAGTTTCCTAAGCAGAGTTGAACTAGATATGGCCCGTGTGTGTAGGAAGCACAGTTCTTTTGTTCTGAGCAAGCTCACTGTTCTGACGCCATAGGAAACACAGTAGAGTAGAAGAGTGCCCTTTTCTCAAAAGCAGAGTGTGTTTCTTATAAGGCGAGCTAGCGATTGTTTCCCAGTCCTAAATGGAGTTGTATCACATGCAGTTTCTGGTCCTACCAGCAAGAGTTGTTTTCTGGTAAGGAAAGTCACTATTGCGTTCCCATTGACATACACTGTGCAAATAGCACTCGTGTCTGCTTCCAACATGTACAGTGTATTGGACGGAAGAGGAGCTACTGTTCTTGTCAGTTTCCTAAGCAGAGTTGAACTATATATGGCCCGTGTTTAGGAAGCGCAGTTCTTTTGTTGTGAGCAAGCTCACTGTTCAGACCATATGGAAACACAGTAGAGTAGAAGAGTGCCCTTTTCTCAAAATCAGGGTGTGTTTCTTGTAAGGCCATCTAGCATTTGTTTCCCAGTCCTAAATGGAGTTGAATCCCATGCAGTTTCTTGTCCTAAGAGCAAGAGTTTTTTTCTGGTAAGGAAAGTCACTATTGCGCTCCCATTGCCATATACAGTGCAAATAGCACTCGCGTCTGTTCCCAGGAAAGACAGTGTATTAGACTGAAGAGGATCTACTGTTCTTGTCAGTTTCCTAAACAGAGTTGAACTAGATATGGCCCGTGTGTGTAGGAAGCACAGTTCTTTTCTTCTGAAGCAAGCTCACTGTTCGGACCCCATAGGAAACACAGTAGAGTAGAAGAGTGCTCTTTTCTCAAAAGCAGAGTGTGTTTCTTGTGAGGCGAGCTAGTGTTTGTTTCCCAGTCAGAAATGGAGTTGAATCCCAGGCAGTTTCTGGTCCTACGAGCAAGAGTTTTTTTCTGTTAAGAAGAGTCACTGTTGTGCTAACATTGCCATACACAGTGCAAATAGCACACGCGTTTGTTCCCAGCAAGTACAGTGTATTGGATTGAACAGGAGCTACTGTTCTTGTCAGTTTCCTTAGCAGAGTTGAACTAGATATGGCCCGTGTGTGTAGGAAGCACAGTTCTTTTGTTCTGAGCAAGCTCACTGTTCTGGCCCTATAGGTAACACAGTAGAGTAGAAGAGTGTTCTTTTCTCAAAAGCAGAGTGTGTTTCTTGTAAGGCGAGCTAGCGTTTGTTTCCCAGTCCTAAATGGAGTTGAATCACATGCAGTTTCTGGTCCTACGAGCAAGAGTTGTTTTCTGGTAAGGAAAGTCACTATTGCGCTCCCATTGACATACACAGTGCAAATAGCACTCGTGTCTGCTTCCAACAAGTACAGTGTATTGGACTGAAAAGGAGCTACTGTTCTTGTCAGTTTCCTAAGCAGAGTTGAAGTAGATATGGCCCATGTGTGTAGGAAGCACAGTTCTTTTTTTCTGAGCAAACTCACTGTTCGGACCCCATAGGTAACACAGTAGAGTGGAAGAGTGCTCTTTTCTCAAAAGCAGGGTGTGTTTCGTGTTAGGCCAACTAGCGTTTGTTTCCCAGTCCTAAATGGAGTTGAATTCCATGCAGTTTCTGGTCCTACGAGCAAGAGTTGTTTTCTAGTAAGGAAAGTCACTATTGTGCTCCCATTGCCATATACAGTGCAAATAGCACTCGTGTCTGTTCCCAGCAAAGACAGTGTATTGGATTGAAGAGGAACTACTGTTCTTGTCAGTTTCCTAAACAGAGTTGAACTAGATATGGCCCATGTGTTTAGGAAGCACATTTCTTTGTTCTGAGCAAGCTCACTGTTCAGACCCCATAGGAAACACAGTAGAGTAGAAGAGTGCTCTTTTCTCAAAAGCAGAGTGTGTTTCTTGTAAGGCGAGCTAGTGTTTGTTTCCCAGTCAGAAATGGAGTTGAATCCCATCCAGTTTCTGGTCCTATGAGCAAGAGTTTTTTTCTGTTAAGAAGAGTCACTATTGTGGTCCCATTGCCATACACAGTGCAAATAGCACACGCATTTGTTCCCAGAAAGTACAGTGTATTGGACTGAAGAGGTGCTACTGTTCTTGTCAGTTTCCTAAAGAGAGTTGAACTAGATATGGCCCGTGTGTGTAGGAAGCACAGTTCTTTTGTTCTGAGCAAGCTCACTGTTCTGACCCCATAGGAAACACAGTAGAGTAGAAGAGTGCCCTTTTCTCAAAAGCAGAGTGTGTTTCTTGTAAGGCGAGCTAGCGTTTGTTTCCCAGTCCTAAATGGAGTTGAATCACATGCAGTTTCTGGTCCTACGAGCAAGAGTTGTTTTCTGGTAAGGAAAGTCACTATTGCGTTCCCATTGACATACACAGTGCAAATAGCACTCGTGTCTGCTTCCAACAAGTACAGTGTATTGGACTGAAAAGGAGCTACTGTTCTTGTCAGTTTCCTAAGCAGAGTTGAAGTAGATATGGCCCATGTGTGTAGGAAGCACAGTTCTTTTGTTCTGAGCAAGCTCACTGTACTGGCCCTATAGGAAACACAGTAGAGAAGAAGAGTTCTTTTTTCTCAAAAGCAGAGTGTGTTTCTTGTAAGGTGAGCTAGCGTTTGTTTCCCAGTCCTAAATGAAGTTGAGTCACATGCAGTTTTTGGTCTTACGATCAAGAGTTCTTTTCTGGTAAGAAAAGTCACTATTGCGCTCCCATTGCCATGCATAGTGCACACAGCACAAGCGTCTGTTCCCAGCAAGTACAGTGTATTGGACTGAAGAGGTGCTAGTGTTCTTGTCAGTTTCCTAAAGAGAGTTGAACTAGATATGGCCCGTGTGTGTAGGAAGCACAGTTCTTTTGTTCTGAGCAAGCTCACTGTACTGGCCCTATAGGAAACACAGTAGAGAAGAGGAGTGCTCTTTTTTCAAAAGCAGACTGTGTTTCTTGTAAGGTGAGCTAGCGTTTGTTTCCCAGTCCTAAATGAAGTTGAGGCACATGGAGTTTTTGTTCCTACGAGCAAGAGATGTTTTCTGGTAAGGAAACTCACTATTGCGCTCCCATAGCCGTACATAGTGCATATAGCACTCGCGTCTGTTCCCAGCCAGTACAGGGTATTGGACTGAAGAGGAGCTACTGCTCTTGTCAGTTTCCTAAGGAGAGTTGAACTAGATATGGCCCTTGTGTGTAGGAAGCACAGTTCTTTTGTTCTGAGCAAGCTCACTGTTCGGACCCCATAGGAAACACAGTAGAGTAGAAGAGTGCCCTTTTCTCAAAAGCAGAGTGTGTTTCTTGTAAGGCGAGCTAGCGTTTGTTTCCCAGTCCTAAATGGAGTTGTATCACATGCAGTTTCTGGTCCTACCAGCAAGAGTTGTTTTCTGGTAAGGAAAGTCACTATTGCGTTCCCATTGACATACACTGTGGAAATAGCACTCGTGTCTGCTTCCAACAAGTACAGTGTATTGGACTGAAGAGGAGCTAATGTTCTTGTCAGTTTCCTAAGCAGAGTTGAACTAGATATGGCCCGTGTGTGTAGGAAGCGCAGTTCTTTTGTTGTGAGCAAGCTCACTGTTCGGACCATATGGAAACACAGTAGAATAGAAGAGTCCTCTTTTCTCAAAATCAGAGTGTGTTTCTTATAAGGCGAGCTACTGTTTGTTTCTCAGTACTAAATGGAGTTGAATCACATGCAGATTCTGATCCTACGAGCAAGAGTTGTTTTCTGGTAAGAAGAGTCACTATTGTGCTCCCATTGCGATACACAGTGAAAATAGCACTCGCATCTGTTCGCAGCAAGTACAGTGTATTGGACTGAAAAGGAGCTACTGTTCTTGTCAGTTTCCTAAGCAGAGTTGAAGTAGATATGGCCCATGTGTGTAGGAAGCACAGTTCTTTTTTTCTGAGCAAGCTCACTGTTCGGACCCCATAGGAAACACAGTAGAGTGGAAGAGTGCTCTTTTCTCAAAAGCAGGGTGTATTTCTTGTAAGGCCATCTAGCATTTGTTTCCCAGTCCTAAATGGAGTTGAATCCCATGCAGTTTCTTGTCCTACGAGCAAGAGTTGTTTTCTGGTAAGGAAAGTCACTATTGCGCTCCCATTGCCATATACAGTGCAAATAGCCCTCGTGTCTGTTCCCAGCAAAGACAGTGTATTAGACTGAAGAGGATCTACTGTTCTTGTCAGTTTCCTAAACAGAGTTGAACTAGATATGGCCCGTGTGTGTAGGAAGCGCAGTTCTTTTCTTCTGAAGCAAGCTCACTGTTCGGACACCATAGGAAACACAGTAGAGTAGAAGAGTGCTCTTTTCTCAAAAGCAGAGTGTGTTTCTTGTGAAGCGAGCTAGTGTTTGTTTCCCAGTCAGAAATGCAGTTGAATCCCATGCAGTTTCTGGTCCTACGAGCAAGAGTTTTTTTCTGTTAAGAAGAGTCACTATTGTGCTAACATTGCCATACACAGTGCAAATAGCACACGCGTTTGTTCCCAGCAATTACAGTGTATTGGATTGAACAGGAGCTACTGTTCTTGTCAGTTTCCTAAGCAGAGTTGAACTAGATAAGGCCCGTGTGTGTAGGAAGCACAGTTCTTTTGTTCTGAGCAAGCTCACTGTACTGGCCCTATAGGAAACACAGTAGAGAAGAAGAGTGCTCTTTTTTCAAAAGCAGAGTGTGTTTCTTGTAAGGTGAGCTAGCGTTTGTTTCCCAGTCCTAAACGAAGTTGAGTCACATGCAGTTTTTGGTCCTACAAGCAAGAGTTGTTTTCTGGTAAGGAAAGTCACTATTGTGCTCCCATTGCCGTACATAGTGCATATAGCACTCGCGTCTGTTCCCAGCCAGTACAGTGTATTGGACTGAAGAGGAGCTACTGCTCTTGTCAGTTTCCTAAGGAGAGTTGAACTAGATATGGCCCTTGTGTGTAGGAAGCACAGTTCTTTTGTTCTGAGCAAGCTCACTGTTCGGACCCCATAGGAAACACAGTAGAGTAGAAGAGTGCCCTTTTCTCAAAAGCAGAGTGTGTTTCTTGTAAGACGAGCTAGCGTTTGTTTCCGAGTCCTAAATGGAGTTGAATGACATGCAGTTTCCGGTCCTATGAGCAAGAGTTGTTTTCTGGTAAGAAGAGTCACTATTGCGCTCCCAATGCCATACACAGTGCAAATAGCACTGGCGTCTGTTCGCAGCAAGTACAGTGTATTGGACTGAAGAGGAGCTACTGTTCCTGTCAGTTTCCTAAGCAGAGTTGAACTAGATATGGCCCGTGTGTGTAGGAAGCACAGTTCTTTTGTTCTGAGCAAGCTCACTGTTCTGGCCCTATAGGAAACACAGTAGAGTAGAAGAGTGCTCTATTCTCAAAAGTAGAGTGTGTTTCTTGTAAAGCGAGGTAGCGTTTGTTTCCCAGTCCTAAATGAAGTTGTATCACATGAACTTTCTATTGCTACGAGCAAGAGTTGTTTTTTGGTAAGAAGAGTCACTATTGCGCTCCCATTGCCATACACAGGGCACAAAGCACTCGCGTCTGTTCTCAGCAAGTACAGTGTATTGGACTGAAGAGGAGCTACTGTTCTTGTCAGATTCCTAAGCAGAGTTGAACTAGATATGGCCCGTGTGTGTAGGAAGCACAGTTCTTTTGTTCTGAGCAAGCTCACTGTTCTGACCCCATAGGCAACACAGTAGAGTAGAAGAGTGCCCTTTTCTCAAAAGCAGAGTGTGTTTCTTGTAAGGCGAGCTAGCGTTTGTTTCCCAGTCCTAAATGGAGTTGTATCACATACAGTTTCTGGTCCTACCAGCAAGAGTTGTTTTCTGGTAAGGAAAGTCACTATTGCGTTCCCATTGACATACACTGTGCAAATAGCACTCGTGTCTGCTTCCAACAAGTACAGTGTATTGGACGGAAGAGGAGCTAACGTTCTTGTCAGTTTCCTAAGCAGAGTTGAACTATATATGGCCCGTGTGTGTAGGAAGCGCAGTTCTTTTGTTGTGAGCAAGCTCACTGTTCGGACCATATGGAAACACAGTAGAGTAGAAGAGTCCTCTTTTCTCAAAAGCAGAGTGTGTTTCTTGTAAGGCCATCTAGCATTTGTTTCCCAGTCCTAAATGGAGTTTAATCCCATGCAGTTTCTTGTCCTACGAGCAAGAGTTGTTTTCTGGTAAGAAGAGTCACTATTGTGCTCCCATTGCGATACACAGTGAAAATAGCACTCGCATCTGTTCCCAGCAAGTACAGTGTATTGGACTGAACAGGAGCTACTGTTCTTGTCAGTTTCCTAAGCAGAGTTGAACTAGATATGGCCCGTGTGTATAGGAAGCACAGTTCTTTTGTTCTGAGCAAGCTCACTGTACTGGCCCTATAGGAAACACAGTAAAGAAGAAGGGAGCTCTTTTCTCAAAAGCAGTGTGTGTTTCTTGGAAGGTGAGCTAGCGATTGTCCTCAAGTCCCAAATGAAGTTGAGTCACATGCAGTTTTTGGTCCTACGAGCAAGAGTTGTTTTCTGGTAAGTAAAGTCACTATTGCGCTCCCATTGCCATACATAATGCAAATAGCACTCGCGTCTGTTCCCAGCAAGTACAGTGTATTGGACTGAAGAGGAGCTACTGTTCTTGTCAGTTTCCTAAGCAGAGTTGAACTAGATATGGCCCGTGTGTGTAGGAAGCGCAGTTCTTTTGTTCTGAGCAAGCTCACTGTTGAGACCATATGGAAACACAGTAGAGTAGAAGAGTCCTCTTTTCTCAAAAGCAGAGTGTGTTTCTTATAAGGCGAGCTACTGTTTGTTTCCCAGTCCTAAATGGAGTTGAATCACATGCAGATTCTGATCCTACGAGCAAGAGTTGTTTTTTGGTAAGAACACTCACTATTGTGCTCCCATTGCGATACACAGTGAAAATAGCACTCGCATCTGTTCGCAGCAAGTACAGTGTATTGGACTGAAAAGGAGCTACTGTTCTTGTCAGTTTCCTAAGCAGAGTTGAAGTAGATATGGCCCATGTGTGCAGGAAGCACAGTTCTTTTGTTCTGAACAAGCTCACTGTTCTGGGCCTAGAGGAAACACAGTAGAGTAGAAGAATGCTCTTTTCTCAAAAGCAGAGTGTGTTTCTTGTAAGGCGAGCTAGCGTTTGTTTCCCAGTCCTAAATGGAGTTGAATCACATGCAGTTTCTGGTCCTACGAGCAAGAGATATTTTCTGGTAAGAAGAGACACTATTGTGTTCCCATTGCCATACACAGTGCAAATAGCACTGACGTCTGTTCCCAGCAAGTACAGTGTATTGGACTGAAGAGGAGCTACTGTTCTTGTCTGTTTCCTAAGCAGAGTTGAACTAGATAGGGCCCGTGTGTGTAGGAAGCACAGTTCTTTTGTTCTGAGCAAGCTCACTGTTCTGGCCCTAGAGGAAACACAGTAGAGTAGAAGAGTGCTCTTTTCTCAAAAGTAGAGTGTGTTTCTTGTAAGGCGAGGTAGCGTTTGTTTCCCAGTCCTAAATGGAGTTGAATCACATGCACTTTCTATTCCTACGAGCAAGAGTTGTTTTTTGGTAAGAAGAGTCACTATTGCGCTCCCATTGACATACACAGGGGAAATAGCACTCGCGTCTGTTCCCAGCAAGTACAGTGTATTGGACTGAAGAGGAGCTACTGTTCTTGTCAGTTTCCTAAGCAGAGTTGAACTAGATATGGCCCGTGTGTGTAGGAAGCACAGTTCTTTTGTTCTGAGCAAGCTCACTGTACTGGCCCTATAGGAAACACAGTAGAGAAGTAGAGTGCTCTTTTCTCAAAATCAGAGTGTGTTTCTTGTAAGGTGAGCTACCGTTTGTTTCCCAGTCCTAAATAAAGTTGAGTCACATGCAGTTTTTGTTCCTACAAGCAAGAGTTGTTTTTTGGTAAGGAAAGTCACTGTTGCGCTTCCATTGCCATACATAGTGCAAATAGCACTCACGTCTGTTCCCAGCAAGTACAGTGTATTGGACTGAAGAGGAGCTACTGTTCTTGTCAGTTTCCTAAGCAGAGTTGAACTACATATGGCCCGTGTGTGTAGGAAGCGCAGTTCTTTTGTTCTGAGCAAGCTCACTGTTCGGACCCCATAGGAAACAGAGTAGAGTAGAAGAGTGCCCTTTTCTCAAAAGCAGAGTGTGTTTCTTGTAAGGCGAGCTAGCGTTTGTTTCCCAGTCCTAAATGGAGTTGAATGACATGCAGTTTCTGGTCCTCTGAGCAAGAGTTGTTTTCTGGTAAGAAGAGTCACTATTGCGGTCCCAATGCCATACACAGTGCAAATAACACTCGCGTCTGTTCTCAGCAAAGACAGTGTATTGGACTGAAGAGGATCTACTGTTCTTGTCAGTTTCCTAAACAGAGTTGAACTAGATATGGCCCGTGTGTGTAGGAAGCGCAGTTCTTTTCTTCTGAAGCAAGCTCACTGTTCGGACCCCATAGGAAACAAAGTAGAGTAGAAGAGTGCTCTTTTCTCAAAAGCAGAGTGTGTTTCTTGTGAGGCGAGCTAGTGTTTGTTTCCCAGTCAGAAAAGGAGTTGAATCCCATGCAGTTTCTGGTCCTACGAGCAAGAGTTTTTTTCTGTTAAGAAGAGTCATTATTGTGCTAACATTGCCATACACAGTGCAAATAGCACACGCGTTTGTTCCCAGCAAGTACAGTGTATTGGATTGAACAGGAGCTACTGTTCTTGTCAGTTTCCTTAGCAGATTTGAACTAGATATGGCCCGTGTGTGTAGGAAGCACAGTTCTTTTGTTCTGAGCAAGCTCACTGTTCTGGCCCTATAGGTAACACAGTAGAGTAGAAGAGGGTTCTTTTCTCAAAAGCAGAGTTTGTTTCTTGTAAGGCGAGCTAGCGTTTGTTTCCCAGTCCTAAATGGAGTTGAATCACATGCAGTTTCTGGTCCTACGAGCAAGAGTTGTTTTCTGGTAAGGAAAGTCACTATTGCGCTCCCATTGACATACACAGTGCAAATAGCACTCGTGTCTGCTTCCAACAAGTACAGTGTATTGGACTGAAAAGGAGCTACTGTTCTTGTCAGTTTTCTAAGCAGAGTTGAACTAGATATGGCCCGTGTGTGTAGGAAGCACAGTTCTTTTGTTCTGAGCAAGCTCACTGTTCGGATCATATCTAAACACAGTAGAGTAGAAGAGTCCTCTTTTCTCAAAAGCAGAGTGTGTTTCTTATAAGGCGAGCTAGTGTTTGTTTCCCAGTCTTAAATGGAGTTGAATCACATGCAGATTCTGATCCTACGAGCAAGAGTTGTTTTTTGGTAAGAACACTCACTATTGTGCTCCCATTGCGATACACAGTGAAAATAGCACTCGCATCTGTTCGCAGCAAGTACAGTGTATTGGACTGAAAAGGAGCTACTGTTCTTGTCAGTTTCATAAGCAGAGTTGAAGTAGATATGGCCCATGTGTGTAGGAAGCACAGTTCTTTTTTTCTGAGCAAGCTCACTGTTCGGACCCCGTAGGAAACACAGTAGAGTGGAAGAGTGCTCTTTTCTCAAAAGCAGGGTGTGTTTCTTGTAAGGCCAACTAGCGTTTGTTTCCCAGTCCTAAACGGAGTTGAATCCGATGCAGTTTCTGGTCCTATGAGCAAGAGTTGTTTTCTGGTAAGGAAAGTCACTATTGCACTCCCATTGCCATATACAGTGCAAATAACACTCGCGTCTGTTCCCAGCAAAGACAGTGTATTGGACTGAAGAGGATCTACTGTTCTTGTCAGTGTCCTAAGCAGAGTTGAACTAGATATGGCCCGTGTGTGTAGGAAGCACAGTTCTTTTGTTCTGAGCAAGCTCACTGCTCTGGCCCTATAGGAAACACAGCAGAGTAGAAGAGTGCTCTTTTCTCAAAAGTAGAGTGTGTTTCTTGTAAGGCGAGGTAGCGTTTGTTTCCCAGTCCTAAATGCAGTAGAATCACATGCACTTTCTATTCCTACGAGCAAGAGTTGTTTTCTGTTAACAAGAGTCACTATTGCGCTCCCATTGCCATACACAGGGCACAAAGCACTCGCGTCTGTTCCCAGCAAGTACAGTGTATTGGACTGAAGAGGAGCTACTGTTCTTGTCAGTTTCCTAAGCAGAGTTGAACTAGATATGGCCCGTGTGTGTATTAAGCGCAGTTCTTTTGTTCTGAGCAAACTCACTGTTCGGACCCCATAGGTAACACAGTAGAGTAGAAGAGTCCTCTTTTCTCAAAAGCAGAGTGTGTTTCTTGTAAGGCGAGGTAGCGTTTCTTTCCCAGTCCTAAATGGAGTTGAATGACATGCAGTTTCTGGTCCTATGAGCAAGAGTTGTTTTCTGGTAAGAAGAGTCACTATTGCGGTCCCAATGCCATACATAGTGCAAATAGCAATGGCGTCTGTTCGCAGCAAGTGCAATGTATTGGACTGAAGAGAAGCTACTGTTCTTGTCAGTTTCCGAAGCAGAATTGAAATAGATATGGCCCGTGTGTAGGAAGCACAGTTCTTTTGTTCTGAACAAGCTCACTGTTCTGGGCCTAGAGGAAACACAGTAGAGTAGAAGAATGCTCTTTTCTCAAAAGCAGAGTGTGTTTCTTGTAAGGCGAGCTAGCGTTTGTTTCCCAGTCCTAAATGGAGTTGAATCACATGCAGTTTCTGGTCCTACGAGCAAGAGATATTTTCTGGTAAGAAGAGACACTATTGTGTTCCCATTGCCATACACAGTGCAAATAGCACTGACGTCTGTTCCCAGCAAGTACAGTGTATTGGACTGAAGAGGAGCTACTGTTCTTGTCTGTTTCCTAAGCAGAGTTGAACTAGATAGGGCCCGTGTGTGTAGGAAGCACAGTTCTTTTGTTCTGAGCAAGCTCACTGTTCTGGCCCTAGAGGAAACACAGTAGAGTAGAAGAGTGCTCTTTTCTCAAAAGTAGAGTGTGTTTCTTCTAAGGCGAGGTAGCGTTTGTTTCCCAGTCCTAAATGGAGTTGAATCACATGCACTTTCTATTCCTACGAGCAAGAGTTGTTTTTCGGTAAGAAGAGTCACTATTGCGCTCCCATTGACATACACTGGGGAAATAGCACTCGCTTCTGTTCCCAGCAAGTACAGTGTATTGGACGAAGAGGAGCTACTGTTCTTGTCAGTTTCCTAAGCAGAGTTGAACTAGATATGGCCCGTGTGTGTAGGAAGCACAGTTCTTTTGTTCTGAGCAAGGTCACTGTACTGGCCCTATAGGAAACACAGTAGAGAAGTAGAGTGCTCTTTTCTCAAAAGCAGAGTGTGTTTCTTGGAAGGTGAGCTACCGTTTGTTTCCCAGTCCTAATAAAGTTGAGTCACATGCAGTTTTTGTTCCTACAAGCAAGAGTTGTTTTCTGGTAAGGAAAGTCACTGTTGCCCTTCCATTGCCATACATAGTGCAAATAGCACTCACGTATGTTCCCAGCAAGTACAGTGTATTGGACTGAAGAGGAGCTACTGTTCTTGTCAGTTTCCTAAGCAGAGTTGAACTAGATATGGCCCGTGTGTAGGAAGCGCAGTTCTTTTGTTCTGAGCAAGCTCACTGTTCGGACCCCATAGGAAACAGAGTAGAGTAGAAGAGTGCCCTTTTCTCAAAAGCAGAGTGTGTTTCTTGTAAGGCGAGCTAGCGTTTGTTTCCCAGTCCTAAATGGAGTTGAATGACATGCAGTTTCTGGTCCTCTGAGCAAGAGTTGTTTTCTGGTAAGAAGAGTCACTATTGCGGTCCCAATGCCATACACAGTGCAAACAACACTCGCGTCTGTTCCCAACAAAGACAGTGTATTGGACTGAAGAGGATCTACTGTTCTTGTCAGTTTCCTAAGGAGAGTTGAACTAGATATGGCCCGTGTGTGTAGGAAGCACAGTTGTTTTGTTCTGAGAAAGCGCACTGTTCTGACCCCATAGGAAACACAGTAGAGTAGAAAAGTGCTCTTTTCTCCAAAGCAGAGTGTGTTTCTTGTAAGGCGAGGTAGCGTTTGTTTCCCAGTCCTAAATGGAGTTGAATCACATGCACTTTCTGGTCCTACGAGCAAGAGTTTTTTTCTGTTAAGAAGCGTCACTATTGTGCTCCCATTGCCATACACAGTGAAAATAGCACTCGCGTCTGTTCCCAGTAAGTACAGTGTATTGGACTGAACAGGAGCTACTGTTCTTGTCAGTTTCCTAAGCATAGTTGAACTAGATATGGCCCGTGTGTGTAGGAAGCACAGTTCTTTTGTTCTGAGCAAGCTCACTCTACTGGCCCTATTTGAAACACAGTAGAGAAGAAGAGAGCTCTTTTCTCAAAAGCAGTGTGTGTTTCTTGGAAGGTGAGCTAGCGATTGTCTCCCAGTCCTAAATGAAGTTGAGTCACATGCAGTTTTTGGTCCTACGAGCAAGAGTTGTTTTCTGGTAAGGAAAGTCACTATTGCGCTCCCATTGCCATACATAGTGCAAATAGCACTGGCGTCTGTTCCCAGCAAGTACAGTGTATTGGACTGAAGAGGAGCTACTGTTCTTGTCAGTTTCCTATGCAGAGTTGAACTAGATATGGCCCGTGTGTGTAGGAAGCGCAGTTCTTTTGTTCTGAGCAAGCTCACTGTTCGGACCGTATGGAAACACAGTACAGTAGAAGTGTCCTCTTTTCTCAAAAGCAGAGTGTGTTTCTTATAAGGCGAGCTAGTGTTTGTTTCCCAGTCCTAAATGGAGTAGAATCACATGCAGATTCTGATCCAACGAGCAAGAGTTGTTTTCTGGTAAGAAGACTCACTATTGTGCTCCCATTGCCATACACAGTGAAAACAGCACTCGCATCTGTTCGCAGCATGTACAGTGTATTGGACTGAAAAGGAGCTACTGTTCTTGTCAGTTTCCTAAGCAGAGTTGAAGTAGATATGGCCCATGTGTGTAGGAAGCACAGTTCTTTTTTTCTGAGCAAGCTCACTGTTCGGACCCCATAGGAAACACAGTAGAGTGGAAGAGTGCTCTTTTCTCAAAAGCAGGGTGTGTTTCTTGTAAGGCCAACTAGCGTTTGTTTCCCAGTCCTAAACGGAGTTGAGTCACATGCAGTATCTTGTCCTATGAGCAAGAGTTGTTTTCTGGTAAGGAAAGTCACTATTGCGCTCCCATTGCCATATACAGTGCAAATAACACTCGCGTCTGTTCCCAGCAAAGACAGTGTATTGGACTGAAGAGGATCTACTGTTCTTGTCAGTTTCCTAAGCAGAGTTGAACTAGATATGGCCCGTGTGTGTAGGAAGCACAGTTGTTTTGTTCTGAGCAAGCGCACTGTTCTGACCCCATAGGAAACACAGTAGAGTAGAAGAGTGCTCTTTTCTCAAAAGCAGAGTGTGTTTCTTGTAAGGCGAGCTAGCATTTGTTTCCCAGTCAGAAATGGAGTTGAATCACATGCACTTTCTATTCCCACGAGCAAGAGTTGTTTTTTGGTAAGAAGAGTCACTATTGCGCTCCCATTGCCATACACAGGGCAAATAGCAATGGCGTCTGTTCCCAGCAAGTACAGTGTATTGGACTGAAGAGGAGCTACTGTTCTTGTCAGTTTCCTAAGCAGATTTGAACTAGATAAGGCCCGTGTGTGTAGGAAGCATAGTTCTTTTGTTCTGAGCAAGCTCACTGTTCTGACCTCATAGGAAACACAGTAGAGTAGAAGAGTGCTCTTTTCTCAAAAGCAGAGTGTGTTTCTTGTAAGGCGAGTTAGTGTTTGTTTCCCAGTCAGAAATGGAGTTGAATCCCATGCAGTTTCTGGTCCTACGAACAAGAGTTTTTTTCTGTTAAGAAGAGTCACTCTTGTGCTCCCATTGCCATACACAGTGCAAATAGCACACGCGTCTGTTCCCAGCAAGTACAGTGTATTGGACTGAACAGGAGCTACTGTTCTTATCAGTTTCCTAAGCAGAGTTGAACTAGATATGGCCCGTGTGTGTAGGAAGCACAGTTTTTTTGTTCTGAGCAAGCTCACTGTACTGGCCCTATAGGAAACACAGTAGAGAAGAAGAGAGCTCTTTTCTCAAAAGCAGTGTGTGTTTCTTGGAAGGTGAGGTAGCGATTGTCTCCCAGTCCTAAATGAAGTTGAGTCACATGCAGTTTTTGGTCCTACAAGCAAGAGTTTTTTTCTGGTAAGGAAAGTCACTATTGCGCTCCCATTGCCATACATAGTGCAAATAGCACTCGCGTCTGTTCCCAGCAAGTTCAGTGTATTGGACTGAAGAGGAGCTACTGTTCTTGTCAGTTTCCTAAGCAGAGTTGAACTAGATATGGCCCGTGTGTGTAGGAAGTGCAGTTCTTTTGTTCTGAGCAAGCTCACTGTTCGGAACCATATGGAAACACAGTAGAGTAGAAGAGTCCTCTTTTCTCAAAAGCAGAGTGTGTTTCTTATAAGGCGAGCTAGTGTTTGTTTCCCAGTCCTAAACGGAGTCGAATCACATGCAGATTCTGATGCTATGAGCAAGAGTTGTTTTCTGGTAAGAAGACTCACTATTGTGCTCCCATTGCGATACACAGTGAAAATAGCACTCTCATCTGTTCGCAGCAAGTACAGTGTATTGGACTGAAAAGGAGCTACTGTTTGTGTCAGTTTCCTAAGCAGAGTTGAAGTAGATATGGCCCGTGTGTGTAGGAAGCACAGTTCTTTTGTTCTGAGCAAGCTCACTGCTCTGGCCCTATAGGAAACACAGCAGAGTAGAAGAGTGCTCTTTTCTCAAAAGTAGAGTGTGTTTCTTGTAAGGCGAGGTAGCGTTTGTTTCCCAGTCCTAAATGCAGTAGAATCACATGCACTTTCTATTCCTACGAGCAAGAGTTGTTTTCTGTTAACAAGAGTCACTATTGCACTCCCATTGCCATACACAGGGCACAAAGCACTCGCGTCTGTTCCCAGCAAGTACAGTGTATTGGACTGAAGAGGAGCTACTGTTCTTGTCAGTTTCCTAAGCAGAGTTGAACTAGATATGGCCCGTGTGTGTATTAAGCGCAGTTCTTTTGTTCTAAGCAAACTCACTGTTCGGACCCCATAGGTAACACAGTAGAGTAGAAGAGTCCTCTTTTCTCAAAAGCAGAGTGTGTTTCTTGTAAGGCGAGGTAGCGTTTCTTTCCCAGTCCTAAATGGAGTTGAATGACATGCAGTTTCTGGTCCTATGAGCAAGAGTTGTTTTCTGGTAAGAAGAGTCACTATTGCGGTCCCAATGCCATACACAGTGCAAATAGCAATGGCGTCTGTTCGCAGCAAGTGCAATGTATTGGACTGAAGAGGAGCTACTGTTCTTGTCAGTTTCCGAAGCAGAATTGAAATAGATATGGCCCGTGTGTAGGAAGCACAGTTCTTTTGTTCTGAACAAGCTCACTGTTCTGGGCCTAGAGGAAACACAGTAGAGTAGAAGAATGCTCTTTTCTCAAAAGCAGAGTGTGTTTCTTGTAAGGCGAGCTAGCGTTTGTTTCCCAGTCCTAAATGGAGTTGAATCACATGCAGTTTCTGGTCCTACGAGCAAGAGATATTTTCTGGTAAGAAGAGACACTATTGTGTTCCCATTGCCATACACAGTGCAAATAGCACTGACGTCTGTTCCCAGCAAGTACAGTGTATTGGACTGAAGAGGAGCTACTGTTCTTGTCTGTTTCCTAAGCAGAGTTGAACTAGATAGGGCCCGTGTGTGTAGGAAGCACAGTTCTTTTGTTCTGAGCAAGCTCACTGTTCTGGCCCTAGAGGAAACACAGTAGAGTAGAAGAGTGCTCTTTTCTCAAAAGTAGAGTGTGTTTCTTCTAAGGCGAGGTAGCGTTTGTTTCCCAGTCCTAAATGGAGTTGAATCACATGCACTTTCTATTCCTACGAGCAAGAGTTGTTTTTCGGTAAGAAGAGTCACTATTGCGCTCCCATTGACATACACAGGGGAAATAGCACTCGCGTCTGTTCCCAGCAAGTACAGTGTATTGGACGAAGAGGAGCTACTGTTCTTGTCAGTTTCCTAAGCAGAGTTGAACTAGATATGGCCCGTGTGTGTAGGAAGCACAGTTCTTTTGTTCTGAGCAAGCTCACTGTACTGGCCCTATAGGAAACACAGTAGAGAAGTAGAGTGCTCTTTTCTCAAAAGCAGAGTGTGTTTCTTGGAAGGTGAGCTACCGTTTGTTTCCCAGTCCTAATAAAGTTGAGTCACATGCAGTTTTTGTTCCTACAAGCAAGAGTTGTTTTCTGGTAAGGAAAGTCACTGTTGCGCTTCCATTGCCATACATAGTGCAAATAGCACTCACGTCTGTTCCCAGCAAGTACAGTGTATTGGACTGAAGAGGAGCTACTGTTCTTGTCAGTTTCCTAAGCAGAGTTGAACTACATATGGCCCGTGTGTGTAGGAAGCGCAGTTCTTTTATTCTGAGCAAGCTCACTGTGCGGACACCATAGGAAACACAGTAGAGTAGAAGAGTGCCCTTTTCTCAAAAGCAGAGTGTGTTTCTTGTAAGGCGAGCTAGCGTTTGTTTCCCAGTCCTAAATGGAGTTGAATGACATGCAGTTTCTGGTCCTCTGAGCAAGACTTGTTTTCTGGTAAGAAGAGTCACTATTGCGGTCCCAATGCCATACACAGTGCAAACAACACTCGCGTCTGTTCCCAGCAAAGACAGTGTATTGGACTGAAGAGGATCTACTGTTCTTGTCAGTTTCCTAAGCAGAGTTGAACTAGATATGGCCCGTGTGTGTAGGAAGCACAGTTCTTTTGTTCTGAGCAAGCTCACTGCTCTGGCCCTATAGGACACACAGCAGAGTAGAAGAGTGCTCTTTTCTCAAAAGTAGAGTGTGTTTCTTGTAAGGCGAGGTGGCGTTTGTTTCCCACTCCTAAATGGAGTAGAATCACATGCTCTATCTATTCCTACGAGCAAGATTTGTTTTCTGTTAACAAGAGTCACTATTGCGCTCCCATTGCCATACACAGGGCACAATGCACTCCCGTCTGTTCCCAGCAAGTACAGTGTATTGGACTGAAGAGGAGCTATTGTTCTTGTCAGTTTCCTAAGCAGAGTTGAACTAGATATGGCCCGTGTGTGTATTAAGCGCAGTTCTTTTGTTCTAAGCAAACTCACTGTTCGGACCCCATAGGTAACACAGTAGAGTAGAAGAGTCCTCTTTTCTCAAAAGCAGAGTGTGTTTCTTGTAAGGCGAGGTAGCGTTTCTTTCCCAGTGCTAAATGGAGTTCAATGACATGCAGTTTCTGGTCCTAGGAGCAAGAGTTGTTTTCTGGTAAGAAGAGTCACTATTGCGGTCCCAATGCCATACACAGTGCAAATAGCAATGGCGTCTGTTCGCAGCAAGTACAATGTATTGGACTGAAGAGGAGCTACTGTTCTTGTCAGTCTCCGAAGCAGAATTGAAATAGATGTGGCCCGTGTGTAGGAAGCACAGTTCTTTTGTTCTGAACAAGCTCACTGTTCTGGGCCTAGAGGAAACACAGTAGAGTAGAAGAATGCTCTTTTCTCAAAAGCAGAGTGTGTTTCTTGTAAGGCGAGCTAGCGTTTGTTTCCCAGTCCTAAATGGAGTTGAATCACATGCAGATTCTGATCCTACGAGCAAGAGTTGTTTTCTGGTAAGAAGACTCACTATTGTGCTCCCATTGCGACACACAGTGAAAATAGCACTCGCATCTGTTCACAGCAAGTACAGTGTATTGGACTGAAAAGGAGCTACTGTTCTTGTCAGTTTCCTAAGCAGAGTTGAACTAGATATGGCCCATGTGTGTAGGAAGCACAGTTCTTTTTTTCTGAGCAAGCTCACTGTTCAGACCCCATAGGAAACAGAGTAGCGTGGAAGAGTGCTCTTTTCTCAAAAGCAGGGTGTGTTTCTTGTTAGTCCAACTAGCGTTTGTTTCCCAGTCCTAAATGGAGTTGAATCCCATGCAGTTTCTGGTCCTACAAGCACGAGTTTTTTTCTGGTAAGGAAAGTCACTATTTTGCTCCCATTGCCATATACAGTGCAAATAACACTCGCGTCTGTTCCCAGCAAAGACAGTGTATTGGACTGAAGAGAATCTACTGTTCTTGTCAGTTTCCTAAGCAGAGTTGAACTAGATATGGCCCGTGTGTGTAGGAAGCACAGTTGTTTTGTTCTGAGCAAGCGCACTGTTCTGACCCCATAGGAAACACAGTAGAGTAGAAGAGTGCTCTTTTCTCAAAAGCAGAATGTGTTTCTTGTAAGGCGAGCTAGCGTTTGTTTCCCAGTCAGAAATGGAGTGGAATCACATGCACTTTCTATTCCTATGAGCAAGAGTTGTTTTTTGGTAAGAAGAGTCACTATTGCGCTCCCATTGCCATACACAGGGCAAATAGCACTCGCGTCTGTTCCCAGCAAGTACAGTGTATTGGACTGAAGAGGAGCTACTGTTCTTGCCAGTTTCCTAAGCATATTTGAACTAGATAAGGCCCGTGTGTGTAGGAAGCACAGTTCTTTTGTTCTGAGCAAGCTCACTGTACTGGCCCTATATGAAACACAGTAGAGAAGAAGAGAGCTCTTTTCTCAAAAGCAGTGTGTGTTTCTTGGAAGGTGAGCTAGCGATTGTCTCCCAGTCCTAAATGAAGTTGAGTCACATGCAGTTTTTTGTCCTACGAGCAAGAGTTGTTTTCTGGTAAGGAAAGTCACTATTGCGCTCCCATTGCCATACATAGTGCAAATAGCACTGGCGTCTGTTCTCAGCAAGTACAGTGTATTGGACTGAAGAGGAGCTACTGTTCTTGTCAGTTTCCTAAGCAGAGTTGAACTAGATATGGCCCGTGTGTGTAGGAAGCGCAGTTCTTTTGTTCTGAGCAAGCTCACTGTTCGGACCATATGGAAACACAGTACAGTAGATGTGTCCTCTTTTTTCAAAAGCAGAGTGTGTTTCTTATAAGGCGAGCTAGTGTTTGTTTCCCAGTCCTAAATGGAGTTGAATCACATGCAGATTCTGATCCTACGAGCAACAGTTGTTTTCTGGTAAGAAGACTCACTATTGTGCTCCCATTGCGATACACAGTGAAAATAGCACTCGCATCTGTTCACAGCAAGTACAGTGTATTGGACTGAAAAGGAGCTACTGTTCTTGTCAGTTTCCTAAGCAGAGTTGAAGTAGATATGGCCCATGTGTGTAGGAAGCACAGTTCTTTTTTTCTGAGCAAGCTCACTGTTCAGACACCATAGGAAACAGAGTAGAGTGGAAGAGTGCTCTTTTCTCAAAAACAGGGTGTGTTTCTTGTTAGTCCAACTAGCGTTTGTTTCCCAGTCCTAAATGGAGTTGAATCCCATGCAGTTTCTGGTCCTACAAGCAAGAGTTTTTTTCTGGTAAGGAAAGTCACTATTGTGCTCCCATTGCCATATACAGTGCAAATAACACTCGCGTCTGTTCCCAGCAAAGACAGTGTATTGGACTGAAGAGGAGCTACAGTTCTTGTCAGTTTCCTAAGGAGAGTTGAACTATATATGGCCCGTGTGTGTAGGAAGCACAGTGTTTTGTTCCGAGCAAGCGCACTGTTCTGACCCCATAGGAAACACAGTAGAGTAGAAGAGTGCTCTTTTCTCAAAAGCAGAATGTGTTTCTTGTAAGGCGAGCTAGCGTTTTTTTCCCAGTCAGAAATGGAGTTGAATCACATGCACTTTCTATTCCTACGAGCAAGAGTTGTTTTTTGGTAAGAAGAGTCACTATTGCGCTCCCATTGCCATACACAGGGCAAATAGCACTCGCGTCTGTTCCCAGCAAGTACAGTGTATTGGACTGAAGAGGAGCTACTGTTCTTGTCAGTTTCCTAAGCATATTTGAACTAGATAAGGCCCGTGTGTGTAGGAAGCACAGTTCTTTTGTTCTGAGCAAGCTCACTGTACTGGCCCTATCGGAAACACAGTAGAGAAGAAGAGTGCTCTTTTCTCAAAAGCAGAGTGTGTTTCTTGTAAGGAGAGCTAGCGTTTGTTTCCCAGTTCTAAATGAAGTTGAGTCACATGCAGTTTTTGGTTCTACGAGCAAGAGTTGTTTTCTTGTAAGGAAAGTCACTATTGCGCTCCCATTGCCATACATAGTGCATATAGCACTCGCGTATTTTCCCAGCAAGTACAGTGTATTGGACTGAAGAGGAGCTACTGCTCTTGTCAGTTTCCTAAGGAGAGTTGAACTAGATATGGCCCTTGTGTGTAGAAAGCAGAGTTCTTTTGTTCTGAGCAAGCTCACTGTTCGGACCCCATAGGAAACACAGTAGAGTAGAAGAGTGCCCTTTTCTCAAAAGCAGAGTGTGTTTCATGTAAGGCGAGCTAGCGTTTGTTTCCCAGTCCTAAATGGAGTTGAATGACATGTAGTTTCTGGTCCTATGAGCAAGAGTTGTTTTCTGGTAAGAAGAGTCACTATTGCGGTCCCAATGCCATACACAGTGCAAATAGCAATGGCGTCTTTTCGCAGCAAGTACAATGTATTGGACTGAAGAGGAGCTACTGTTCTTGTCAGTTTCCTAAGCAGAATTGAACTAGCTATGGCCCGTGTGTGCAGCAAGCACAGTTCTTTTGTTCTGAACAAGCTCACTGTTCTGGGCCTAGAGGAAACACAGTAGAGTAGAAGAGTGCTCTTTTTTCAAAAGCAGAGTGTGTTTCTTGTAAGGCGAGCTAGCGTTTGTTTCCCAGTCCTAAATGGAGTTGAATCACATGCAGTTTCTGGTCCTACGAGCAAGAGTTTTTTTTCTGGTAAGAAGAGACGCTATTGTGTTCCCATTGCCATACACAGAGCAAATATCACTCACGTATGTTCCCAAGAAGTACAGTGTATTGGACTGAAGGGGAGCTACTGTTTTTGTCTGTTTCCTAAGCAGAGTTGAACTAGATATGGCCCGTGTGTGTAGGAAGCACAGTTATTTTGTTCTGAGCAAGCTCACTGTTCTGGCCCTATAGGAAACACAGTAGTGTAGAAGAGTGCTCTTTTCTCAAAAGTAGAGTGTGTTTCTTGTAAGGCGAGGTAGCGTTTGTTTCCCAGTCCTAAATGGAGTTGAATCACATGCACTTTCTATTCCTACGAGCAATAGTTGTTTTTTGGTAAGAAGAATCACTATTGCGCTCCCTTTGCCATACACAGGGCAAATAGCACTCTCGTCAGTTCCCAGCAAGTACAGTGTATTGGACTGAAGAGGAGCTACTGTTCTTGTCAGTTTCCTAAGCAGAGTTGAAGTAGATATGGCCCGTGTGTGTAGGAAGCACAGTTCTTTTGTTCTGAGCAAGCTCACTGTACTGGCCCTATAGGAAACACAGTAGAGAAGAAGAGTGCTCTTTTCTCAAAAGCAGAGTGTGTTTCTTGGAATGTGAGCTAGCGTTTGTTTCCCAGTCCTAAATAAAGTTGAGTCACGTGCAGTTTTTGTTCCTACGAGCAAGAGTTGTTTTCTGGTAAGGAGTGTCACTGTTATGCTCCCATTGCCATACATAGTGCAAATAGCACTCGCGTCTGTTCCCAGCAAGTACAGTGTATTGGACTGAAGAGGAGCTACTGTTCTTGTCAGTTTTCTAAGCAGAGTTGAACTAGATATGGCCCGTGTGTGTAGGAAGCACAGTTCTTTTGTTCTGAGCAAGCTCACTGTTCGGACCATATGGAAACTCAGTAGAGTAGAAGAGTCCTCTTTTCTCAAAAGCAAAGTGTGTTTCTTATAAGGCGAGCTAGTGTTTGTTTCCCAGTCCTAAATGAAGTTGAATCCCATGCGGATTCTTATCCTACAAGCAAGAGTTGTTTTCTTGTAAGAGGACTCACTATTGTGCTCCCATTGCGATACACAGTGAAAATAGCACTCGCATCTGTTCGCAGCAAAGACAGTGCATTGGACTGAAGAGGATCTACTGTTCTTGTCAGTTTCCTAAGCAGAGTTGAACTAGATATGGCCCGTGTGTGTAGGAAGCACAGTTCTTTTGTTCTGAGCAAGCTCACTGTTCGGACCATATGGAAACTCAGTAGAGTAGAAGAGTCCTCTTTTCTCAAAAGCAAAGTGTGTTTCTTATAAGGCGAGCTAGCGTTTGTTTCCCAGTCCTAAATGGAGTTGAATGACATGCAGTTTCTGGTCCTATGAGCAAGAGTTGTTTTCTGGTAAGAAGAGTCACTATTGTGCTCCCATTGCCATATACAGTGCAAATAACACTCGCGTCTGTTCCCAGAAAAGACAGTGTATTGGACTGAAGAGGATCTACTGTTCTTGTCAGTTTCCTAAGCAGAGTTGAACTAGATATGGCCCGTGTGTGTAGGAAGCACAGTTGTTTTGTTCTGAGCAAGCTCACTGTTCGGACCCCATTGGAAACACAGTAGAGTAGAAGAGTGCTCTTTTCTCAAAAGCAGAGTGTGTTTCTTGTAAGGCGAGCTAGGGTTTGTTTCCCAGTCAGAAATGGAGTTGAATCCCATGCAGTTTCTGGTCCTACGAGCAAGAGTTTTTTTCTGTTAAGAAGAGTCACTATTGTGATCCCATTGCCATACAGAAGGCAAATAGCACACGCGTCTGTTCCCAGCAAGTACAGTGTATTGGACTGAACAGGAGCTACTGTTCTTGTCAGTTTCCTAAGCAGAGTTGAACTAGATATGGCCCGTGTGTGTAGGAAGCACAGTTCTTTTGTTCTGAGCAAGCTCACTGTACTGGCCCTATAGGAAACACAGTAGAGAAGAAGAGTGCTCTTTTCTCAAAAGCAGAGTGTGTTTCTTGTAAGGAGAGCTAGCATTTGTTTCCCAGTCCTAAATGAAGTTGAGTCACATGCAGTTTTTGGTCCTACGAGCAAGAGTTGTTTTCTTGTAAGAAAAGTCACTATTGCGCTCCCATTGCCATACATAGTGCATATAGCACTCGCGTCTTTTCCCAGCAAGTACAGTGTATTGGACTGAAGAGGAGCTACTGCTCTTGTCAGTTTCCTAAGGAGAGTTGAACTAGATATGGCCCTTGTGTGTAGGAAGCACAGTTCTTTTGTTCTGAGCAAGCTCACTGTTCGGACCCCATAGGAAACACAGTAGAGTAGAAGAGTGCCCTTTTTTCAAAAGCAGAGTGTGTTTCTTGTAAGGCAAGCTAGCGTTTGTTTCCCAGTCCTAAATGGAGTTGAATGACATGCAGTTTCTGGTCCTATGAGCAAGAATTGTTTTCTGGTAAGAAGAGTCACTATTGCGGTCCCAATGCCATACACAGTGCAAATAGCAATGGCGTCTGTTCGCAGCAAGTACAATGTATTTGACTGAAGAGGAGCTACTGTTCTTGTAAGTTTCCTAAGCAGAATTGAAGTAGATATGGCCCGTGTGTGTAGGAAGCACAGTTCTTTTGTTCTGAGCAAGCTCACTGTTCTGGGCCTATTGGAAACACAGTAGAGTAGAAGAGTGCTCTTTTCTCAAAAGCAGAGTGTGTTTCTTGTAAGGCGAGCTAGCGTTTGTTTCCCAGTCCTAAATGGAGTTGAATGACATGCAGTTTCTGGTCCTATGAGCAAGAGTTGTTTTCTGGTAAGAAGAGTCACTATGGTGCTCCCAATGCCATACACAGTGCAAATAGCACTGGCGTCTGTTCGCAGCAAGTACAGTGTATTAGACTGAAGAGGAGCTACTGTTCTTGTCAGTTTCCTAAGGAAAATTGAACTAGATATGGCCCGTGTGTGTAGCAAGCACAGTTGTTTTGTTCTGAGCAAGCTCACTGTTCTGGGCCTGTAGGAAACACAGTAGAGTAGAAGAGTGCTCTTTTTTCAAAGGCAGAGTGTGTTTCTTGTAAGGTGAGCTAGCGTTTGTTTCCCAGTACTAAATGGAATTGAATCACATGCAGTTTCTGGTCCTACGAGCAAGAGTTATTTTTCTGGTAAGAAGAGAAACTGTTGTGTTCCCATTGCCATACACAGTGCAAATATCACTCATGTATGTTCCCAGCAAGTACAGTGTATTTGATTGAAGGGGAGCTACTGTTCTTGTCTGTTTCCTAAGCAGAGTTGAACTAGATATGGCCCTTGAGTGTAGGAAGCACAGTTCTTTTGTTCTGAGCAAGCTCACTGTTCGGACGCCATAGGAAACACAGTAGAGTAGAAGAGTGCCCTTTTCTCAAAAGCAGAGTGTGTTTCTTGTAAGGCAAGCTAGCGTTTGTTTCCCAGTCCTAAATGGAGTTGAATCCCATGCAGTTTCTGATCCTGTGAGCAAGAGTTGTTTTTTGGTAAGAAGAGTCACTATTGCGCTCCCATTGCCATACACAGGGCAAATAGCACTCGCGTCTGTTCCCAGCAAGTACAGTGTATTGGACTGAAGAGGAGCTACTGTTCTTGTCAGTTTCCTAAGCAGAGTTGAAGTAGATATGGCCCGTGTGTGTAGGAAGCACAGTTCTTTTGTTCTGAGCAAGCTCACTGTACTGGCCCTATAGGAAACACAGTAGAGAAGAAGAGTGCTCTTTTCTCAAAAGCAGAGTGTGTTTCTTGGAAGGTGAGCTAGTATTTGTTTCCCAGTCCTAAATAAAGTTGAGTCACGTGCAGTTTTTGTTCCCAAGAGCAAGAGTTGTTTTCTGGTAAGGAAAGTCACTGTTATGCTCCCATTGCCATACATAGTGCAAATAGCACTCGCGTCTGTTCCCAGCAAGTACAGTGTATTGGACTGAAGAGGAGCTACTGTTCTTGTCAGTTTTCTCAGCAGAGTTGAACTAGATATGGCCCGTGTGTGTAGGAAGCACAGTTCTTTTGTTCTGAGCAAGCTCACTGTTCGGACCATATGGAAACACAGTAGAGTAGAAGAGTCCTCTTTTCTCAAAAGCAAAGTGTGTTTCTTATAAGGCGAGATAATGTTTGTTTCCCAGTCCTAAATGAAGTTGAATCCCATGTGGATTCTTATCTACAAGCAAGAGTTGTTTTCTGGTAAGAGGACTCACTATTGTGCTCCCATTGCGATACACAGTGAAAATAGCACTCGCATCTGTTCGCAGCAAAGACTGTGCATTGGACTGAAGAGGATCTACTGTTCTTGTCAGTTTCCTAAGCAGAGTTGAACTAGATATGGCCCGTGTGTGTAGGAAGCACAGTTCTTTTGTTCTGAGCAAGCTCACTGTACTGGCCCTATAGGAAACACAGTAGAGAAGAGTAGTGCTCTTTCCTCAAAAGCAGAGTGTGTTTCTTGGAAGGTGAGCTAGCGTTTGTTTCCCAGTCCTAAATGAAGTTGAGTCACATGCAGTTCTTGGTCCTACGAGCAAGAGTTGTTTTCTGGTAAGGAAAGTCACTATTGCGCTCCCATTGCCATACATAGTGCAAATAGCACTGGGGTCTGTTCCCAGCAAGTACAGTGTAATGGACTGAAGAGGAGCTACTGCTCTTGTCAGTTTCCTAAGCAGAGTTGAACTAGATATGGCCCGTGTGTGTAGGAAGCACAGTTGTTTTGTTCTGAGCAAGCGCACTGTTCTGACCCCATAGGAAACACAGTAGAGTAGAAGAGTGCTCTTTTCTCAAAAGCAGAATGTGTTTCTTGTAAGGCGAGCTAGCGTTTGTTTCCCAGTCAGAAATGGAGTGGAATCACATGCACTTTCTATTCCTATGAGCAAGAGTTGTTTTTTGGTAAGAAGAGTCACTATTGCGCTCCCATTGCCATACACAGGGCAAATAGCACTCGCGTCTGTTCCCAGCAAGTACAGTGTATTGGACTGAAGAGGAGCTACTGTTCTTGCCAGTTTCCTAAGCATATTTGAACTAGATAAGGCCCGTGTGTGTAGGAAGCACAGTTCTTTTGTTCTGAGCAACCTCACTGTACTGGCCCTATATGAAACACAGTAGAGAAGAAGAGAGCTCTTTTCTCAAAAGCAGTGTGTGTTTCTTGGAAGGTGAGCTAGCGATTGTCTCCCAGTCCTAAATGAAGTTGAGTCACATGCAGTTTTTTGTCCTACGAGCAAGAGTTGTTTTCTGGTAAGGAAAGTCACTATTGCGCTCCCATTGCCATACATAGTGCAAATAGCACTGGCGTCTGTTCTCAGCAAGTACAGTGTATTGGACTGAAGAGGAGCTACTGTTCTTGTCAGTTTCCTAAGCAGAGTTGAACTAGATATGGCCCGTGTGTGTAGGAAGCGCAGTTCTTTTGTTCTGAGCAAGCTCACTGTTCGGACCATATGGAAACACAGTACAGTAGATGTGTCCTCTTTTTTCAAAAGCAGAGTGTGTTTCTTATAAGGCGAGCTAGTGTTTGTTTCCCAGTCCTAAATGGAGTTGAATCACATGCAGATTCTGATCCTACGAGCAACAGTTGTTTTCTGGTAAGAAGACTCACTATTGTGCTCCCATTGCGATACACAGTGAAAATAGCACTCGCATCTGTTCACAGCAAGTACAGTGTATTGGACTGAAAAGGAGCTACTGTTCTTGTCAGTTTCCTAAGCAGAGTTGAAGTAGATATGGCCCATGTGTGTAGGAAGCACAGTTCTTTTTTTCTGAGCAAGCTCACTGTTCAGACACCATAGGAAACAGAGTAGAGTGGAAGAGTGCTCTTTTCTCAAAAACAGGGTGTGTTTCTTGTTAGTCCAACTAGCGTTTGTTTCCCAGTCCTAAATGGAGTTGAATCCCATGCAGTTTCTGGTCCTACAAGCAAGAGTTTTTTTCTGGTAAGGAAAGTCACTATTGTGCTCCCATTGCCATATACAGTGCAAATAACACTCGCGTCTGTTCCCAGCAAAGACAGTGTATTGGACTGAAGAGGAGCTACAGTTCTTGTCAGTTTCCTAAGGAGAGTTGAACTATATATGGCCCGTGTGTGTAGGAAGCACAGTGTTTTGTTCCGAGCAAGCGCACTGTTCTGACCCCATAGGAAACACAGTAGAGTAGAAGAGTGCTCTTTTCTCAAAAGCAGAATGTGTTTCTTGTAAGGCGAGCTAGCGTTTTTTTCCCAGTCAGAAATGGAGTTGAATCACATGCACTTTCTATTCCTACGAGCAAGAGTTGTTTTTTGGTAAGAAGAGTCACTATTGCGCTCCCATTGCCATACACAGGGCAAATAGCACTCGCGTCTGTTCCCAGCAAGTACAGTGTATTGGACTGAAGAGGAGCTACTGTTCTTGTCAGTTTCCTAAGCATATTTGAACTAGATAAGGCCCGTGTGTGTAGGAAGCACAGTTCTTTTGTTCTGAGCAAGCTCACTGTACTGGCCCTATCGGAAACACAGTAGAGAAGAAGAGTGCTCTTTTCTCAAAAGCAGAGTGTGTTTCTTGTAAGGAGAGCTAGCGTTTGTTTCCCAGTTCTAAATGAAGTTGAGTCACATGCAGTTTTTGGTTCTACGAGCAAGAGTTGTTTTCTTGTAAGGAAAGTCACTATTGCGCTCCCATTGCCATACATAGTGCATATAGCACTCGCGTATTTTCCCAGCAAGTACAGTGTATTGGACTGAAGAGGAGCTACTGCTCTTGTCAGTTTCCTAAGGAGAGTTGAACTAGATATGGCCCTTGTGTGTAGAAAGCAGAGTTCTTTTGTTCTGAGCAAGCTCACTGTTCGGACCCCATAGGAAACACAGTAGAGTAGAAGAGTGCCCTTTTCTCAAAAGCAGAGTGTGTTTCATGTAAGGCGAGCTAGCGTTTGTTTCCCAGTCCTAAATGGAGTTGAATGACATGTAGTTTCTGGTCCTATGAGCAAGAGTTGTTTTCTGGTAAGAAGAGTCACTATTGCGGTCCCAATGCCATACACAGTGCAAATAGCAATGGCGTCTTTTCGCAGCAAGTACAATGTATTGGACTGAAGAGGAGCTACTGTTCTTGTCAGTTTCCTAAGCAGAATTGAACTAGCTATGGCCCGTGTGTGCAGCAAGCACAGTTCTTTTGTTCTGAACAAGCTCACTGTTCTGGGCCTAGAGGAAACACAGTAGAGTAGAAGAGTGCTCTTTTTTCAAAAGCAGAGTGTGTTTCTTGTAAGGCGAGCTAGCGTTTGTTTCCCAGTCCTAAATGGAGTTGAATCACATGCAGTTTCTGGTCCTACGAGCAAGAGTTTTTTTTCTGGTAAGAAGAGACGCTATTGTGTTCCCATTGCCATACACAGAGCAAATATCACTCACGTATGTTCCCAAGAAGTACAGTGTATTGGACTGAAGGGGAGCTACTGTTTTTGTCTGTTTCCTAAGCAGAGTTGAACTAGATATGGCCCGTGTGTGTAGGAAGCACAGTTATTTTGTTCTGAGCAAGCTCACTGTTCTGGCCCTATAGGAAACACAGTAGTGTAGAAGAGTGCTCTTTTCTCAAAAGTAGAGTGTGTTTCTTGTAAGGCGAGGTAGCGTTTGTTTCCCAGTCCTAAATGGAGTTGAATCACATGCACTTTCTATTCCTACGAGCAATAGTTGTTTTTTGGTAAGAAGAATCACTATTGCGCTCCCTTTGCCATACACAGGGCAAATAGCACTCTCGTCAGTTCCCAGCAAGTACAGTGTATTGGACTGAAGAGGAGCTACTGTTCTTGTCAGTTTCCTAAGCAGAGTTGAAGTAGATATGGCCCGTGTGTGTAGGAAGCACAGTTCTTTTGTTCTGAGCAAGCTCACTGTACTGGCCCTATAGGAAACACAGTAGAGAAGAAGAGTGCTCTTTTCTCAAAAGCAGAGTGTGTTTCTTGGAATGTGAGCTAGCGTTTGTTTCCCAGTCCTAAATAAAGTTGAGTCACGTGCAGTTTTTGTTCCTACGAGCAAGAGTTGTTTTCTGGTAAGGAGTGTCACTGTTATGCTCCCATTGCCATACATAGTGCAAATAGCACTCGCGTCTGTTCCCAGCAAGTACAGTGTATTGGACTGAAGAGGAGCTACTGTTCTTGTCAGTTTTCTAAGCAGAGTTGAACTAGATATGGCCCGTGTGTGTAGGAAGCACAGTTCTTTTGTTCTGAGCAAGCTCACTGTTCGGACCATATGGAAACTCAGTAGAGTAGAAGAGTCCTCTTTTCTCAAAAGCAAAGTGTGTTTCTTATAAGGCGAGCTAGTGTTTGTTTCCCAGTCCTAAATGAAGTTGAATCCCATGCGGATTCTTATCCTACAAGCAAGAGTTGTTTTCTTGTAAGAGGACTCACTATTGTGCTCCCATTGCGATACACAGTGAAAATAGCACTCGCATCTGTTCGCAGCAAAGACAGTGCATTGGACTGAAGAGGATCTACTGTTCTTGTCAGTTTCCTAAGCAGAGTTGAACTAGATATGGCCCGTGTGTGTAGGAAGCACAGTTCTTTTGTTCTGAGCAAGCTCACTGTTCGGACCATATGGAAACTCAGTAGAGTAGAAGAGTCCTCTTTTCTCAAAAGCAAAGTGTGTTTCTTATAAGGCGAGCTAGCGTTTGTTTCCCAGTCCTAAATGGAGTTGAATGACATGCAGTTTCTGGTCCTATGAGCAAGAGTTGTTTTCTGGTAAGAAGAGTCACTATTGTGCTCCCATTGCCATATACAGTGCAAATAACACTCGCGTCTGTTCCCAGAAAAGACAGTGTATTGGACTGAAGAGGATCTACTGTTCTTGTCAGTTTCCTAAGCAGAGTTGAACTAGATATGGCCCGTGTGTGTAGGAAGCACAGTTGTTTTGTTCTGAGCAAGCTCACTGTTCGGACCCCATTGGAAACACAGTAGAGTAGAAGAGTGCTCTTTTCTCAAAAGCAGAGTGTGTTTCTTGTAAGGCGAGCTAGGGTTTGTTTCCCAGTCAGAAATGGAGTTGAATCCCATGCAGTTTCTGGTCCTACGAGCAAGAGTTTTTTTCTGTTAAGAAGAGTCACTATTGTGATCCCATTGCCATACAGAAGGCAAATAGCACACGCGTCTGTTCCCAGCAAGTACAGTGTATTGGACTGAACAGGAGCTACTGTTCTTGTCAGTTTCCTAAGCAGAGTTGAACTAGATATGGCCCGTGTGTGTAGGAAGCACAGTTCTTTTGTTCTGAGCAAGCTCACTGTACTGGCCCTATAGGAAACACAGTAGAGAAGAAGAGTGCTCTTTTCTCAAAAGCAGAGTGTGTTTCTTGTAAGGAGAGCTAGCATTTGTTTCCCAGTCCTAAATGAAGTTGAGTCACATGCAGTTTTTGGTCCTACGAGCAAGAGTTGTTTTCTTGTAAGAAAAGTCACTATTGCGCTCCCATTGCCATACATAGTGCATATAGCACTCGCGTCTTTTCCCAGCAAGTACAGTGTATTGGACTGAAGAGGAGCTACTGCTCTTGTCAGTTTCCTAAGGAGAGTTGAACTAGATATGGCCCTTGTGTGTAGGAAGCACAGTTCTTTTGTTCTGAGCAAGCTCACTGTTCGGACCCCATAGGAAACACAGTAGAGTAGAAGAGTGCCCTTTTTTCAAAAGCAGAGTGTGTTTCTTGTAAGGCAAGCTAGCGTTTGTTTCCCAGTCCTAAATGGAGTTGAATGACATGCAGTTTCTGGTCCTATGAGCAAGAATTGTTTTCTGGTAAGAAGAGTCACTATTGCGGTCCCAATGCCATACACAGTGCAAATAGCAATGGCGTCTGTTCGCAGCAAGTACAATGTATTTGACTGAAGAGGAGCTACTGTTCTTGTAAGTTTCCTAAGCAGAATTGAAGTAGATATGGCCCGTGTGTGTAGGAAGCACAGTTCTTTTGTTCTGAGCAAGCTCACTGTTCTGGGCCTATTGGAAACACAGTAGAGTAGAAGAGTGCTCTTTTCTCAAAAGCAGAGTGTGTTTCTTGTAAGGCGAGCTAGCGTTTGTTTCCCAGTCCTAAATGGAGTTGAATGACATGCAGTTTCTGGTCCTATGAGCAAGAGTTGTTTTCTGGTAAGAAGAGTCACTATGGTGCTCCCAATGCCATACACAGTGCAAATAGCACTGGCGTCTGTTCGCAGCAAGTACAGTGTATTAGACTGAAGAGGAGCTACTGTTCTTGTCAGTTTCCTAAGGAAAATTGAACTAGATATGGCCCGTGTGTGTAGCAAGCACAGTTGTTTTGTTCTGAGCAAGCTCACTGTTCTGGGCCTGTAGGAAACACAGTAGAGTAGAAGAGTGCTCTTTTTTCAAAGGCAGAGTGTGTTTCTTGTAAGGTGAGCTAGCGTTTGTTTCCCAGTACTAAATGGAATTGAATCACATGCAGTTTCTGGTCCTACGAGCAAGAGTTATTTTTCTGGTAAGAAGAGAAACTGTTGTGTTCCCATTGCCATACACAGTGCAAATATCACTCATGTATGTTCCCAGCAAGTACAGTGTATTTGATTGAAGGGGAGCTACTGTTCTTGTCTGTTTCCTAAGCAGAGTTGAACTAGATATGGCCCTTGAGTGTAGGAAGCACAGTTCTTTTGTTCTGAGCAAGCTCACTGTTCGGACGCCATAGGAAACACAGTAGAGTAGAAGAGTGCCCTTTTCTCAAAAGCAGAGTGTGTTTCTTGTAAGGCAAGCTAGCGTTTGTTTCCCAGTCCTAAATGGAGTTGAATCCCATGCAGTTTCTGATCCTGTGAGCAAGAGTTGTTTTTTGGTAAGAAGAGTCACTATTGCGCTCCCATTGCCATACACAGGGCAAATAGCACTCGCGTCTGTTCCCAGCAAGTACAGTGTATTGGACTGAAGAGGAGCTACTGTTCTTGTCAGTTTCCTAAGCAGAGTTGAAGTAGATATGGCCCGTGTGTGTAGGAAGCACAGTTCTTTTGTTCTGAGCAAGCTCACTGTACTGGCCCTATAGGAAACACAGTAGAGAAGAAGAGTGCTCTTTTCTCAAAAGCAGAGTGTGTTTCTTGGAAGGTGAGCTAGTATTTGTTTCCCAGTCCTAAATAAAGTTGAGTCACGTGCAGTTTTTGTTCCCAAGAGCAAGAGTTGTTTTCTGGTAAGGAAAGTCACTGTTATGCTCCCATTGCCATACATAGTGCAAATAGCACTCGCGTCTGTTCCCAGCAAGTACAGTGTATTGGACTGAAGAGGAGCTACTGTTCTTGTCAGTTTTCTCAGCAGAGTTGAACTAGATATGGCCCGTGTGTGTAGGAAGCACAGTTCTTTTGTTCTGAGCAAGCTCACTGTTCGGACCATATGGAAACACAGTAGAGTAGAAGAGTCCTCTTTTCTCAAAAGCAAAGTGTGTTTCTTATAAGGCGAGATAATGTTTGTTTCCCAGTCCTAAATGAAGTTGAATCCCATGTGGATTCTTATCTACAAGCAAGAGTTGTTTTCTGGTAAGAGGACTCACTATTGTGCTCCCATTGCGATACACAGTGAAAATAGCACTCGCATCTGTTCGCAGCAAAGACTGTGCATTGGACTGAAGAGGATCTACTGTTCTTGTCAGTTTCCTAAGCAGAGTTGAACTAGATATGGCCCGTGTGTGTAGGAAGCACAGTTCTTTTGTTCTGAGCAAGCTCACTGTACTGGCCCTATAGGAAACACAGTAGAGAAGAGTAGTGCTCTTTCCTCAAAAGCAGAGTGTGTTTCTTGGAAGGTGAGCTAGCGTTTGTTTCCCAGTCCTAAATGAAGTTGAGTCACATGCAGTTCTTGGTCCTACGAGCAAGAGTTGTTTTCTGGTAAGGAAAGTCACTATTGCGCTCCCATTGCCATACATAGTGCAAATAGCACTGGGGTCTGTTCCCAGCAAGTACAGTGTAATGGACTGAAGAGGAGCTACTGCTCTTGTCAGTTTCCTAAGGAGAGTTGAACTAGATATGGCGTGTGTGTGTAGGAAGCACAGTTGTTTTGTTCTGAGCAAGCTCACTGTTCGGACCCCATAGGAAACACAGTAGAGTAGAAGAGTGCCCTTTTCTCAAAAGCAGAGTGTGTTTCTTGTAAGGCGAGCTAGAGTTTGTTTCCCAGTCCTAAATGGAGTTGAATGACATGCACTTTCTGGTCCTATGAGCAAGAGTTGTTTTCTGGTAAGAAGAGTCACTATTGCGCTCCCATTGCCATATACAGTGCAAATAACACTCGCGTCTGTTCCCAGAAAAGACAGTGTATTGGACTGAAGAGGATCTACTGTTCTTGTCAGTTTCCTAAGCAGAGTTGAACTAGATATGGCCCGTGTGTGTAGGAAGCACAGTTGTTTTGTTCTGAGCAAGCTCACTGTTCGGACCCCATTGGAAACACAGTAGAGTAGAAGAGTGCTCTTTTCTCAAAAGCAGAGTGTGTTTCTTGTAAGGCGAGCTAGGGTTTGTTTCCCAGTCAGAAATGGAGTTGAATCCATGCAGTTTCTGGTCCTACGAGCAAGAGTTTTTTTCTGTTAAGAAGAGTCACTATTGTGCTCCCATTGCATTACACAGTGCAAACAGCACTCGCGTCTGTTCCCAGCCAGAACAGTATATTGGACTGAAGAGGAGCTACTGTTCTTGTCAGTTTCCTAAGGAGAGTTGAACTAGATATGGCCCTTGTGTGTAGGAAGCACAGTTCTTTGGTCTGAGCAAGCTCACTGTTCAGACCCCATAGGAAACACAGTAGAGTAGAAGAGTGCCCTTTTTTCAAAAGCAGAGTGTGTTTCTGGTAAGGCGAGCTAGCGTTTGTTTCCCAGTCCTAAATGGAGTTGAATGACATGCAGTTTCTGGTCCTATGAGCAAGAGTTGTTTTCTGGTAAGAAGAGTCACTATTGCGGTCCCAATGCCATACACAGTGCAAATAGCAATGGCGTCTGTTCGCAGCAAGTACAATGTATTGGACTGAAGAGGAGCTACTGTTCTTGTCAGTTTCCTAAGCAGAATTGAAGTAGATATGGCCCGTGTGTGTAGGAAGCACAGTTCTTTTGTTCTGAGCAAGCTCACTGTTCTGGGCCTATTGGAAACACAGTAGAGTAGAAGAGTGCTCTTTTCTCAAAAGCAGAGTGTGTTTCTTGTAAGGCGAGCTAGCGTTTGTTTCCCAGTCCTAAATGGAGTTGAATGACATGCATTTTCTGGTCCTATGAGCAAGAGTTGTTTTCTGGTAAGAAGAGTCACTATGGTGCTCCCAATGCCATACACAGTGCAAATAGCACTGGCGTCTGTTCGCAGCAAGTACAGTGTATTAGACTGAAGAGGAGCTACTGTTCTTGTCAGTTTCCTAAGGAAAATTGAACTAGATATGGCCCGTGTGTGTAGCAAGCACAGTTGTTTTGTTCTGAGCAAGCTCACTGTTCTGGGCCTGTAGGAAACACAGTAGAGTAGAAGAGTGCTCTTTTTTCAAAGGCAGAGTGTGTTTCTTGTAAGGTGAGCTAGCGTTTGTTTCCCAGTACTAAATGGAATTGAATCACATGCAGTTTCTGGTCCTACGAGCAAGAGTTATTTTTCTGGTAAGAAGAGAAACTGTTGTGTTCCCATTGCCATACACAGTGCAAATATCACTCATGTATGTTCCCAGCAAGTACAGTGTATTTGATTGAAGGGGAGCTACTGTTCTTGTCTGTTTCCTAAGCAGAGTTGAACTAGATATGGCCCTTGAGTGTAGGAAGCACAGTTCTTTTGTTCTGAGCAAGCTCACTGTTCGGACGCCATAGGAAACACAGTAGAGTAGAAGAGTGCCCTTTTCTCAAAAGCAGAGTGTGTTTCTTGTAAGGCAAGCTAGCGTTTGTTTCCCAGTCCTAAATGGAGTTGAATCCCATGCAGTTTCTGATCCTGTGAGCAAGAGTTGTTTTTTGGTAAGAAGAGTCACTATTGCGCTCCCATTGCCATACACAGGGCAAATAGCACTCGCGTCTGTTCCCAGCAAGTACAGTGTATTGGACTGAAGAGGAGCTACTGTTCTTGTCAGTTTCCTAAGCAGAGTTGAACTAGATATGGCCCGTGTGTGTAGGAAGCACAGTTCTTTTGTTCTGAGCAAGCTCACTGTACTGGCCCTATAGGAAACACAGTAGAGAAGAAGAGTGCTCTTTTCTCAAAAGCAGAGTGTGTTTCTTGGAAGGTGAGCTAGTATTTGTTTCCCAGTCCTAAATAAAGTTGAGTCACGTGCAGTTTTTGTTCCCAAGAGCAAGAGTTGTTTTCTGGTAAGGAAAGTCACTGTTATGCTCCCATTGCCATACATAGTGCAAATAGCACTCGCGTCTGTTCCCAGCAAGTACAGTGTATTGGACTGAAGAGGAGCTACTGTTCTTGTCAGTTTTCTCAGCAGAGTTGAACTAGATATGGCCCGTGTGTGTAGGAAGCACAGTTCTTTTGTTCTGAGCAAGCTCACTGTTCGGACCATATGGAAACACAGTAGAGTAGAAGAGTCCTCTTTTCTCAAAAGCAAAGTGTGTTTCTTATAAGGCGAGATAATGTTTGTTTCCCAGTCCTAAATGAAGTTGAATCCCATGTGGATTCTTATCTACAAGCAAGAGTTGTTTTCTGGTAAGAGGACTCACTATTGTGCTCCCATTGCGATACACAGTGAAAATAGCACTCGCATCTGTTCGCAGCAAAGACTGTGCATTGGACTGAAGAGGATCTACTGTTCTTGTCAGTTTCCTAAGCAGAGTTGAACTAGATATGGCCCGTGTGTGTAGGAAGCACAGTTCTTTTGTTCTGAGCAAGCTCACTGTACTGGCCCTATAGGAAACACAGTAGAGAAGAGTAGTGCTCTTTCCTCAAAAGCAGAGTGTGTTTCTTGGAAGGTGAGCTAGCGTTTGTTTCCCAGTCCTAAATGAAGTTGAGTCACATGCAGTTCTTGGTCCTACGAGCAAGAGTTGTTTTCTGGTAAGGAAAGTCACTATTGCGCTCCCATTGCCATACATAGTGCAAATAGCACTGGGGTCTGTTCCCAGCAAGTACAGTGTAATGGACTGAAGAGGAGCTACTGCTCTTGTCAGTTTCCTAAGGAGAGTTGAACTAGATATGGCGTGTGTGTGTAGGAAGCACAGTTGTTTTGTTCTGAGCAAGCTCACTGTTCGGACCCCATAGGAAACACAGTAGAGTAGAAGAGTGCCCTTTTCTCAAAAGCAGAGTGTGTTTCTTGTAAGGCGAGCTAGAGTTTGTTTCCCAGTCCTAAATGGAGTTGAATGACATGCACTTTCTGGTCCTATGAGCAAGAGTTGTTTTCTGGTAAGAAGAGTCACTATTGCGCTCCCATTGCCATATACAGTGCAAATAACACTCGCGTCTGTTCCCAGAAAAGACAGTGTATTGGACTGAAGAGGATCTACTGTTCTTGTCAGTTTCCTAAGCAGAGTTGAACTAGATATGGCCCGTGTGTGTAGGAAGCACAGTTGTTTTGTTCTGAGCAAGCTCACTGTTCGGACCCCATTGGAAACACAGTAGAGTAGAAGAGTGCTCTTTTCTCAAAAGCAGAGTGTGTTTCTTGTAAGGCGAGCTAGGGTTTGTTTCCCAGTCAGAAATGGAGTTGAATCCATGCAGTTTCTGGTCCTACGAGCAAGAGTTTTTTTCTGTTAAGAAGAGTCACTATTGTGCTCCCATTGCATTACACAGTGCAAACAGCACTCGCGTCTGTTCCCAGCAAGTACAGTGTATTGGACTGAAGAGGAGCTACTGTTCTTGTCAGTTTCCTAAGGAGAGTTGAACTAGATATGGCCCTTGTGTGTAGGAAGCACAGTTCTTTGGTCTGAGCAAGCTCACTGTTCAGACCCCATAGGAAACACAGTAGAGTAGAAGAGTGCCCTTTTTTCAAAAGCAGAGTGTGTTTCTGGTAAGGCGAGCTAGCGTTTGTTTCCCAGTCCTAAATGGAGTTGAATGACATGCAGTTTCTGGTCCTATGAGCAAGAGTTGTTTTCTGGTAAGAAGAGTCACTATTGCGGTCCCAATGCCATACACAGTGCAAATAGCAATGGCGTCTGTTCGCAGCAAGTACAATGTATTGGACTGAAGAGGAGCTACTGTTCTTGTCAGTTTCCTAAGCAGAATTGAAGTAGATATGGCCCGTGTGTGTAGGAAGCACAGTTCTTTTGTTCTGAGCAAGCTCACTGTTCTGGGCCTATTGGAAACACAGTAGAGTAGAAGAGTGCTCTTTTCTCAAAAGCAGAGTGTGTTTCTTGTAAGGCGAGCTAGCGTTTGTTTCCCAGTCCTAAATGGAGTTGAATGACATGCAGTTTCTGGTCCTATGAGCAAGAGTTGTTTTCTGGTAAGAAGAGTCACTATGGTGCTCCCAATGCCATACACAGTGCAAATAGCACTGGCGTCTGTTCGCAGCAAGTACAGTGTATTAGACTGAAGAGGAGCTACTGTTCTTGTCAGTTTCCTAAGGAAAATTGAACTAGATATGGCCCGTGTGTGTAGCAAGCACAGTTGTTTTGTTCTGAGCAAGCTCACTGTTCTGGGCCTGTAGGAAACACAGTAGAGTAGAAGAGTGCTCTTTTTTCAAAGGCAGAGTGTGTTTCTTGTAAGGTGAGCTAGCGTTTGTTTCCCAGTACTAAATGGAATTGAATCACATGCAGTTTCTGGTCCTACGAGCAAGAGTTATTTTTCTGGTAAGAAGAGAAACTGTTGTGTTCCCATTGCCATACACAGTGCAAATATCACTCATGTATGTTCCCAGCAAGTACAGTGTATTTGATTGAAGGGGAGCTACTGTTCTTGTCTGTTTCCTAAGCAGAGTTGAACTAGATATGGCCCTTGAGTGTAGGAAGCACAGTTCTTTTGTTCTGAGCAAGCTCACTGTTCGGACGCCATAGGAAACACAGTAGAGTAGAAGAGTGCCCTTTTCTCAAAAGCAGAGTGTGTTTCTTGTAAGGCAAGCTAGCGTTTGTTTCCCAGTCCTAAATGGAGTTGAATCCCATGCAGTTTCTGATCCTGTGAGCAAGAGTTGTTTTTTGGTAAGAAGAGTCACTATTGCGCTCCCATTGCCATACACAGGGCAAATAGCACTCGCGTCTGTTCCCAGCAAGTACAGTGTATTGGACTGAAGAGGAGCTACTGTTCTTGTCAGTTTCCTAAGCAGAGTTGAACTAGATATGGCCCGTGTGTGTAGGAAGCACAGTTCTTTTGTTCTGAGCAAGCTCACTGTACTGGCCCTATAGGAAACACAGTAGAGAAGAAGAGTGCTCTTTTCTCAAAAGCAGAGTGTGTTTCTTGGAAGGTGAGCTAGTATTTGTTTCCCAGTCCTAAATAAAGTTGAGTCACGTGCAGTTTTTGTTCCCAAGAGCAAGAGTTGTTTTCTGGTAAGGAAAGTCACTGTTATGCTCCCATTGCCATACATAGTGCAAATAGCACTCGCGTCTGTTCCCAGCAAGTACAGTGTATTGGACTGAAGAGGAGCTACTGTTCTTGTCAGTTTTCTCAGCAGAGTTGAACTAGATATGGCCCGTGTGTGTAGGAAGCACAGTTCTTTTGTTCTGAGCAAGCTCACTGTTCGGACCATATGGAAACACAGTAGAGTAGAAGAGTCCTCTTTTCTCAAAAGCAAAGTGTGTTTCTTATAAGGCGAGATAATGTTTGTTTCCCAGTCCTAAATGAAGTTGAATCCCATGTGGATTCTTATCTACAAGCAAGAGTTGTTTTCTGGTAAGAGGACTCACTATTGTGCTCCCATTGCGATACACAGTGAAAATAGCACTCGCATCTGTTCGCAGCAAAGACTGTGCATTGGACTGAAGAGGATCTACTGTTCTTGTCAGTTTCCTAAGCAGAGTTGAACTAGATATGGCCCGTGTGTGTAGGAAGCACAGTTCTTTTGTTCTGAGCAAGCTCACTGTACTGGCCCTATAGGAAACACAGTAGAGAAGAGTAGTGCTCTTTCCTCAAAAGCAGAGTGTGTTTCTTGGAAGGTGAGCTAGCGTTTGTTTCCCAGTCCTAAATGAAGTTGAGTCACATGCAGTTCTTGGTCCTACGAGCAAGAGTTGTTTTCTGGTAAGGAAAGTCACTATTGCGCTCCCATTGCCATACATAGTGCAAATAGCACTGGGGTCTGTTCCCAGCAAGTACAGTGTAATGGACTGAAGAGGAGCTACTGCTCTTGTCAGTTTCCTAAGGAGAGTTGAACTAGATATGGCGTGTGTGTGTAGGAAGCACAGTTGTTTTGTTCTGAGCAAGCTCACTGTTCGGACCCCATAGGAAACACAGTAGAGTAGAAGAGTGCCCTTTTCTCAAAAGCAGAGTGTGTTTCTTGTAAGGCGAGCTAGAGTTTGTTTCCCAGTCCTAAATGGAGTTGAATGACATGCACTTTCTGGTCCTATGAGCAAGAGTTGTTTTCTGGTAAGAAGAGTCACTATTGCGCTCCCATTGCCATATACAGTGCAAATAACACTCGCGTCTGTTCCCAGAAAAGACAGTGTATTGGACTGAAGAGGATCTACTGTTCTTGTCAGTTTCCTAAGCAGAGTTGAACTAGATATGGCCCGTGTGTGTAGGAAGCACAGTTGTTTTGTTCTGAGCAAGCTCACTGTTCGGACCCCATTGGAAACACAGTAGAGTAGAAGAGTGCTCTTTTCTCAAAAGCAGAGTGTGTTTCTTGTAAGGCGAGCTAGGGTTTGTTTCCCAGTCAGAAATGGAGTTGAATCCATGCAGTTTCTGGTCCTACGAGCAAGAGTTTTTTTCTGTTAAGAAGAGTCACTATTGTGCTCCCATTGCATTACACAGTGCAAACAGCACTCGCGTCTGTTCCCAGCAAGTACAGTGTATTGGACTGAAGAGGAGCTACTGTTCTTGTCAGTTTCCTAAGGAGAGTTGAACTAGATATGGCCCTTGTGTGTAGGAAGCACAGTTCTTTGGTCTGAGCAAGCTCACTGTTCAGACCCCATAGGAAACACAGTAGAGTAGAAGAGTGCCCTTTTTTCAAAAGCAGAGTGTGTTTCTGGTAAGGCGAGCTAGCGTTTGTTTCCCAGTCCTAAATGGAGTTGAATGACATGCAGTTTCTGGTCCTATGAGCAAGAGTTGTTTTCTGGTAAGAAGAGTCACTATTGCGGTCCCAATGCCATACACAGTGCAAATAGCAATGGCGTCTGTTCGCAGCAAGTACAATGTATTGGACTGAAGAGGAGCTACTGTTCTTGTCAGTTTCCTAAGCAGAATTGAAGTAGATATGGCCCGTGTGTGTAGGAAGCACAGTTCTTTTGTTCTGAGGAAGCTCACTGTTCTGGGCCTATTGGAAACACAGTAGAGTAGAATAGTGCTCTTTTCTCAAAAGCAGAGTGTGTTTCTTGTAAGGCGAGCTAGCGTTTGTTTCCCAGTCCTAAATGGAGTTGAATGACATGCAGTTTCTGGTCCTATGAGCAAGAGTTGTTTTCTGGTAAGAAGAGTCACTTTGGCGCTCCCAATGACATACACAGTGCAAATAGCACTGGCGTCTGTTCGCAGCAAGTACAGTGTATTAGACTGAAGAGTAGCTACTGTTCTTGTCAGTTTCCTAAGGAAAATTGAACTAGATATGGCCCGTGTGTGTAGCAAGCACAGTTGTTTTCTTCTGAGCAAGCTCACTGTTCTGGGCCTGTAGGAAACACAGTAGAGTAGAAGAGTGCTCTTTTTTCAAAAGCAGAGTGTGTTTCTTGTAAGGTGAGCTAGCGTTTGTTTCCCAGTACTAAATGGAGTTGAATCACACGCAGTTTTTGGTCTTATGAGCAAGAGTTATTTTTCTGGTAAGAAGAGACACTATTGTGTTCCCATTGCCATACACAGTGCAAATATCACTCATGTATGTTCCCAGCAAGTACAGTGTATTGGATTGAAGGGGAGCTACTGTTCTTGTCTGTTTCCTAAGCAGAGTTGAACTAGATATGGCCCTTGAGTGTAGGAAGCACAGTTCTTTTGTTCTGAGCAAGCTCACTGTTCGGAACCCATAGGAAACACAGTAGAGTAGAAGAGTGCCCTTTTCTCAAAAGCAGAGTGTGTTTCTTGTAAGGCGAGCTAGCATTTGTTTCCCAGTCCTAAATGGAGTTGAATCCCATGCAGTTTCTGATCCTGTGAGCAAGATTTGTTTTTTGGTAAAAAGAGTCACTATTGCGCTCCCATTGCCATACACAGGGCAAATATCACTCGCGTCTGTTCCCAGCAAGTACAGTGTATTGGACTGAAGAGGAGCTACTGTTCTTGTCAGTTTCCTAAGCAGAGTTGAAGTAGATATGGCCCGTGTGTGTAGGAAGCACAGTTCTTTTGTTCTGAGCAAGCTCACTGTACTGGCCCTATAGGAAACACAGTAGAGAAGAAGAGTGCTCTTTTCTCAAAAGCAGAGTGTGTTTCTTGGAAGGTGAGCTAGTATTCGTTTCCCAGTCCTAAATAAAGTTGAGTCACGTGCAGTTTTTGTTCCTACGAACAAGAGTTTTTTTCTGGTAAGTAAAGTCACTGTTGCGCTCCCATTGCCATACATAGTGCAAATAGCACTCGCATCTGTTCCCAGCAAGTACAGTGTATTGGACTGAAGAGGAGCTACTGTTCTTGTCAGTTTTCTAAGCAGAGTTGAACTAGATATGGCCCGTGTGTGTAGGAAGCGCAGTTCTTTTGTTCTGAGCAAGCTCACTGTTCGGACCATATGGAAACACAGTAGAGTAGAAGAGTCCACTTTTCTCAAAAGCAAAGTGTGTTTTTTATAAGGCGAGCTAGTGTTTGTTTCCCAGTTCTAAATGAAGTTGAATCCCATGCAGATTCTGATCCTACAAGCAAGAGTTGTTTTCTGGTAAGAAGACTCACTATTGTACTCCCATTGCGATACACAGTGAAAATAGCACTCGCATCTGTTCGCAGCAAAGACAGTGCATTGGACTGAAGAGGATCTACTGTTCTTGTCAGTTTCCTAAGCAGAGTTGAACTAGATATGGCCCGTGTGTGTAGGAAGCACAGTTCTTTTGTTCTGAGCAAGCTCACTGTACTGGCCCTATAGGAAAAACAGTAGAGAAGAGTAGTGCTCTTTCCTCAAAAGCAGAGTGTGTTTCTTGGAAGGTGAGCTAGCGTTTGTTTCCCAGTCCTAAATGAAGTTGAGTCACATGCAGTTCTTGGTCCTACGAGCAAGAGTTGTTTTCTGGTAAGGAAAGTCACTATTGCGCTCCCAGTGCCATACATAGTGCAAATAGCACTGGGGTCTGTTCCCAGCAAGTACAGTGTAATGGACTGAAGAGGAGCTACTGCTCTTGTCAGTTTCCTAAGGAGAGTTGAACTAGATATGGCGCGTGTGTGTAGGAAGCACAGTTCTTTTGTTCTGAGCAAGCTCACTGTTCGGACCCCATAGGAAACACAGTAGAGTAGAAGAGTGCCCTTTTCTCAAAAGCAGAGTGTGTTTCTTGTAAGGCGAGCTAGAGTTTGTTTCCCAGTCCTAAATGGAGTTGAATGACATGCAGTTTCTGGTCCTATGAGCAAGAGTTGTTTTCTGGTAAGAAGAGTCACTATTGCGCTCCCATTGCCATATACAGTGCAAATAACACTCGCGTCTGTTCCCAGAAAAGACAGTGTATTGGACTGAAGAGGATCTACTGTTCTTGTCAGTTTCCTAAGCAGAGTTGAACTAGATATGGCCCGTGTGTGTAGGAAGCACAGTTGTTTTGTTCTGAGCAAGCTCACTGTTCAGACACCATTGGAAACACAGTAGAGTAGAAGAGTGCTCTTTTCTCAAAAGCAGAGTGTGTTTCTTGTAAGGCGAGCTAGGGTTTGTTTTCCAGTCAGAAATGGAGTTGAATCCCATGCAGTTTCTGGTCCTACGAGCAAGAGTTTTTTTCTGTTAAGAAGAGTCACTATTGTGCTCCCTTTGCCATACACAGTGCAAATAGCAATGGCGTCTGTTCGCAGCAAGTACAATGTATTGGACTGAAGAGGAGCTACTGTTCTTGTCAGTTTCCTAAGCAGAATTGAAGTAGATATGGCCCGTGTGTGTAGGAAGCACAGTTCTTTTGTTCTGAGGAAGCTCACTGTTCTGGGCCTATTGGAAACACAGTAGAGTAGAATAGTGCTCTTTTCTCAAAAGCAGAGTGTGTTTCTTGTAAGGCGAGCTAGCGTTTGTTTCCCAGTCCTAAATGGAGTTGAATGACATGCAGTTTCTGGTCCTACCAGCAAGAGTTGTTTTCTGGTAAGGAAAGTCACTATTGCATTCCCATTGACATACACTGTGCAAATAGCACTCATGTATGTTCCCAGCAAGTACAGTGTATTGGATTGAAGGGGAGCTACTGTTCTTGTCTGTTTCCTAAGCAGAGTTGAACTAGATATGGCCCTTGAGTGTAGGAAGCACAGTTCTTTTGTTCTGAGCAAGCTCACTGTTCGGACACCATAGGAAACACAGTAGAGTAGAAGAGTGCCCTTTTCTCAAAAGCAGAGTGTGTTTCTTGTAAGGCGAGCTAGCGTTTGTTTCCCAGTCCTAAATGGAGTGGAATCCCATGCAGTTTCTGATCCTGTGAGCAAGAGTTGTTTTTTGGTAAGAAGAGTCACTATTGCGCTCCCATTGCCATACACAGGGCAAATATCACTCGCGTCTGTTCCCAGCAAGTACAGTGTATTGGACTGAAGAGGAGCTACTGTTCTTGTCAGTTTCCTAAGCAGAGTTGAAGTAGATATGGCCCGTGTGTGTAGGAAGCACAGTTCTTTTGTTCTGAGCAAGCTCACTGTACTGGCCCTATAGGAAACACAGTAGAGAAGAAGAGTGCTCTTTTCTCAAAAGCAGAGTGTGTTTCTTGGAAGGTGAGCTAGTATTTGTTTCCCAGTCCTAAATAAAGTTGAGTCAGGTGCAGTTTTTGTTCCTACGAACAAGAGTTTTTTTCTGGTAAGGAAAGTCACTGTTGCGCTCCCATTGCCATACATAGTGCAAATAGCACTCGCATCTGTTCCCAGCAAGTACAGTGTATTGGACTGAAGAGGAGCTACTGTTCTTGTCAGTTTTCTAAGCAGAGTTGAACTAGATATGGCCCGTGTGTGTAGGAAGCGCAGTTCTTTTGTTCTGAGCAAGCTCACTTTTCGGACCATATGGAAACACAGTAGAGTAGAAGAGTCCTCTTTTCTCAAAAGCAAAGTGTGTTTCTTATAAGGCGAGCTAGTGTTTGTTTCCCAGTTCTAAATGAAGTTGAATCCAATGCAGATTCTGATCCTACAAGCAAGAGTTGTTTTCTGGTAAGAAGACTCACTATTGTGCTCCCATTGCGATACACAGTGAAAATAGCACTCGCATCTGTTCGCAGCAAAGACAGTGCATTGGACTGAAGAGGATCTACTGTTCTTGTCAGTTTCCTAAGCAGAGTTGAACTAGGTATGGCCCGTGTGTGTAGGAAGCACAGTTCTTTTGTTCTGAGCAAGCTCACTGTTCGGAACCCATAGGAAACACAGTAGAGTAGAAGATTGCTCTTTTCTCAAAAGAAGAGTGTGTTTCTTGTAAGGCGAGCTAGCGTCTGTTTCCCAGTACTAAATGGAGTTGAATGACATGCAGTTTCTGGTCCTAAGCGCAAGAGTTGTTTTCTGGTAAGGAAAGTCACTATTGTGCTCCCATAGCAATACATAGTGCAAATAGCATTCGCGTCTATTTCCAGCAAGTACAGTGTATTGGACTGAAGTGGAGCTACTGTTTTTGTCAGTTTCCTAAGGAGAGTTGAACTAGATATGGCCCGTGTGTGTAGGAAGCACAGTTCTTTTGTTCTGTGCAAGCTCACTGTTCAGACCACATGGAAACACAGTAGAGTAGAAGAGTGCTCTTTTCTCAAAAGCAGAGTGTGTTTCTTGTAAGGCGAGCTAGGGTTTGTTTCCCAGTCAGAAATGGAGTTGAATCCCATGCAGATTCTGATCCTACGAGCAAGAGTTGTTTTCTGGTAAGAAGACTCACTATTGTGTTCCCATTGCGATACACAGTGAAAATAGCACTCGCATCTGTTTGCAGCAAAGACAGTGTATTGGACTGAACAGGATCTACTGTTCTTGTCAGTTTCCTAAGGAGAGTTGAACTAGATATGGCCCGTGTGTGTAGGAAGCACAGTTCTTTTGTTCTGAGCAAGCTCACTGTACTGGCCCTATAGGAAACACAATAGAGAAGAAGAGTGCTCTTTTCTCAAAAGCAGAGTGTGTTTCTTGGAAGGTAAGCTAGCGTTTGTTTCCCAGTCCTAAATGAAGTTGAGTCACATGCAGTTCTTGGTCCTACGAGCAAGAGTTGTTTTCTGGTAAGGAAAGTCACTATTGTGCTCCCATAGACATACATAGTGCAAATAGCATTCGCGTCTATTTCCTGCAAGTACAGTGTATTGGACTGAAGTGGAGCTACTGCTTTTGTCAGTTTCCTAAGGAGATTTGAACTAGATATGGCCCGTGTGTAGGAAGCACAGTTCTTTTGTTCTGTGCAAGCTCACTGTTCAGACCACATGGAAACACAGTAGAGTAGAAGAGTGCTCTTTTCTCAAAAGCAGAGTATGTTTCTTGTAAGGCGAGCTAGGGTTTGTTTCCCAGTCAGAAATGGAGTTGAATCCCATGCAGATTCTGATCCTACGAGCAAGAGTTGTTTTCTGGTAAGAAGACTCAGTATTGTGTTCCCATTGCGATACACAGTGAAAATAGCACTCGCATCTGTTCGCAGCAAAGACAGTGTATTGGACTGAACAGGATCTACTGTTCTTGTCAGTTTCCTAAGGAGAGTTGAACTAGATATGGCCCGTGTGTGTAGGAAGCACAGTTCTTTTGTTCTGAGCAAGCTCACTGTACTGGCCCTATAGGAAACACAATAGAGAAGAAGAGTGCTCTTTTCTCAAAAGCAGAGTGTGTTTCTTGGAAGGTAAGCTAGCGTTTGTTTCCCAGTCCTAAATGAAGTTGAGTCACATGCAGTTCTTGGTCCTACGAACAAGAGTTGTTTTCTGGTAAGGAAAGTCACTATTGTGCTCCCATAGACATACATAGTGCAAATAGCATTCGCGTCTATTTCCTGCAAGTACAGTGTATTGGACTGAAGTGGAGCTACTGCTTTTGTCAGTTTCCTAAGGAGAGTTGAACTAGATATGGCCCGTGTGTAGGAAGCACAGTTCTTTTGTTCTGTGCAAGCTCACTTTTCGGACCATATGGAAACACAGTAGAGTAGAAGAGTGCTCTTTTCTCAAAAGCAGAGTGTGTTTCTTGTAAAGTGAGCTAGTGTTTGTTTCCCAGTCAGAAATGGAGTTGAACCCCATGCAGTTTCTGGTCCTATGAGCAAGAGTTGTTTTCTGGTAAGGAAAGTCACTATTGCGCTCCCATTGCCATACATAGTGCAAATAGCACTCGCGTCTGTTCCCAGCAAGTACAGTGTATTGGACTGAAGAGGAGCTACTGTTCTTGTCAGTTTCCTAAGCAGAGTTGAACTAGATATGGCCCGTGTGTGTAGGAAGCGCAGTTCTTTTGTTCTGAGCAAGCTCACTGTTCGGACCATATGGAAACACAGTAGAGTAGAAGAGTCCTCTTTTCTCAAAAGCACAGTGTGTTTCTTATAAGGCGAGCTAGTGTTTGTTTCCCAGTCCTAAATGAAGTTGAATCCCATGCAGATTCTGATCCTACGAGCAAGAGTTGTTTTCTGGTAAGAAGACTCACTATTGTGCTCCCATTGCGATACACAGTGAAAATAGCACTCGCATCTGTTCGCAGCAAAGACAGTGTATTGGACTGAAGAGCTCACTGTACTGGCCCTATAGGAAACACAGTAGAGTAGAAGAGTGCTCTTTTCTCAAAAGCAGAGTGTGTTTCTTGTAAGGTGAACTAGCGTTTGTTTCTCAGTCCTAAATGAAGTTGAGTCACATGCAGTTTTTGGTCCTATGAGGAAGAGTTGTTTTCTGGTAAGGAAAGTCACTATTGCGCTCCCATTGCCATACATAGAGCAGATAGTACTCGCTTCTGTTCCCAGCAAGTACAGTGTATTGGACTGAAGAGGAGCTACTGTTCTTGTCAGTTTCCTAAGCAGAGTTGAACTAGATATGGCCCGTGTATGTAGGAAGCACAGTTCTTTTGTTCTGAGCAAGCTCACTGTTCAGACCATATGGAAACACATTAGAGTAGAAGAGTGCCCTTTTCTCAAAAGCAGAGTGTGTTTCCTGTAAGGCGAACTAGCATTTGTTTCCCAGTCCTAAATGGAATTGAATCACATGCAGGTTCTAGTCCTACTAGCAAGAGTTGTTTCTGGTAAGAAGAGTCACTATTGCGCTCCCATTGTCATACACAAGGCAAATAGCACTGGCGTCTCTTCCCAGCATGTACAGTCTATTAGACTGAAGAGGAGCTACTGTTATTGTCAATTTCCTAAGCAGAGTTGAACTAGATATGGCCCATGTGCGTAGGAAGCACAGTTCTTTTGTTCTGAGCAAGCCTACTGTACTGTCCCTATAGGAAACACAGTAGAGAAGATGAGTGCTCTTTTCTCAAAAGCAGAGAGTGTTTCTTGTAAGGTGAGCTAGCGTTTGTTTTCCAGTACTAAATGAAGTTGAGTCACATGCAGTTTTTGGTCCTACCAGCAAGAGTTGTTTTCTGGTAAGGAAAGTCACTATTGTGCTCCCATTGCCATACACAGTGCAAATAGCACTCGCGTCTGTTCCCAGCAAGTACAATGTACTGGAATGAAGAGGAGCTACTGTTCTTGTCAGTTTCCTAAGCAGAGTTGAACTAGATATGGCCCGTGTGTGTAGGAAGCACAGTTGTTTTGTTCTGAGCAAGCTCACTGTTCGGACCATATGGAAACACAGTAGAGTAGAAGAGTGCTCTTTTCTCAAAAGCAGAGGGTGTTTCTTCTAAGACGAGGTAGTGTTTGTTTCCCAGTCAGAAATGGAGTTGAATCCCATGCAGTTTCTGGTCCTACGAGCAAGAGTTTTTTTCTGTTAAGAAGAGTCACTATTGTGCTCCCATTGCCATACTCAGTGCAAATAGCACTCGCGTCTGTTCCCAGCAAGTACAGTGTATTGGACTGAAAAGTATCCTCTCTTCTTGTCAGTTTCCTAAGCAGAGTTGAACTAGATATGGCCCGTGTGTGTAGGAAGCACAGTTCTTTGTTCTGAGCAAGCTCCTGTACTGGCCCTATAGGAAACCCAGTAGAGAAGAAGAGTGCTCTTTTCTCAAAAGCAGATTGTGTTTCTTGTAAGGTGAGCTAGTGTTTGTTTCCCAGTCCTAAATGAAGTTGAGTCACATGCAGTTTTTGGTCCTACGAGCAAGAGTTGTTTTCTGGTAAGGAAATTCACTATTGTGCTCCCATTGCCATACATAGTGCATATAGCACTCGTGTCTGTTCCCAGCAAGTACAGTGTATTGGATTGAAGAGGAGCTACTGTTCTTGTCAGTTTCCTAAGCAGAATTGAACTAGATATGGCCTGTGTGTGTAGGAAGCACAGTTATTTTGTTCTGATCAAGCTCACTGTTCTGGCCCTATAGGAAACACAGTAGAGTAGAAGAGTGCTCTTTTCTCAAAAGCAGAGTGTGTTTTTTGTACGGCGAGCTAGCGTTTGTTTCCCAGTCCTAAATGGAGTTGAATCACATGCACTTTCTATTCCTACGAGCAAGAGTTGTTTTTTGGTAAGAAGAGTCACTATTGCGCTCCCATTGCCATACACAGGGCAAATAGCACTGGCGTCTGTTCCCAGCATGTACAGTGTATTGGACTGAAGAGGATCTACTGTTCTTGTCAGTTTCTTTAGCAGAATTGAACTAGATATGGCCCTGTGTGTAGGAAGCACAGTTCTTTTGTTCTGAGCAAGCTCAATGTTCTGGCCCTATATGTAACACAGTAGAGTAAAAGAGTGCTCTTTTCTCAAAAGCAGAGTGTGTTTCTTGTAAGGCGAGCTAGCGTTTTTTTCCCAGTCCTAAATGGAGTTGAATCACATGCAGTTTCTGGTCCTAGGATCAAGAGTTGTTTTCTGGTAAGGAAAGTCACTATTGCGTTCCCATTGACATGCACAGTGCAAATAGCACTCGTGTCTGCTTCCAACAAGTACAGTGTATTGGACTGAAGAGGAGCTAATGTTCTTGTCAGTTTCCTAAGCAGAGTTGAACTAGATATGGCCCGTGTGTGTAGGAAGCACAGTTCTTTTGTTCTGAGCAAGCTCACTGTTCGGACCCCATAGGAAACACATTAGAGTAGAAGAGTGCTCTTTTCTCAAAAGCAGATTGTGTTTCTTGTAAGGTGAATTAGCGTTTGTTTCCCAGTCCGAAATGGAGTTGAATCCCATGCAGTTTCTGGTCCTACGAGCAAGAGTTGTTTTTTGGTAAGAAGAGTCACAATTGCGCTCCCTTTGTCATACACAGGGCAAATGGCCCTGGCGTCTGTTCCCAGCATGTACAGTGTATTGGACTGAAGAGGATCTACTGTTCTTGTCAGTTTCCTAAGCAGAGTTGAACTAGATATGGCCCGTGTGTGTAGGAAGCACAGTTCTTTTGTTCTGAGCCAGCTCTCTGTTCGGACCCCATAGGAAACACAGTTGAGTAGAAGAGTGCTCTTTTCTCAAAAGCAGAGTGTGTTTCTTGTAAGGCGAGCTAGCGTTTTTTCCCAGTCAGAAAAGGATTTGAATCCCATGCAGTTTCTGGTCCTATGAGCAAGAGTTGTTTTCTGGTAAGGAAAGTCACTATTGCGATCCCATTTCCATACACAGAGCAAATAGCACTCGCATCTGTTCGCAGCAAGTACAGTGTATTGGACTGAAGCGGAGCTACTGTTCTTGTCAGTTTCCTAAGCCGAGTTGAACTAGATATGGTGTGGGAGCCCGTTCTCGGGTTCCTCGTGGCTTTACCCAGCAGGTCCACATAGAGGATGATTAGACCACGGGCCTGAGTGCAGGTGTCTGAGATGGTCTGCACTTGCCTGTGCTGGGGGAGGAGGTCTTTTGCTCCACCCCTTGGTGTCTCTATAAAAACCCTGGGGCAGAGACAGTCGGGGCCTGTTGGAATAGGTTCCAGGCCCTCTCGAGGCTATCCTTTATTTTCTATCTCTTTATCTCCGCGATATTCTCCGCAATAAATCCTTCTATCTAATATTTCCTGCTGCTCGCACTCAAGAAAACTCTGGGGAACTGTGGGGGTGGTTGGGTAAACGCCCCACAGAATGGCGCCATGAACAGGGACTAAAGAAAAAAGAAAAAAAGGGACTAAAGAAAAAAAAGGGGGGACTAAAAAAAGGGGGGGACTAAAAGACAAATGAACAGGGACTAAAGACAAAGTAATAGGGACTAAAGATAAAGGAAAATAATAGTTTTATTACAGAGTTTTTGGCAAAAGTGCTGAGTTCAGCCCTGCCAGTGGATGAGACTTGCCGGTGTTATGGAAAATATATATTTTATATATATATATATATATTTTTGAGAGGCAGGGGTTTTATCCTCGAGAGAAAAAGAAAGCGGACTGGAAGGATGTCCGATGCTGCAGCAAAATTCTCTTCTGTCAAAATTTTCTATCTTCTATCCCTTTCTCAATTTCTATCTGTGAAAAATAAGTATAAGGTATAGGGTAGTAAAATAGTGTAGGAAAAACTTAGAAGTGTAAGATTGTGTAGGAAAAAATAAGTAAGGCAACTAGACAGAAAAACTCTTCAATTTTCTAACTTGGGGGCTCTGAATGCAAACTGGGGGAAAAAATCTTTCTTTGGGCTATTTGGGTAGTAAAAAAGCTCTTCTTCGAGCTATGGGGAAGAATAAGTTTCCTATGGAAGCTTTTGACCTGGGGACAGCTGAAATGCTAAGTCCAAACGGCAAGAGAAAGTGATTTCTCCCTGAGGCAAAAATGGGGGTGTAAAAAGCCAAAAAGTTTAAAGTTGGGAAGTTTTGGGAAAAGTTGGTCTTTCTCTTGGGGGAAAAAACTCTTAAACTAAAAGCTTTTCTTGGAAAATTTTGGGGAAAAAAATCTCTAAAAAGCCTTAATCTTTCTCAAAAGCTCTTAAACTTAAAAACTAAAGCCTTTAACTTTCTCAAAAGGGCAAAAATTAGAATCACCTGAAGATTTTAGTATGGGGACCACCTGTGATTAGCTCAAAGAGAAAAACAACAAACCTGTTAAGATAGCAAAACCTCTCTAAGTTCTTTCAAGCTTTAAAAATCCTCCCTGCAATGCAGGAGGCAGGGACAAGTTCCTAAAAACCTCTTGTAAGCTGTGTCTCTTCAAGCTAGTAAAAGACAGTGGGTCAGAGTACCCTGAGGGAAATGCTTGGGAGAGTGTGGGTAAAGAGCTACAGAGAGCCCAAAAGGGCAAGAAACTTTACCTGAGAAAAGCAAAAAAGCCAAGCTTTTCAGTTACAGTGGAGCTGAGGCATCAAGGGTTTTGTTTCTGAGTGAGCGTTTCAGAATGAAAAGGTGCTCCTAATCGTCCTAATGCAAAGATCCCCTGAAGCATGCAAACTGTTAGCATTGTATCCTCGCTTCTGACCAAAAACCCAGAGGTGACTGGCCAGCTTCTCTGAGTTGGAGTGCATTTCAGGGATACTAGGGTTCCTGCAGTTGAAAACTTTCTGGAGCATAGAGCTGAGGCAGGAAGGTGCAGGACCCAGGGGAAGGTTGCTAATGAACAACCAAAACTAAAGCCAGTGGGAACAGCACAGTTGTCTGCTTTCCTACAAGTCCCGGGTTGGTAGGTCCACTGCTGCAAAAAGACATCTGAAAAAAGCTTTCCTATCAGTAGGGACCTTTCTGGGAAAACAGTAAAGCTGAACTGTGTCTGAAGCAGTTGTGCTGCTGAGTCAGAACGCTGTCTGGGGAAAGAGCCCAGCCAGGGCAGAACAGAACTATCCAGGAGTAAAGCTTTCTTTTCTGTCAGAGAAAACACCTCTTTGAGAAAAGCTTTGTTTCAACTGACTCCCCTGAGATGAGGGAGTGTAGCCCTGAGAGGTGATTGCCTCTGGAATAAGCTCTGTCCTTGAGCACCCAGACAAGCAAATGCAACCCACTGGGGGACTGGGACAGGTGAAGGTCTGATAAGGCAAAACACCTGTCCTAATGGGAGTTTAGAAATGGCAAAAACCTCCCTTGTTAGATTTTCAGTCTGTATGCAAACCACACAGACCCAGAAAACAAACGCCAAAAAGCCCCTACCTTCAGTAGCAGGGAAAGCCGCCACTGTAGTGTCGGAAACTGTTTCTGGGGTAGAGGGGATAAACTGAGACCAAACTGGGAACTGTCTGGGAGAAAGACTCTGAAGAAACAGAGAAGGGACATAATCCTCCCCAGAAAAATATATGACCTGTGAAAAGCTGCTAGAATTTGAGGCAGATTCGGGGGGGAGAAAAAAAAAGCCCCTACTTCCAAGGGCAGCTAGCAGAGGTACAGAGCCGCAGATACTTGAAGCTCTGCATCTGGGGAAGGAAGGAACAAGCAAAATGAGATAGATCAGTGGGAGAAAATCTCTCTGAAAGAGATATGGAAAAGGTGTTGTACATGATCTTGTTTTTCACTGACTGGCTAAGACAAACACAAGCCCCGAGGAAAATTGCTATCAGAAATTGCCCACCTCAATGCGTGCTAACGAGGCAGGTGCAGTTCTGATTTGGGGGCCAGTGTCAAATGAAGGAGAAACACCTGTTAAAGCCAGTTGAGGAGAGAATAGGAATCTCCCAATGTGCCATAGCTGAAAATGTAAAATGCTTGTTCAAATCTCCGTTGCAAAAGCAAAAAACTTTGTTCAAACCTCCCGGGCAAGAATTTGTAAGCAAGTCTGGTAAAAAAGAACTTAAAAGTTGACTCTCAGACCCAAAAAGAACTATGGGAAATGACTGATATAAGGGAAATGATATAAAGGACTGATTTAAGGGACTGATACTATTATGGACTGATATAAGGGAAATGCATTCTGGAAAAGGTAGTTTTTCTGCTAAAGATGGCGACATTGCCCTGAAACACTTTTGTCAGCTCGAAAATACGTTCATGGTAAACTTTAAAATACAGCTTTTAAAAGAATAGGAGGAAAATCATCTAAGAGTTTTAAGTGTCAGTTCCAATGAAACATTGAAAGGATATGGAACTAGGCACTTCGCGGTTTGGGGGTTGGTAAAATGCCTTATTTACCCTAATAGCTGTGCAAAATTTTTATGGTAGTTGGATGACCAAAAGCTACCTATAAGAGCAAACAAGTCACTTTAAAATCCTTACAAAAGCAAGAAAGCAGTTTATACACTGAACGTTGTCTTAGATATGAAGAAACTTATGTGAAATTAAAAATTATTTACCTTTTGAACAAACTGCCTGCAATGAGTGATTCCTCTGCAAATCTAATTAAGGGGATAAGAAACAGGCATTCAAAAAGAAATGACTGCTTTATAGATGGGAAACAAACTTCAGAAAATCTGTCTTAAAAAAAAGCTTCACCTGAAAGTTCCTTATAAGAAATCAATGCTAAATATCACAGCTGCTAATAACATCAGTAGTTAAAGCTAATAAAATGAAAATGCTAAATCCTGAAAATGCTTTTTCTCAGAGTAAGCTAATGAAGGATATGTTTCATGAAAGAACATCTATGTTCTTAACTCTTTTGAATAGTAACAGTTTTGGTAAAAATACTGGAACTAACAATCCAGTCAAAATGTTTCAACAAATCCAAGACGCTATTCCACAAAAGAAAGCTGCCATGCTTTGTGGGCCATATTAGAGCTCACGCCAATCTTCCTGGTCCTTTAGCTGAGGGTAATGCGAAATGGAAAGATCCCTGCTCGGGATTGTGGAAAGGTCCCGATCCTGTGTTAATATGGGGTCGAGGACATGTTTGTGTTTTTTCACAAGAGGAGAATGAAGCTCGGTGATTACCGGAGCGTTTTGTAAGGAGCTTGGAACTAAGAAAGGTCAGCTCCAATGATGTTCCTACAATGGAACCAGAATGAAAGTGGCTCAATTAGTGTTTCTGAGGTTTTGTCACTGGTTAATGCAAACAGTGAGGAAATAGAGTTCGGAGCTGTGCCGCTTTTGGCTTTACTAGCTCCTTTGGAAAAACACTTTATATCACCTAATAACTGTGCGATATTTGGCAAAGAGCTTACAGCAGCTAAATATGGTAATTTCACCGTCAGCGTGAAGGGAAGTTTTTCGGTAGAACAAACCAAGAGTACTGCTGTAATAGAAACATTTGTCTGAATTGAAGCACTTAGGGGAACTATTATGAATTTGGGTGAAGGGACAGCCTCTAGTTAAACACCGTCTACCGCTGACAGTGCATCTCTGCTGGGTCCGGAATGGCTGAGAGAACTGGCAACTTTGGAGTGTGGCATCATCCTGGGAAGGCTACAGTCCCCTAGCAACAGCTATCACAATTCTATAACAACACTCACTAAATCCCAGTGTTTTATAACAAAGCTGACTATAAACTCTAAACATTAGCAAGGATGAATGTACTTCCTGTCTAGTTAAGAATCTTTCTAATAGAGATAGTGATAATAATTAAGAGTAAGAAATAGAAAAAGATGAAAATAAGATATGTAAGTTTATAAAAATTCTCTTGTTAGATCTGTGTTAAAAAATCTTTAGGTGTTTGCTAAGTTAAATATATGCTAATGGTAGCCCTATATAAGTTTGTAAAATAGATCTATAGATCCTTTAAGAATATAAGCTTGCAAGAAGTATCTAAGGTAGTCTTAAGACATGTAGTGATAAGCTTGTAAGAAGTAAAGATGTTAGCAGTAAATGTAAGTTTAAATAAGAATAAGATGGAATGAATATAAGAAATAAGGAGTATATAAGAAGTAATAAGAAATATATTTGCTAAAGTAGTTCTATAGTTTCCTTAAGGAGTATAAATAAGTAGATGTTAATACGTTATATGTGAGTTTGTAAAATGTAGATGTTGAATGTGAGTCTAAATGCTTTGCAAGGCAAAAGGTTATATGTGAGTTTGTAAAGTGTAAATGTTAAGTGTGAGTCTATTCTTAATGTATATGGTGAAAGAACCTGAGACATACAGAAGTTAGTGTCCTAGCAGACTGCAAAGCAGGCAGTCTGAGCAGTTTTTTAAAAGCTCCAGAAGCCGCTAAGAAGCTAAGAATGGCAGACGCCAGAACTAGCACAAGGCATCCGCAGCTGCGATTCATGGAAAATCAACGCAACACAGAAAAACCTGAGCTAACATCAAAAACGGTGCGGTTTAGAATACTACTGTACCTAAAAAGGTCTGTCTGTGAGAACAAAAGTTGCAGAGACGCTTGTTTGAAGTAAAATTGTTAACGGCAAAAAGTTTTGGTTGAAAACTATCTCTTCATATTTGGAAGTGAAAGCCTGATACTAGAATTTATTTCTTGTTTGAACTTTTTGAACTTAAAATGAGATAAAACTACAAAGATTTTGGTTATGGATTTCTTCATATTTGGAAGGCTCGTACCAGAATTTATCATGTGAATTTTGGGACTTAAGAAATGAAATGAACAGTAGAGATTTCATTGCAATGGGACAATTTTGAGTTTATTCATAGTAATGACCTAGAACTGTTTGCTGGAATTGGGTTAAAAATGGAACTGTTTAAATGAAGAAATTTATTTCTACCTAGAATCCAGATGCAGTTTTGTGTATGCATATATGCTTTATTAACTGGTGATTCATGAATTGTTTTGTGGAACTGTTTATGTAAAATGGAATTACTTATGGAACTGGTTTGTGTTACAAACGGAACTGTTTAAACAGAAGTTTGGGTTTTCTAACTAGGCTTGAGATTTTGCTTAAATTATAAAGAAAAGGGACAGTTAATATTCTTTAGTCTAATTTCAAAAGTTGTTTGAGGGATTAATGTCATGTTTTTGTTAGTAAATGCAAATGGGGTATACTAAGAGACTACTTTTAAAGTGTGTAAAGAGTTTTATTAAGAAACTGCTTTTGGATGTCTTGCTAAGTTTTCAAAGTGTTAATGGTTAGATTGAGAATACTGCATTTCAATATGGGTTTGTAGGAATTGTATGAGTTTGGGTTTTTCTAACTAGGTTTGAGATTTTGTTTAAAAAATTATAAAGAAAAGGAAGAGTTATGAGGTTGAATTATGTTTGCAGAAATTATATTTACCCTATTGATATTAATGCACCCTGGTTTTGTGGAGTTAAGGAATATTTAAGTTTGATGTGAATACATTGAAGTTTTTCCTATGTTCTGTTAGCAAGAAAATTCAAATGATTGAGTTAAAGTTGTAAGACGGAGAAAATTGTTAACTATATATAGCACCATATATGCTAATCCAAATGGTTCTGTTAAGAGTTTGCTTTGAGTTGTAAGACAGAGAATTGTGGCTATTTATAGCAATGTTTATGTTAACCTGTTAATGGTAATGATGAAGCTAAGGGATTCTTTAAGTTTGTAGTCGCCTTAAGAGTTTTTGGCTTAGAAAGGGATTGAGGCAGCAAAGACTGCTGTAGTCACCTTGGACCTAATTCAAAAGAGAAATGCCATCTATATCATCCTCTACTCCCATACTGGGAGGTGTAACAGCTATGGAGATTGCTGTAAGCCATTATAGTTATTTTTTTATATATTAAGAAAGGGGGACCTGTGGGAGCCCGTTCTCGGGTTCCTTGTGGCTTTACCCAGCAGGTCCACATAGAGGATGATTAGACCACGGGCCTGAGTGCAGGTGTCTGAGATGGTCTGCACTTGCCTGTGCTGGGAAAGAAGGTCTTTTGCTCCACCCCTTGGTGTCTCTATAAAAACCCTGGGGCAAAGACAGTTGGGGCCCATTGGAATAGGTTCCAGGCCCTCTCGAGGCTATCCTTTATTTTCTATCTGTTTATCTCCGCGATATTCTCCGCAATAAATACTTCTATCTAATATTTCCTGCTGCACGCACTCAAGAAAACTCTGGTGAGCTAGCGTTTGTTTCCCAGTGCTAAATGGAGTTGAATCACATGCACTTTCTGGTCCCATGAGCAAGAGTTGTTTTCTGGTAAGAAGAATCACTATTGCACTCCCATTGTCATACACAGGGCAAATAGCACTAGCGTCTGTTCCGAGCATGTACAGTGTATTGGACTCAAGAGGATCTACTATTCTTGTCAGTTTCCTAAGCAGAATTAAAGTAGATATGGCCCGTGTGTGTAGGAAGCACAGTTCTTTTGTTCGGAGCAAGCTCACTGTTCTGGCCCTATAGGAAACACAGTAGAGTAGAAGAGTGATCTTTTCTCAAAAGCAGAGTGTGTTTCTTGTAAGGAGAGCTAGCGTTTGTTTCCCAGTCCTAAATGGAGTTGAATCACATGCAGTTTCTGGTCCTAGGAGCAAGAGTTGTTTTCTGGTAAGGAAAGTCACTATTGCGCTCCCATTGCCATACACAGTGCAAATATCACTCGCGTCCGTTCCCAGCAAGTACAGTGTATTGGACTGAAGAGGAGCTACTGTTCTTGTCAGTTTCCTAAGCAGAGTTGAACTAGATATGGCCCGTGCATGTAAGAAGCACAGTTCTTTTGTTCGGAGCAAGCTCACTGTTCTGGCCCTATAGGAAACACAGTAGAGTAGAAGAGTGCTCTTTTCTCAAAAGCAGAGTGTGTTTCTTGTAAGGCGAGCTAGCGTTTGTTTCCCAGTCCTATACGGAGATGAATCACATGCAGTTTCTATTCCTACGAGCAAGAGTTGTTTTCTGGTAAGAAGAGTCACTATTGCGCTCCCATTGCCTTACACAGTGCAAATAGCACTCGTGTCTGTTCGCAGCAAGTACAGTGTATTGGACTGAAGAGGAGCTAATGTTCTTGTCAGTTTCCTAAGCAGAGTTGAACTCGATATGGCCCGTGTGTGTAGGAAGCACAGTTCTTTTATTCTGATCAAACTCACTGTTCGGACCCCATAGGAAACACATTAGAGTAGAAGAGTGCTCTTTTCTCAAAAGCAGATTGTGTTTCTTGTAAGGTGAATTAGCGTTTGTTTCATAGTCCGAAATGGAGTTGAATCCCATGCAGTTTCTGGTCCTACGAGCAAGAGTTGTTTTCTGGTAAGAAGAGTCACTATTGCGCTCGCTTTGTCATACACAGGGCAAATGGCACTCGCGTCTGTTCGCAGCAAGTACAGTGTATTGGACTGAAGAGGATCTACTGTTCTTGTCAGTTTCCTAAGCAGAGTTGAATTAGATATGGCCCATGTGTGTAGGAAGCACAGTTCTTTTGTTCTGAGCAAGCTCACTGTTCAGACCATATCGAAACACAGTAGAGTAGAAGAGTGCTCTTTTCTCAAAAGCAGAGTGTGTTTCTTGTAAGGCGAGTTAGTGTTTGTTTCCAGTCAGAAATGGAGTTGAAACCCATGCAGTTTCTGGACCTACGAGCAAGAGTTTTTTTCTGTTAAGAAGAGTCACTATTGTGCTCCCATTGCCATACACAGTGCAAACAGCACTCGCGTCTGTTCCCAGCAAGTACAGTGTATTGGACTGAACAGGAGCTACTGTTCTTGTCAGTTTCATAAGCAGAGTTGAACTAGATATGGCCCGTGTGTGTAGGAAGCACAGTTCTTTTGTTCTGAGCAAGCTCCTGTACTGGAACTATAGGAAACACAGTACAGAAGAAGAGTGCTCTTTTCTCAAAAGCAGAGTGTGTTTCTTGTAAGGTGAGCTAGCGTTTTTTTCCCAGTCCTAAATGAAGTTGAGTCACATGCATTTTATGGTCCTACGAGCAAGAGTTGTTTTCTGGTTTGGAAATTCACTATTGCGCTCCCATTGCCATACATAGTGCATATGGCACTCGTGTCTGTTCCCAGCAAGTACAGTGTATTGGACTGAACAGGAGCTACTGCTCTTGTCAGCTTCCTAAGGAGAGTTGAACTAGAAATGGCCCGTGTGTGTAGGAAGCACAGTTCTTTTGTTCTGAACAAGCTCACTGTTCGGACCCCATAGGAAACACAGTAGAGTAGAAGAGTGCCCTTTTCTCAAAAGCAGAGTGTGTTTCTTGTAAGGTGAGTTAGCGTTTGTTTCCCAGTCCTAAATGGAGTTGAATCCCATGCAGTTTCTGGTCCTACGAGCAAGAGTTGTTTTCTGGTAAGAAGAGTCACTATTGTGCTCCCATTGCCATACACAGTGCAAATAGCACTCGCGTCTATTCGCAGCAAGTACAGTGTATTGGACTGAAGAGAATCTACTGCTCATGTCAGTTTCCTAAGCAGAGTTGATCTAGATATGGCCCGTGTGTAGGAAGCACAGTTCTTTTGTTCTGAGCAAGCTCACTGTCCTGGCCCTATAGGAAACACAGTAGAGAAGAAGAGTGCTCTTTTCTCAAAAGCAGAGTGTGTTTCTTGTAAGGTGAGCTAGCGTTTGTTTCCCAGTCCTAAATGAAGTTGAGTCACATGCAGTTTTTGGTCTTACAAGCAAGAGTTCTTTTCTGGTAAGGAAAGTCACTATTTCGCTCCCATTGCCATACATAGTGCACATAGCACACGCGTCTGTTCCCAGCAAGTACAGTGTATTGGACTGAAGAGGTGCTACTGTTCTTGTCAGTTTCCTAAAGAGAGTTGAACTAGATATGGCCCGTGTGTGTAGGAAGCACAGTTCTTTTGTTCTGAGCAAGCTCACTGTTCGGACCCCTTAGGAAACACAGTAGAGTAGAAGAGTGCCCTTTTCTCAAAAGCAGAGTGTTTCTTGTAAGGCGAGCTAGCATTTGTTTCCCAGTGCTAGATGGAGTTGAATCACATGCAGATTCTGATCCTACGAGCAAGAGTTGTTTTCTGGTAAGAAGAATCTCTATTGCACTCCCATTGTCATACACAGGGCAATATAGCACTGGCGTCTGTTCCGAGCATGTACAGTGTATTGGACTGAAGAGGATCTACTATTCTTGTCAGTTTCCTAAGCAGAGTTGAACTAGATACGGCCCGTGTGTGTAGGAAGCACAGTTCTTTTGTTCTGAGCAAGCTCACTGTTCTGGCCCTATAGGAAATACAGTAGAGTAGAAGAGTGCTCTTTTCTGAAAAGCAGAGTGTGTTTCTTGTAAGGTGAGCTAGCGTTTGTTTCCCAGTCGTAAATGGATTTGAGGACTTGCAGTTTCTGGTCGTATGAGCAAGAGTTGTTTTCTGGTAAGTAAAGTCACTATTGTGCTCCTATTGCCATACACAGTGCAAATAGCACTCACGTCTGTTCCCAGCAAGTACAGTGTATTGGACTGAAGAGGAGCTACTGTTCTTGTCAGTTTCCTAAGCAGAGTTGAACTAGATATGGCCCATGTGTGTAGGAAGCACAGATCTTTTGTTCTGAGCAAGCTCACTGTTCTGGCCCTATAGGAAACACAGTAGAGTAGAAGAGTGCTCTTTTCTCAAAAGCAGATTGTGTTTCTTGTAAGGCGAACTAGCTTTTGTTTCCCAGTCCTAAACGGAGTTGAATCACATGCAGTTTCTGGTCCTACGAGCAAGAGTTGTTTTCTGGTAAAAAGAGTCACTATTGTGTTCCCATCATACATAGTGCAAATAGCACTCGCATCTGTTCGCAGCAAGTACAGTGTATTGGACTGAAGAGGAGCTATTGTTCTTGTCAGTTTCCTAAGCAGAGTTGAACTAGATGTGGCCCATGTGTGTAGGAAGCACAGTTCTTTTGTTCTGAGCAAGCTCACTGTTCGGACCATATGGAAACCCAGTAGAGTAGAAGAGTGCTCTTTTCTCAAAAGCAGAGTGTGTTTCTTGTAAGGCGAGCTAGCGTTTGTTTCCCAGTCCTAAATGGAGTTGAATCACATGCAGTTTCTGGTCCTATGAGCAAGAGTTGTTTTCTGGTAAGAAGAGTCACTATTGTGCTCCCATTGCCATACACAGTGCAAATAGCACTCGCGTCTGTTCCCAGCAAGTACAGTGTATTGGACTGAAGAGGAGCTAGTGTTCTTGTCAGTTTCCTAAGCAGAGTTGAACTAGATATGGCCCATGTGTGTAGGAAGCATAGTTCTTTTGTTCTGAGCAAGCTCACTGTTCGGACCCCATAGGAAACACATTAGAGTAGAAGAGTGCTCTTTTCTCAAAAGCAGATTGTGTTTCTTGTAAGGCGAACTAGCTTTTGTTTTCCAGTCCTAAACGGAGTTGAATCACATGCAGTTTCTGGTCCTACGAGCAAGAGTTGTTTCCTGGTAAAAAGAGTCACTATTGTGCTCCCATCATACACAGTGCAAATAGCACTCGCATCTGTTCCCAGCAAGTACATTGTATTGGACTGAAGAGGAGCTACTGTTCTTGTCAGTTTCCTAAGCAGAGTTGAACTAGATGTGGCCCATGTGTGTAGGAAGCCCAGTTCTTTTGTTCTGAGCAAGCTCACTGTTCGGACCATATGGAAACCCAGTAGAGTAGAAGAGTGCTCTTTTCTCAAAAGCAGAGTGTGTTTCTTGTAAGGTGAGCTAGCGTTTGTTTCCCAGTCCTAAATGGAGTTGAATCACATGCAGTTTCTGGTCCTATGAGCAAGAGTTGTTTTCTGGTAAGAAGAGTCACTATTGCGCTCCCATTGTCATACACAGGGCAAATAGCCCTGGCGTCTGTTCCCAGCATGTACAGTGTATTTGACTGAAGAGTATCTACTGTTCTTGTCAGTTTCCTAAGCAGAATTAAACTAGATATGGCCCGTGTGTGTAGGAAGCACAGTTCTTTTGTTCTGAGCAAGCTCACTGTTCTGGCCCTATAGGAAACCCAGTAGAGTAGAAGAGTGCTCTTTTCTCAAAAGCAGAGTGTGTTTCTTGTAAGGCGAGTTGGCGTTTGTTTCCCAGTCCTAAACGGAGTTGAATCACATGCAGTTTCTGGTCCTACGAGCAAGAGTTGTTTTCTGGTAAGAAGAGTCACTATTGTGTTCCCATTGCCATACACAGTGCAAATAGCACTCACGTCTGTTCCCAGCAAGTACAGTGTATTGGACTGAAGAGGAGCTACTGTTTTTGTCAGTTTCCTAAGTAGAGTTGAACTAGATATGGCCCGTGTGTGTAGGAAGCACAGTTCTTTGTTCTGAGCAAGCTCACTGTTCGAACCATATGGAAACACAGTAGAGTAGAAGAGTGCTCTTTTCTCAAAAGCAGAGTGTGTTTCTTGTAAGGCGAGCTAGTGTTTGTTTCCCAGTCAGAAATGGAGTTGAACCCCATGCAGTTTCTGGTCCTACGAGCAAGAGTTGTTTTCTGGTAAGAAGAGTCACTATTGTGCTCCCATTGCCATACACAGTGCAAATAGCACTCGCGTCTGTTCCCAGCAAGTACAGTGTATTGGACTGAAGAGGAGCTACTGTTCTTGTCAGTTTCCTAAGCACAGTTGAACTAGATGTGGCCCGTGTGTGTAGGAAGCACAGTTCTTTTGTTCTGAGCAAGCTCACTGTACTGGCCCTATAGGAAACACAGTAGAGAAGAAGAGTGCTCTTTTCTCAAAAGCAGAGTGTGTTTCTTGTAAGGTGAGCTAGCGTTTGTTTCCCAGTCCTAAATGGAGTTGAGTCACATGCAGTTTTTGGTCCTATGAGCAAGAGTTGTGTTCTGGTAAGGAAATTCACTATTGCGCTCCCATTGCCATACATAGTGCATATAGCACTCTCGTCTTTTCCCAGCAAGTACAGTGTATTGGACTGAAGATGAGCTACTGTTCTTGTCAGTTTCCTATGCAGAGTTGAACTAGATATTGCCCGTGTCTGTAGGAAGCACAGTTCTTTTCTTCTGAGCAAGCTCACCTTTCTGGCGCTATAGGAAACACAGTAGAGTAGAAGAGTGCTCTTTTCTCAAAAGCAGAGTGTTTTCCTTGGAAGGCAAGCTAGTGTTTGTTTCCCATTCCCAAACATAGTTGAATCACATACTGTTTCTGGTCCTATGAGCAGGAGTTGTGTTTTGTTAATAAAAGTCATTATTGTGCTCTAATAGCCATAAACAGGGCAAATAGCACTCTCGGCTGTTCCCAGCAAGTACAGTGTATTGGACAAAAGAAGTTACCTTTCACCCTGTTGTGGTGGTTCATGCCTTTAATCCCAGAACTGGGGAAGCAGAGCCAGGCAGATCTCTGTGAGTTCGAGGCGTGCCTGGGCTACCAAGTGAGTCCCAGGTAATCACAAAGCTACACAGAGAAACCCTGTCTCGAAAAAAAAAAAAGCAGCTACTGTTCCTCAGCAGAGTTGGTCAAGATATGCTCCGTGTGGGTTGGAAGCACAGTTCTATTGTTCTGAGCAATCTCACTCTTCTGGCCTATAGGAAACACAGTAGAGTCGAAGAGTGCTCTTTACTCAAAAGAAGAGTGTGTTTCTTGTTAGGCCAGCTAGTGTATGTTTCCCATTCATAAACGGAGTTGAATCACATGCAGTTTCTGGTTCTATGATCAAGAGTTATTTTCTGGTAAGGGAAGTCACTATTGTGCTCCCATTGCCATACACATTGCAAATAGCACTCACGTCTGTTCCCAGCAAGCACAGTTTTTTGGACTGAAGAGAAGCTGCTGTTCTTGTCACTTTTCTAAGAATAGTTAAAGTAGATATGGCCCGTGTGTCAAAAGCTCAGTTCTTTGGTTCTGAGCAAGCTCACTCTTCTGGCCCTATACGAAACACAGTAGAGTAGAAGAGTGCTCTTTCTTCAAAAGCAGAGTGTGTTCCTTGTAAGGCGAGGTAGTGTTTCTTTTCCATTCATAAACAGAATTGAGTCCCATACAGTTTCTGTTCCTAGGAGCAAGAGATGTTTTCTGGTAAGGAAAGTCATTATTGTGCACCCATTGCCATACACAGTGCAAATAGCACTCAGGTTATTCCAGCAGGTACAGTGTATTGGACTGAAGAGAATCTACTGTTCTTGTCAGTTTTCTAAGTGGAGTGGAACTAGATATGGCCCATGTGTGTAGGAAGCACAGTTCTTTTGTTCTGAGCAATCTCATTCTTCTGGCCCTATAGGAAACACAGTAGAGTAGAAGAGAGCTCTTTTCTCAAGAGCAGAGAGTGTTTCTTGTAAGGCGAGACAGGTTTGTTTCCCATTCATAAACGCAGTTGAATCACACGCAGTTTCTGGTCCTACGATCTAAACTTCTTTTCTCGTAAGGAAAGTCACTATTGCATTCCCATTGCCATACACAGTGCAAATAGCTCTCGCATAAGTTCCGAGAAAGTACAGTGTATTGGACTGAAGAGAAGCTACTGTTCTTGTCACTTTCCAAAGAAGAGTTGAACTAGATATGGTCCGTGTGTAGGAAGCACAGTTCTTTTGTTCTGAGCGAGCTCACTGTTCTGGCCCTATAGGAAAAACAGTAGAGTAGAAGATTGCTCTTTTATCAAAACCAGAGTGTGTTTTTTTAAGGCGAGGTTGTGTTTGTTTCCCATTCATACACGGAGTTGAATCACATGTAGTTTCTGGTACTATGATCAAGAGTTGTTTTCTGGTAAGGAAAGTCACTATTGCGCTCCCATTGCCATAAACAGTGCAAATAACACTCGCGTCTGTTCCCAGCTAGCACAGTTTCTAGGACTGAAGATAAGCTGCTGTTCTTGTCACTTTCCTAAGAATAGTTAAACTAGATATGGCCCGTGTGTAAAAAGCACAGTTCTTTGATTCTGAGCAAGCTCACTCTTCTGGCCCTATATGAAACACATTAGAGTAGAAGAGTGCTTTTTCTTCAAAAACAGAGTGTGTTTCTTGTAAGGCAAGGTAGTGTTTGTTTCACATTCTTAAACGGAGTTGAGTCCCATGCAGTTTCTGGTCCTCCGAGCAAGAGTTGTTTACTGGTAAGGAAAGTCACTATTGTGCTCCCATTGTCATACACAGTGCAAATATCATTTGCGTCTGTTCTCAGCAAGTACAGTGTATTGTACTGAAGAGAAGCTACTGTTCTTGTCAGTTTCCTAAGCAGAGTTGAACTAGATATGGCCCGTGTGTGTAGGAAGCCCAGTTTTTTCATTCTGCTCAATCTCACTATTCTGGCCTTTTAAGTAACACAGTAGAGTAGAATAGTGCTCTTTTCTCAAAAGCAGTGTTTCTTCAAGGCAACCAATTTTTTTCCCAATCATAAATGGAGTTGAATCACATGCAGTTTCTGGTCTTAATAGCAAGAGTTGTTTTCTGGTAAGGAAAGTCACTATTGCGCTCCAATTGCCATACACAGTGCAAATATCACTCGCATCTGTTCCCAGCAAGTACAGTGTATTGGACATAAGAGACTTGTATTCTTGTCACTTTCAAGCAGTGTTGAAATAGATATGGCCTGTGTGTGTAGGAAGCACAGTTCTTTTGTTCTGAGCAAGCTCACTCTTCTGGACTTTTGGAAATACAGTAGAGTAAAAGAGTGCTCTTTTCTCAAAACCAGAGTGTGTTTCTTGTTAGGCGAGCCTGTGTTTGTTTCCCTCTCATAAAGGGAGTTGAATCACATGCAGTTTCTGTTCCTATGAGCAAGACTTGTTTTCTGGTAAGGAAAGTCACTTGCGTTCCCATTGCCATTCATGGTGCAAATAGCATTCGTGTCTGTTCTCAGCAAGCACAGTTTCTTGGACAGAAGAGAAGCTGCTGTTCTTGTCAGTTTCATAAACAGAGTTAAACTTGATATGGCCCGTGTGTGTAGGAAGCACATTTCTTTGGTTCTGAGCAAGCACACACTTCAAGCCCTATAGAAAACACAGTAGAGTAGAAGAGTGCTCTTTTCTCAAAACCAGAGTGTGTTTCTTGTAAGGCAAGGTAGTGTTTGTTTCCCATTCATAACCGGAGTTGAATCACATGCAGTTTCTGGTTCTACGATCAAGAGGTGTTTCTTGTAAGGAAAGTCACTATTGTGCTCTCATTGCCTTACACAGTGCAAAAAGCACTCGTGTAGGTTCCTAACAGGAAGTGTATTAGATTGAAGAGAAGCTACTGTTCTTTTCAGTTCCTAACCAGAGTTGAACTATATATGGCCGGTGTGTGTAGGAAGCACAGTTCTTTTGTTCTGAGCAAGCTTACTGTTCAGGCCCTTTGGAAACAAAGAAGAGAAGAATAGTGCTCTTTTCTCAAAAGCAGAGTGTGTTTCTTGTAAGGCGAGCTGTTGTTTGTTTCCAATTTTTAAACGAAGTTGAAACACCTGCAGTTTCTAGTCCTTCGAGCAAGAATTGTTTTCTGGTAAGGAAAGTCACAATTGCACTCCCATTGTCATACACAGTGCAAATAGCACTCGCGTCTGTTCCCAGCAAGTACAGTGTATTAAACTAAAGAGAAGCTACTGTTCTTGTTATTTTCCAATGCAGAGTTGAACTAGCTATGGCCCATGTGTGTAGGAAGCAGAGATCTTCTGTTCTGTGCAAGCTCACTCTTCTGGCCCTATAGGAAACACAGTAGAGTAGAAGACTGCTCTTTCTCAAGAGCAAAATGTGTTTCTTGTAAGGCAAGCTAATGTTTGTTTCCCATTCATAAATGGAGTTGAATCACATGCAGTTTCTGGTCCTACGAGCAAGAGTTGTTTTCTGGTAAAGAAAGTCACTATTGTGCTCCCATTGTCATACACAGAGCAAATAGCACTCTTGTGTAGGTAGAGTTTTCCTGCCTGGCCCACAGTCAGAGCAAATCTCTCTCACCTGCCAGTCCCACAGCCACTCAGACCCAACCAAGTAAACACAGAGACTTATATTGGTTACAAACTGTATGGCCGTGGCAGGCTTCTTGCTAACTGTTCTTACAGTTTAAATTAATTTATTTCCATAAATCTATCCCTTGCCACATGGCTCGTGGCTTACCAGGATCTTCACATGCAGCTTGTCATGGTGGCAGCTGGCAGTGTCTCTCTGACGCAGCCTTCCACTTTGCAGCTTTATTCTCCTCCTTGCCCCACCTATACTTCCTGCCTAGCCAATGGCCAATCAGTGTTTTATTGATTAATCAGCAACACATTTGCCATACATCCCACAGCACTCGTGTGTGTTCCCAGCAAGTACAGTCAATTGGACTGAAGAGCAACTACTGTTCTTCTCCATTTTCTAAGCAGAGTTCAACGAGATATGGCCCGTGTGTGGGAAGCACAGTTCTTTTGTTCTGAGCAGGCTAAATATTCTGGCCCTTTGGATACACATTAGAGTAGAAGAGTGCTTTTTCCTTAGAAGCAGAGTGTGTTTCTTGTAAGGTGAGCTAGTGTCTGTTTTCCATTCATAAACAGAGTTGAATCACATGCAGTTTCTGGTCCAACGAGCCAGAGTTGTTTTCTATTAAGAAAAAACAGTATTGTGCTGCCATTGCATACACAGTGCAAATAGCCCTCGCATCTGTTCCCAGCAAGTACAGTGTATTGGACTGAAGCGATTTGTGTTCTTGTCAGTTTCCTAGGCAGAGTTGAACTATATGTGCCCCGTGTGTGTATGAAGCACAGTTCTTTTGTTCTGAGCAAGCTCACTGTTCTGGCCCTATAGGAAACACTGAAGAGTAAAAGAGTGCTCTTTTCTCAAAAGCAGAGTGTGTTTCTTGTAAGGTGAGCTAGTGTTTGTTTCCCATTCAAAAACCGAGTTGAATCTCATGCAGTTTCTGGCCCTATGAGCAAGAGTTATTTTCTGGTAAGGAAAGTCACTATTACGCTCTCATTGTCACACACAGTGCAAATAATACTCGTGTCTGTTCCCCGCAAGTACAGTGTATTGGACTGAAGAGAAGCTACAGTTCTACTCAGGTTCCTAAGCAGAGTTGAACTAGATATTGCCCGTTTGTGTAGGAAGCACAGTTCTTTTGTTCTGAGCAATCTCACAGTTCTGGCCCTATGGAAACACAATAGAGTAGAACAGTGCTCTTTTGTCAAAAGCAGAGTGTGTTTCTGGTAAGGCAAGCTAGAGTTTGTTTCCCATTCATAAGTGGAGTTGACTCACATGCAGTTTCTGGTCCTACATGAAAGATTTGTTTTCTGGTAAAGAAAGTCACTATTGTTCTCCCATTTCCATACACAATTTAACTACCACTCGCATCTGTTTCCAGCAAGTACAGTGTATTGGACTGACAACAAGGTACTGTTCTTGTCAGTTTCATAAGCAGAGTTGAATAGATATGGCCTGTGAGTGTAAGAATCACAATTCTTTTGTTCTAAGCAAGCTCACTGTTCTGGCCCTATAAGAAAAACAGTAGAGTAGAAGAGTGCTCTTTTCTCAAAAGCAGAGTATGTTTCTTGTAAGGCGAGCTAGTGTTTGTTTCCCATTCATACACAGAGTTAAATCACATGCAGTTTCTGGTGCAAAGAGCAAGAATTGTTTTCTGAAAAGGAATATCACTACTGTGCCTCCATTGCCATACACAGTATAAGTGGCACTCATGTCTACTCCCAACAAGTACAGTGTATTGGACTGAAGAGAAGCTACTGTTCTTGTCAGTTTCCTAAGCAGAGTTGAACTAGATATGGCTCGTGAGTGTAGGTAGCACAGTTCTTTTGTTTTGAGCATGCTCACTGTTCTGGCCATGTAGGAAACACCGTAGAGTAGAAGAGTGCTCTTTTCTCAAAAGCAGAGTGTGTCTCTTTTAAGGCAAACTACTGTTTGTTTCCCATTCATAAATGGAGTTGAATCACATGCATTTTCTGGTCCTAGAAGCAAGAGTTGTTTTCTGGTAAGGAAAGTCACTATTGCGCTCCCATTGCCATACACAGTGCAAATAGCACTCCTGTCTGTTCCCAGCAAGAACAGTGTATTGGACTGAAGAGAAGCTACTGATCTTGTCAGGTTACTAAGCAGAGTTGAAGTAGATATTGCCGTGTGTGTAGGAAGCACAGTTCTTTTGTTTGAGCAAGCTCACAGTTCTGGCCCTATATGAAACACATTAGAGTAGAACAGTGCTCTTTTCTCAAAAGCAGAGTGTGTTTCTTGTAAGGCGAGCTAGTATTTGTTTCCCAGTCAGAAATGCTGTTGAATCACATGCAGTTTCTGGTCCTACGAGCAAGAGTTGTTTTTTAGTAAGGAAAGTCACTATTGTGCTCTCTTTGCCATACACGTTGGAAGTAGCACTCGCGTCTGTTTCCAGCAAGTACAGTGTATTTGACTGAAGAGCAGCTACTGTTCTTGTCAGTTTCCTAAGCAGAGTTGAACTAGATATGGCCGTGTGTGTAGGAAGCACAGTTCTTTTGTTCTAAGCAAGCTCACTCTTCTGGCACTATTGGAAACACAGTAGAGTAGAAGAGTGCTCTTTTCTCAAATGTAGAGTGTGTTTCTTTTAAGGGGAGGTAGTGTTTGTTTCCCATTCATAAACTGAGTTGAATCACATGCAGTTTCTGGTCCTCTGAGCAAGAGTTTTTTCTGATTAAGAATATCACTAATGTGCCTCCACTGCCATGCACAGTATAAATAGCACTCGCGTCTGTTCCCAGCAAGTACAGTGTATTGGACTGAAGAGAAGCTACTGTTTTTGTCAGTTTCCTAAAAAGAGTTGAACTAGATATGGCCCGTGAGTGTAAGAAGCACAGTTCATATGTTCTGAACAAGCTCACTGTTCTGGCCATATAGGTAACACAGTATAGTAGAAGAGTGCCCTTTTCTCAAAAGCAGAGTGCGTTTCTCTTAAAGCGAGCTACTGTTTGTTTCCATTCATAAACGGAGTTGAATCACATGCATTTTCTGATCCTAGGAGCAAGAGTTGTTTTCTGGTAAGGAAAGTCACTATTGTGCTCTTATTGCCATACACAATGCAAATAGCACTCACGTCTGTTCCCAGCAAGTACAGTATATTGGACTGAAGAAAAGCTACTGTTCTTGTCAGGTTACTAAGCAGAGTTGAACCAGATATTGCCCGTGTGTGTAGGAAGCACAGTTCTTTTGTTCTGAGTAATCTCACTGTTCTGGCCCTATAGGAAACACAGTAGAGTAGAAGAGTGCTCTTTTCTCAAAAGCAGAGTGTTTTTCTTGTAAGGCAAACTGGTGTTTGATTCCCATTCATAAACAGAGTTGAATAACATGCAGTTTCTGGTCCTATGAGCACAAGTAGTTTTCTGGTAAGGAAAGTCACTATTGTGCTCTCATTACCAAACACAGTGCAAATAGCACTCGCGTATGTTCTTACCTAGTACAGTATTGGACTGAAGAGAAGCTACTGTTCTTGTCAGGTTCCTAAGCAGAGTTGAACTAGATATGACCCGTGAGAGTAGGAAGCATAGTTCTTTTGTTCTGAGCAAGCTCACTGTTCTGGCCCTGTAGGAAACACAGTAGAGTAGAAGAGTGCTCTTTTCTCAAAAACAGAGTATATTTCTTGTACGGTGAGCTAGTGTTTGTTTCCCATTCATAAACGGAGTTGAATCATATACAGTTTCTGTATCTCTGAGCAAGAGTTGCTTTCTGATAAGGAATATCACTATTGCCCCTCCATTGCCATACATGGTGCAAGTAACATTCACGTCTGTTCCCAGCAAGTACAGTGTATTGGCCTGAAAGGAACTTACTGTTCTTGTCAGTTTCGTTAGCAGAGTTGAAATAGATATGGCCTGTGAGTGTAGGAAGCTCAGTTCTTTTCTTCTAAGCAAGCTCACCGTTCTGGCCCTATAGGAAACACAGTAGATTAGAAAAGTGCTCTTTTCTCAAAGCAGATTGTTTTTCTTGCAAAGCAAGCTGCTGTTTGTTTCTCATTCATTACAGAGTTGAATCACATGCAGTTTCTGGTGCCACGAGCAAGAGTTGTTTTCTGATAAGGAATATCACTAATGCACCTCCATTGCCATACATAGTGCAAGTAGCACTCACGTCTGTGCCCAGCCAGTACAGTGTATTGGACTGAAGAGAAGCTACTCTTCTGGTCAGGTTACTAAGAAGAATTGAACTAGATATGGCCCGTGTGTGTAGGAAGCACAGTTCTTTTGTTCTGAGCAAGCTCACTGTTCTGGCCATAGAAGAAACACTGCAGAGAAGAACAGTGCTCTTTTCTCAAAAGCAGAATGTGTTTCTTGTAAGCCGAGCTATTGTTTGTTTTCCATTCATACATGGAGCTGAATCATATGCATTTTCTGTATCTCTGAGCAATAGTTGCTTTCTGATAAGGAATGTCACTATTGCCCCTCCATTGGCATACATGGTGCAAGTAGCACTCAATTCTGGCCCTTCGAGCAAGAGTTGTTTTCTGGTAAGGATAGTCATTATTACGCTCCCATTGCCATACACAGTGCAAATAGCACTCACATCTGTTCCCAGCAAGTACAGTGAGTTGGACTGAAGAGAAGTTACTGTTCTTTTCAGAATCCTAAACAAAGTTGAACTTGATATTGCCTGTGTGTGTAGGAAGCACAGTTCTTTTGTTCTGAGCAAGCCCTGTGTTTTGGCCCTATAGGAAACAGAGTAGAGTAAAAGAGTACTCTTTTCTCAAAAGCAGAGTGTGTTCCTTGTAAGCTGAGCTTGTGTTTGTTTCCCATTAATAAACGAAGTTGACTCACCTGCAGTTTCTTGTTGTACGAGAAAGAGTTGTTTTCTGGTAAGGAAAGTCACTATTGTGCTCCCATTGCCATACACAGTGCAAATAGCACTCGCGTCTGTTCCCAGCACGTACAGTGTATTGGATTGAAGAGAAGCTACTGTTCTTGTCAGTTTCCTAAGCAGAGTTGAACTAGATATGACCCGTGTGTGTAGGAAACACAGTTCTTTTGTTCTGAGCAAGCTCACTCTTCTGGCCCTGTAGGAATCAAAGTAGAGTAGATGAGTGCTCTTTCATCAAAAGCAGAGTGTGTTTCTTGTAAGGTGAGCTAGTGTTTGTTTCCCAATCATAAACGGAGTTGAATCACATGCAGTTTCTGGTCCTATGAGCAAGAGTTGTTTTCTGGTAAGGAAAGTCACTATTGTGCTCCCATTGCCAAACACAGTGCAAATAGCACTCGCGTCTGTTCCCATCAACTACATTGTATTGGACTGAAGTGAATCTAGTGTTCTTGTCAGTTTCCTAAGCAGAGTAGAACTATATATGGCCCTTGTGTTTAGGAAGCACAGTTCTTTGTTCTTAGCAAGCTCACTGTTCTGGCCCTATAAAAACACAGTAGAGTAGAAGAGTGCTCTTTTCTCAAAAGCAGAGTGTGTTTCTTGTAAGGCAATCCAGTGTTTGTTTCCAATTCACAAATGGAGTTGAATCACATGCAGTTTCTTATGGTGATATTTTATTTGTATTAAAATGTTATTTGTATGTTAATAAATAAAGTTGCCCAGGGGTCAGAGCTATTAGCAAGCCATAGGAAAGCAGGGCAGTGGTGGCGTACACTTGTAATCCCAGCACTTGTGAGGCAGAGCTGGGTAAGTCTTTGTGTGTTCAAGAATACAGCCATTATAGGAGACACATGCCGTTAATCTCAATACCAAGCAAGGAAAACCTGGAGACCTATACAGACTGGCCTTGATGAGGCGGTCATGTGGTTGGGTTTACAACCAATGAGAAGGCAGGACAGGAACACTATATAAAGACTTTAACGCAGGGGTAGTTAGTTCGGAGAGGTAGGACCACTGCAGAAGGAAGGGTAAGATTTTAGCTCTTAGCTCTGACCTCTTGTCTTTCTTCTTTGCATTGGTTCTGTGTTTCTTATTTAATAAGAAGGTTGGTTACATCTACATTTGGAGCCCAACGTGACAAGAATCCATTAAAAACCGCTTGGCTTGGCTTGGCGGCAGGTTCGGTTTCTGGCCTGGGCGTCCTGGCTGCCTAGCTCGGGCCCAGGGCTGACTGACCTGCAGCTGGAGCTACTTGCAACTGCTACAAACAACTCAGGCCTGCCCTTCCGAATAGGGCCCCTGCCTGTAAAGCCAAGGCTTGACTCGGCTCAAGCAGCTATGCTTTCTCTCTCTCTCTCTCTCTCTCTATCTATCTATCTATCTATCTATCTCTCTCTCTCTCTCTCTCTCTCTCTGGATTCACACCTCAAACACCAGGTGGCTGTTTTGAAATTCCTTGGGATTCTTCTGTCCTACCCAGACTTGGTAAGTCAATTAACATATCTATTTAAAAGAGAATTTCTTTTCTACATTAAAAAAATGGGCTTTATGTGTAATTGGAAAAAAATTGGACTTTGTTTCAAATTTTAGGCACTCTGACAATGGAAAAACTATATGAAAAGATTAATATTGATCGAATTATTCAGTTTATTACTTTTCTTATTCTCATTTTACTATTTAAAAAGATAGTCAATTTAAGTGCCAGGATAACAGTCTTAGAAAAACTTGTTAAAACAGTAAAAATGAATTATAGAGAAATTCAAATTCAGACTGAAGAAATAAACAGTGAAGTTGTTTCAAAATTGGATCATAAGGTTACAGAAAGAAAGCCAGTTTTCACACAATCACCCTTAATTTATCCGGTAGTGGTAGAGCAGCTACCTGATGAAGAGAATGAACAAAATACTTGGGCTCCAGTTAAAATTTTTAGACTTACGAAGATTTAAGGAGGCAATAGCATCTTATGGCATGCACTCCCCATATGTAAAGCAAATGTTAAACAACTTGTCAACTTGTAATAGGATTATACCAAAGGACTGGCGGGAATTGGCACAGGCTGTTCTTGAACCCAGACAACATCTCCAGTGGAAAATGTGGTTCAATAATGAGGCTAAAAATATAGAAAAACAATGGAGGAATAGTGGAATACAAGTCTGCCAGGATCAGCTTATTGGAGAAGGCCAATATGCTTCAGTAGAAACACAATGTTTATATGATGTCCAAACCCTAGTTCTATGTCGAACAGCATCTTTGAATGCATGGGACAGAGTTGAAGAACCAGGAAAAAAAACTGAGTCATTTACAAAGGTTATACAGGGCCCAAAAGAATCTTTCACAGATTTCTTACAAAGATTGACTTCAACAGTAGAGAAAATGGTCCTGAATTCAGAGACTAGTCATTTAATAATTGAATCTTTGGCCTTTGAGAATGCAAATGCAGCATGCAAAAGAATAATCAGGCCATTAAAGGCAAGATCTACACCTTTGGAAGATTGGATTAGAGATACAGTTAATGTTGAGGCTTATGACCATGATGATATGTGGGTAGGAAAAGCAATTTCAAAAGGCTTGAGCAATGTTAGATGTTTTGGATGTGGAAAGCAAGGACATTTGAAAAGGGATTCTAAACAGGTCATTCCTAGAAATAATGTTTCCTCAAGGAATACTGGCAACAGAATGCCCCTTCCTTCTGGAGTATGCAGAAGGTCTGGTAAGGGAAAACACTGGACCAACAAATGTTGATCAACAAGGGACAGACAGGGTAATCCTCTGCTTCGAGCTTCGGGAAACTCCCAGAGGGGCCTCAGGCAGGCCCCCACAGTAAATCCAGTTCAAACCTTTCCTGCAGTTGTAGAGGAAACCCCTACTCAAAGCAACTAAATAACCAAATGTCTATTGGAATAAATCATGTTAGTCGAGATGATGAAACAGAGAAAATAGGAAATTCAGGAAAAAACATAAAGAAAAATTTTTGGCAAACTTCTATTAATGAACAAAGACCAAAACTAACAATAAAAATAAATGGTGTTTTGTTGTCTGGTCTGGTAGACACAGGTGCTGACATTACCATAATTGCACCAGAATTTTGGCATCCAACTTGGCCTTTTCAGGAGGTAAATGTTCAACTGTTAGGAATTGGGACATTATCTCGAGTGAAACAAAGTGCAAGATGGCTTGAATGTATAGGTCCAGAAGGACAGAAAGGAAAATTAAAACCATATATGGCTAACATAGCTATGAACCTGTGGGGTCAAGATTTGTTAAAACAATGGAATACTCAGATTAATATCCTTCCAATCTCTGAAACAAATCATAAATTAGTACATGTTTCTGAGAGAAATATTCAAAGATATTATTCTAATGAGTACTCACCAGCCATCCATGTCATACAAGAACAGGGCACAACTGATAATTTTCCAAAAACACCAACAGCTCTACCTTTAAAATCGTCAACAGATAAGCCTGTATGGGTTCAGCAATGGCCTTTAACAACAGAGAACCTTCAGGCTTTACAAGAGCTGGTGGAAGAACAGTTAAATGCTCATCATATTGAAGAATCAACCAGCCCTTGGAATTCTGTATTTGTTATTAAAAAGAAATCTGGTAAATGGAGAATGGTAACAGACCTTTGAGCAATTAACAAAGTAATTCAGCCAATGGGCTCTTTACAATCTGGAATTCCTTTGCTTACTCTGTTACCAAAAGGATGGCCTCTCATAGTTATTGATTTAAAAGTCTGTTTCTTTTCAATACCGTTACAAGTAAAAGACAGAGAAAGATTTGCTTTCACAGTGCCTACTTATAATAATTCTCAACCGGCTAAATAATTTCAGTGGAGGGTTCTCCCACAGGGAATGTTGAATAGCCCAACTTTGTGCCAATATTTTGTAAAACAGCCATTAGAAGTGGTACGTAAAAAATTTCCTAAATCTATAATTTATCATTATATGGATGATATTTTATTAGCTGACTCAAATGTAGATACTTTAGAAAGAATGTTTGAAGAAGTAAAGAAAATTTTGCCTTGCTGGGGATTACAAATTGCTCCTGAAAAGATACAAAGAAGAGATTCTATTAATTATTTAGGATATAAAATAGAACTTCAAAAAATTAGACCGCAAAAGGTGCAAATTAGGAGAGATAGACTACAGACTCTTTATGACATTCAAAGATTATTTGGAGACATTTCTCATCTAAGAACTATTGTTGGGGTAAAAAATGATGAACTGAATAATTTGTTTAAAACATTAGAAGGTGATAAGGACTTGAACAGTCCAAGAGAATTATCACCTGAAGCTGAGAAAGAATTGGCCTTGGTAGAAAAGAAAGTACATCAAAGGCACGTAGATCGTATTGATGCAAAGCTGGATTGAATTTTGGTTATTTTACCTTCTAGGCATTCTCCAACAGGGATATTAATGCAAAGGGAAGATATTATATTAGAATGGATATTTTTACCAAATAAACCAAATAAAAAATTAAAGACTTATGTGGAAAAAATCTCTGACTTGATTTGGGAAGGAAAATTGAGACTTCGTCAATTAGCAGGAATAGACCCAGCAGAAATTGTTGTACCTTTAACTAAGGAGGATATTGAAAAATTATGGATAGAAAATGAAGCTTGGCAAAAAGCTTGTAGTAATTTTTTTGGAGAAATTAACAGCAAATATTCCAAAAGCAATAGAATTGATCTTATAAAGAGAGCTGATTGGATCTTGCCTCAAATTGTGAGGAAAGAACCCATATCTGGAGTTCGTATATTTTATACAGATGCCAACAAACAAGGAAAGGCAGTTACAAATCAGAAAATTTAAGTAAAGTGGTTCAAAGTCTTATAATTCTGTTCAAAAATCAGAATTGTATGCTATTCTGTTGGTATTAATGGATTTTTCAGAACCTCTCAATGTAGTAACTGACTCTCAGTATGCTGAAAGAGTAGTATTATATATTGAGACTGCAGAATTTATCCACGATGCTTCAGAATTAACTTCACTATTTATTCAATTACAAGATACAATCAGAAAAAGGAGTCATCCTTTATACATAACTCATCCTATCCCATCCTGGTCTGACAGGCCCTCTAGCACAAAGCAATGATGAGATTCATAAATTATTGATAGGAAATGTGCTGGAGACCTCAGAATTTCATAAAAAACATCATGTAAATAGTAATGGTTTAAAAAAGGATTTTTCCATAACCTGGCAACAAGCCAAGAAATAGTAAAGAAATGTCCTACTTGTTCCTTCTACAATCAAACGCCATTACCAGCAGGATGTAACCCAAAGGGTACTCAGAGGAATGAAATCTGGCAGATGGACGTGTTTCAATTTGCAGAATTTGAAAAATTGAAATATGTACACCACACTATCGATACTTATTCAGGATTTCAATGGGCAACTGCTTTGAGTTCTGAAAAAGCTGATTCTGTAATCACTCATTTGTTAGAATTTATGGCCATTATGGGTATACCTGCACAAATCAAAACTGATAATGCTCCATATGTCTCTGTTAAAATGAAACAGTTTTTTGCTTACTATAATATAAACCATATTACAGGTATACCACATAATCCTACAGGTCAAGCAGTTATAGAAAGATCAAACAGAACTCTAAAGGATATGCTAAATAAACAAAAAGGAGTAAAAAAAAAACCCAGAAATAGATACATAATGCTCTATTAACTTTGGATTTCCTCAATGCCAATGAGAAAGGAACAACAGCTGCAGAGAGACATTGGATAATAGAAAAAACTACAGAACTAAATCAACCTATATACTTTAAGGATGTTCTGACCTCAGAATGGAAACCAGGATATGTATTACATTGGGGATGAGATTTTGCTTTTATTTCTACAGGATAATATAAGCTGTAGGTACCATCAAAATTGATAAAGGTTCGATTAGAACACGAGAGACCTCTTAATTAGAGGAGGTGATAGTTCATCAACTATCAGGAACATCCAATTTAAACTAACTTACACCAGTAACATATGCCTTTTCATTTAATCAGATAATAACTTGCCAAAAAAGGAACATCCCCAAAAAACCTTGGGGAAAGGTTTTTGTTTTTGTCTTTTAGGAGAATGAAGGTTAAGGAATTTGAAGAACACTGGACAAATGAGACAACTGCAGAAAAGGGACAAATCGTCTATCCTAAGAAACAGAGTAAAATGGCGTATGGGTATGTTATCTAAAAATTTTTATGTCTTCCTAAATGTTTGTTTCTGCTTTTCTTTAAAGATTTAACACTATTTAACTTCTAATAGTCCCAGTTCAATTAAAATTTAAAGCTCACTTTGGAGTTGGAGAATGGCTCTCTCCTTCTTTAAACTCAAGCATGTTGTTAAAAGGAAAATGCAGACTCCCTGTATTATGCAAGAGGAAAAGAGCCATCTTCTGCTATGGGACAGAAGAAGAGCCAAATTAATTAAGTGACTATTCTATTACTAATCTCAACTCTTTGATTCTATTCTGATTCTTTAAGCTTTTCTTAAAGTACGAAATTTATATCAAAATTTACAAGATTAATATATATATAGCTATATATACATTTTAAACTTTGTTAAGATATAAATGGTCATATAGAGTACAAACTAATTCTAAAAAGCCGCATATATAGTCTTTGTGTTCGAGTCTCTTATCAGTTTTTTGCAGGAAATCACGGTCAGGCCTAACATCAATTAAGTCTCTAGGAAGCAGATGGGGCCCCACAACAACAACAATTCCACATGGACAATAATAACATCACTAAGCTGACAAACATCATCTACAGATTAGCTTTGAACTACAAAGTGCTCAGAGCAATTTTGAGAGAGCTAGCTGAGATGATCCAGTCTAAAAGACTACTTGAATAAGGATTTGAGATAAACCCTGCACTTTGGCATTATACACAGACTGGATAACGAAGGATGTAGGTACCTTTCCTAGAATTTGACAAATAACCTAAAATTTTTCTTTCAGGATAAAGATTACTTTGCCCATACCCAGCAGGAAGCAATTTCAAGAATATGATGCCCACATTCCTAAAGAGGTGGTGTGGGGCGGTTGTTTTTTTTTTTTTGGTCTTTTAGGTCTTTTAATGGGTTTTGGGTCTGGGATACTTTTCATTGATTAGGGGGGTTGGTTACAAGTTGTGGTCAAGGGTGAGAAAAAGGGCTAAGCAAAGGAGATTAGATTTAAGGTTCTTATTTAAAAAAAGAAAGAAAGAAAAAAAGAAATATAAGAAAAATGTAAATACTTTACATTGGATTAGATTGTTTTAAATTGTATACAAATTATATATATTGAAATTGATATTGTTAGAAAATGCTATATGGGCCGGGTGGTGGTGGCGCATGCCTTTAATCCCAGCACTCGGGAGGCAGAGCCAGGTGGATCTCTGTGAGTTCAAGGCCAGCCTGGTCTACCAAGTAAGTTCCAGAAAAGGTGCAAAGCTACACAGAGAAACCCTGTCCCTAAAAACCAAAAAAAAAACCTGCAAAAAAAATGCTATATGTATATTTCTAATTGTACTGTTCATTTAACAATGTAATGCAATTTTCTATTCCTTGAAATTTGTTATTACCAACTATTAGGATATAAAGAAATGAAAGTTAGTAGTTAGACATTATAATAGAACTTATAGTTATATTAGGTATGTTTTCATTGAGTAGATTGAGTAGATATATTTTAAATAGACAGGTTATCTTCAAACCCTTCAGAGATCTACAGAATATGGCATTGAAAATGTTTTAATAACTTAGAAAATTTTTCTTTTTTGTTATGACTATGAGACATGTCGGCTCCTGACAGTACCAATCTACTTCAGAGATAATACAGCAATTGGAGTTAACTTTCTTTGTAGCAAAAGTTAGCCACTGGACAACAAAATATCCTCGAATCAACTGCTGACAAACAGGGCAGACAGGACATGAAACAAAGGACTACTGATTCTTGTCAAAACAAGTGTGGTTATGGCTTTATCAAAAGGCATCTTCTGAGGCCAGGACAATATAGCCCCATCCCTGAAGTGGCCTTCACAATCCGGGAAAGGTACAGTGTCCTTTTCTTCGAAGGCAGCTGAACAGGCAGTGGGCCGATGGCTTCTGATGTGCAATGGGGAGGTAGCTGAAACAGTTATTTTTGAAGAGTAATTAAGCTCAAACCTCTCAATAGAAGAATGGCATTTAATAGAGGGATGTGGAAAAGAACGGAATGCTGAAATGAAGCCACATACACACATAGCCAAGAAGAATGGACAGCTGAATTCAAAAAACATCAACAATTTCCAGAATTTAAAATTCTGAATCATGACATGACACCAGTGGAATTCAGGTATTTCTGGTATATAGACTGCTCTCACCCAATGTGAGGTTGAACTGTTGACCTTGTGTACATTCTACTTCACAAATGACTCTGTCAGATACGCTAAGCCTATAGGCTGAAGATGATGCCCCAACACTGCGAAGAAACCTCAGATGATTGTCCAGGCAGCTGGCTGTTTCTGTCAACTCACAATTTTTTGGAAGTTGCTTGCATATACTTCCTGTTTTTATTTTTTATTTTTGTTAGCTAATACTATTTCCTTCTTGGGTCTCTGAGGGAGTTGAAGATTAGTTAGTTATAGTTGACGATTAATTAGGATAGAAAGTGAATTAGATACAATAGAATAGATAATGGAATTGTTTTCTCTGAATTTGTCAAATACAAATGAACTAGACATTGTTTAGGTATTTATTACTTGTATATATTGTATATAATTATTGTACTTTTATATATATTATTACTTATGTTAGTTATAAGGTTTTTCTTTTTTCCTTTTTTAATAAAATGGAAAAGGGGAAATATGGTGATATTTTATTTGCAGTAAAATGTTATTTGTATGTTAATAAGTAAAGTTACCCAGTGGTCAGAGCTATTAGCAAGCCATAGGAAAGCAGGGCAGTGGTGGCGTACACTTGTAATCCCAGCACTTGGTAGGCCGAGCTGGGTAAGTCTCTGTGTGTTCAGGGATACAGCCATTATTGGACACACATGTCTTTAATCTCAATACAAAGCAAGGAAAACCTGGAGGCCTATAGAGACAGGCCGTGACAAGGCAGTCATGTGGTTGGGTTTACAACCAATGAGAAGGCAGAACAGGAACACTATATAAAGACTTTAACACAAGGGTAGTTAGTTCACAGAGGTAGGACCACTGCAGGAGGAAGGGTAAGGTTTTAGCTCTTAGCCCCGAACTCTTGGCTTTCTTCTTTGCATTGGTTCTGTGTTTCATATTTAATAAGAAGGTTGGTTATATCTACAGGTTCTGGACCTATGAGCAAGAGTTGTTTTCTGGTAAGGAAAGTCACTGTTGTGCTCCCATTGCCAAACACAGTGCATAAAGCACTCACGTCTGTTCCCAGCAAGTACAGTGAAATGGACTGAAGAGAATATACTGATCTTGTCAGTTTCTTAAGAAGAGTTGAGCTATATATAGCCCGTGTGTGTAGGAAGCACTGTTTTTTTGTTCTGAGCAAGCTAAGGGTTCTGGCCCTATGGAAACACAGTAGAGTAGAAGAGTACTCTTTTCTCAAAAGCAGAGTGTGTTTCTTGTAAGGCGAGCTAGTGTTTGTTTCCCATTCATAAACGGAGTTGAATTACATGCAGTTTCTGGTCCTATGAGCAAGAGTTGTTTACTGTTAAAGAAAGTCACTATTGCGTTTCCATTGCCACAAACAGTGCAAAGAGCACTCTGTCTGTTCCCAGCAAGTACAGTGTATTGGACTGAAGAGAAGCTACTGTTCTTGTCAGTTTCCTAAGCAGAGTTTAACTACATATGGCCCGTGTGTGTAGGAAGCAAATTTCTTTTGTTCTGAGCAAGCTCACTCTTCTGGCCCTTTCGGAAACACTGTAGAGTACAAGAGCGCTCTTTTCTCAAAACCAGAGTGTGTTTCTTGTAAGACGAGTTAGTGTTTGTTTTTCATTCATAAATGGAGATGAATAGCAGGCAGTTTCTGGTCCTACAAGCAAGAGTTGTTTTCTGGTAAGGAAAGTCACTATTGCACATCCAATGCCATACACAGTGTAAATAGCACTCACGTCTGTTCCCAGCAAGTACAGTGTATTGGACTGAAGAGAAGCTACTGTTCTTGTGAGATTCCTAAGCAGAGTTGAACTAGATATGGCCCATGTGTGTTGGAAGCACAGTTCTTTTGTTCTGAGCAAGCTCACTGTTCTGTCCTTATAGGAAACACAATAGAGTAGAAGAGTTCTCTTTTCTGAAAAGCAGAGTGTGTTTCTTGTAAGGCGAGCTAGTGTTTGTTTCCCATTCATAAATGGAGTTGAATCACATACATTTTCTGGTCCTATGAGCAAGAGTTGTTTTCTGGTAAGGAAAGTCACTATTCTTTCACCATTGTCATACACAGTGCAAATATCACTTGTGTCTGTTCCCACCAAGTACAGTGTATTGGACTGAATAGAAACTACTGTCTTGTCAATTTCCTAAGTAGAGTTGAACTAGATATAGCACGGGTTTGTAGGAAGAACAGTCTTTTGTTCTGAGCAAGCTCACTGTTCTGGCCCCATGGAAACAGAGTAGGGTAGAAGAGTGCTCTTTTCTCAAAAGCAGAGTGTGTTTTTGTAAGACAAACTCGTGGTTGTTTCCCATTCATAAACGGAGTTGAATCACATGCAGTTTCTGGTCCTACGAGCAAGTATTTTCTGGTAAGAAAAGTCACTATTGTACTCCTATTGCCAAACTAGGTGCAAATAGCACTCGCGTCTGTTTCCAGTAAGCACAGTGTATTGGACTGAAGAGAAGCTACTGTTCTTGTCAGTTTACTAAGCAGAGTTGAACTAGATATCGCCCGTGTGTTTAGGAATCACATTTCTTTTCTTCTGAGCAAGCTCACTGTTCTTCCCCTATAGGAAACACAGCGGAGTTGAAGAGTGCTCTTTTCTCAAAGTCAGAGTGTGTTTCTTGTAAGGCGAGCTAATTTTTGTTTCCTATTCATAAACTGAGTTGAATCACATGCAGTTTCTTGTCTTACGAACAAGAGTTGTTTTCTGGTAAGGAATGTCACTATTGCGGTCCCATTGCCATACACAGTGCATAAAACACTCTCGTCTCTTCCCAGCAAGTACAGTGAAATGGACTGAACAGAAGCTAGTGTTCTTGTCAGTTTCCTAAGGAGAGTTGAACTAGATATGACCCTTGTATGTTGGAAGCACATTTCTTTGGTTCTGAGCAAGCTCACTGTTCTGGCCCTATAGGAAACACAGTAGAGTAAAAGAGTGCTGTTTTCTCAAAAGCAGAGGGTGTTTCTTGTAAGGCGAGGTAGTGTTTGTTTCCCATTCATAAACGGAGTTGAATTACATCCAATTTCCTGTCCTACGAGCAAGAATTTTTTCTGGTAAGGAAAGTCACTATTGCACTCCCTTTGCCATACACAGTGCAAATAGCACTCGCATCTGTTCCCAGCAAGTACAGTGTATTGGCCTGAAGAGAAGCTACTGTTCTTGTCATTTTCCTAAGCAGACTTGAACTAGATATGGCCGTTGTGTATAGGAAGCACAGTTCCTTTGTTCTGAGGAAGCTAACTGTTCTGGTCCTATAGGAAACAGTAGAGTAGAAGAGTACACTTTTCTGAAAAGCAGATTTTGTCCCTTGTAAGGCGAGCTAGTGTTTGTTTCCCATTCATAAACGGAGTTGAATCACTTGCAGTTTCTGGTCCTGCCATCAAGAGTTTTTTCTGGATCCCTAGGGACCAGCCCCTCTGTTGAAGACCTGCCCAACTTGGTCCCAGGTTCTGGCCACTAGGCAGGTTCCCTTCTAGCCCCACTGGGAAGGATCCCCTTCTCCAAGACCCCTGGCAGACCCTGCATTCTCCACGCCCTGACCCCACGCCCATCTGCCCGAGCCCCAAGCCTCTTCTTGAGACTTAGAGGCCGGCCCCCAGCTCCCATCTTGCCCCGGATTTCCCTTCTGGAGTACAGGTGAGTCCCCTAGCTTGCCCCAGACCCCATCCCTGGGCACCAGCCACTCCGGTGAAGTCCTGCCCAACTTGACCCCTGGTTCTGGCCACCCGGCAGGTTCCCTTCTAGCCCCACTGGGAAGGATCCCCTTCTCCAAGACCCCTGGCAGACCCTGCAGTCTCCACACCCTGACCCCACGCCCATCTGCCCAAGCCTCAAGCCTCTTCCTGAGACTTAGAGGCCAGCCCCCAGCTCCCATCTTGCCCCGGACTTCCCTTCTGGAGCACAGCTCCCATCCTGCCCTGGACTTCCAATTTGGACAGGAGAGCTCCCATCTGGACAAGAGAGAGAGACTTCCTGAATCTGTCAGCTCTGTCTGAACCAAGTGTGCATATAAGGCCAAGAATGAACCACAAGGAGATGGGCAGACGTCAAGGCAGAAACACATACAACAAAATGAATAGCAATGGAGCATCACCAGGCACTAGCCCTCCTCCAACACCTAGACCTGAACATCAGAAATTGGAAGAAGCAGAAGAAAATAGCCTTATGAATGACATCATGAAGAAGCTAGAGGCTTGTGTAGAGGAAAAGACAAAAAATGTGAAGAACGCTGTAAACAACTAGAGGAAAGGGCAAACAAATTAGAAGAAATCAATAAAGTCCTGGAAGAAAACAATAAAGTACTGAAAGAAAATCAAGAAAAATCAATGAAACAAATGAAGGAAACAGTCCAAGACCTGAAAAGGGAAATAGAAAAAATGAAGAAGACACAAACAGAGGGAATGCGGGAAATAGAAAATCTGAGAAAACGATTGGGAACTTCAGATGCAAGTATAATCAACAGAATGCAAGAGATGGAAGAGAGGATCTCTAGCGTTGAAGATACAGTAGAAGAAATAGATTCATCAGTCAAAGAAAACACTAAAGCCAACAAAGTCATGAACCAAAATGTCCAAGAAATTTGGGACACCATGAAAAGACCAAACCTACGAATAATAGGTGTAGAAGAAGGAGAAGAATACCAACTCAAGGGCACAGAAAATATATTCAACAACATCATAGAAGAAAACTTTCCCAAATTAAAAAAGGAAATGCCTATGAAGATACAAGAAGCCTATAGAACACCAAACAGACTAAATCCCCCAAAAAGTCCCCTCGCCACATAATAATTAAACTACTAAACGTACAGAATAAAGAAAGAATATTAAGAGCAGCAAAGGAAAAAGGCCAAGTGACATATAAAGGCAAACCTATCAGAATAACACCCGATTTCTCAATGGAGACTTTGAAAGCCAGAAGGACCTGGACAGATGTAATGCAGACACTAAGAGAACATGGATGTCAGCCTAGACTAATATACCCAGCAAAACTTTCAATCATCATAGATGGAGTGAACAAGACATTCCATGACAAAGCCAGATTTAAACAATATTTATCCACAAACCCAGCCCTACAGAAAGCCCTAGAAAGAAAATTCCAACCTAAGGAAGTCAGATACACCCTCAAAAACACAGGAAATAGATAAAGCCACAGCAGTAAACCCCAATGAAGAGAGGTACACACACATCACCACCAAAAAATAACAGGAATGAACAATCACTGGTCATTAATATCCCTCAATATCAATGGACTTAATTCACCTATAAAAAGACATAGGCTTACAGAATGGATACGAAAGCAGGACCCATCTTTCTGCTGCATACAAGAAACACATCTCAAATTCAAAGATAGACACTACCTAAAAATAAAAGGCTGGGAAAAGACTTTCCAATCAAATGGTCTTAAGAAACAAGTGGTTGTAGCCATCCTGATATCCAGCAAAATAGACTTCAAACTAAAATCAATCAAAAGAGATCAAGAAGGGCATTACATACTCATCACAGGAAAGATCCACCAAGATGAAGTCTCAATTCTGAACTTTTATGCCCCAAACACAAGGGCACCCACATATTTAAAAGAAACATTACTAAAGCTTAAATCACATATAAAACCTCACACATTAATAGTGGAAGACCTCAACACCCCACTTTTACCACTGGACAGATCTCCCAAATGGAAACTTAACACAGAAATAAAGGACTTAACTGATGCCATGACTCAAATGGACTTAATTGATATCTACAAAACGTTCCTTCCTAACAAAAAAGAATATACCTTCTTCTCAGCACGCCATGGAACCTTCTCTAAAATCGACCACATACTTGGCCACAAAACAAATCTAAACAGATACAAAACAATTGGAATAACCTCCTGTGTTCTATCAGACCACCATGGTCTAAAGTTGGATTTCAACAACAACAAAACTACAGAAAACCTACAATCTCATGGAAACTGAATAATACCCAACTGAATCACCAATGCATTAAGGAAGAAATAAAGAAAGAAATTAAAGAATTCCTAAAGATCAATGAAAATGAAGACACCACATATGCAAATCTATGGGACACTATGAAAGCAGTACTAAGAGGGAAATTCATAGCACTAAATGCCCACATAAATAAGTTGAAGAAATCTCACACTAGTGACTTAACAGCACACCTGAAAGCTCTAGAACAAGAAGTATCAAAGTCTCCCAGGAAAAAAAGATGCCAGGAAATTATCAAAGTGAGAGCTGAAATCAATAAAATAGAAACAAGGAGAACAATACAAAAAATTAATGAAACAAAGAGTTGGTTCTTTGAGAAAATCAACAAGATAAACAAGCCCTTACCCAAACTAACCAAAAGACAGAGAGAAAGCAATCAAATCAACAAAATCAGAAATGAAAAGGGGGACATAACAACAGACATTGAGGAAATTCAGGGAATCATCAGGTCATACTTCAAAAACATCTTTTCCACAAACTGGAAAACCTAAAAGAAATGGATAATTTTCTGGATAGGTACCACATACCTAAATTAAATCCAGACCAGATAAACTATTTAAATAGTCCAATAACCCCTAATGAAATAGAAACATTCATTAAAAGTCTCCCAAACAAAAAAAGCCCAGGACCAGATGGTTTCAGTGCAGAATTCTACCAGATCTTCAAAGAAGAGTTAATACCAATACTCTCTAAATTGTTCCACACAATAGAAACAGAAGGAACATTACCAAACTCCTTCTATGAGGCTACAATTACCCTGATTCCTAAACCAAACAAGGATACAACAAAGAAAGAGAATTACAGACCGATCTCCCTCATGAACATTGATGCAAAAATACTCAATAAAATACTGGCAAACAGACTCCAAGAACACATCAAAACAGTTATCCACCATGATTAAGTAGAATTCATTCCAGGCATGCAAGGATGGTTCAACATACGAAAGTCTGTCAATGTAATACACCATATTAAAAAACTCAAAGAAAAAAAACACATGATCATCTCACTAGATGCTGAAAAGGCATTTGACAAAATCCAACACCCCTTCATGATAAAGGTCTTGGAGCAATCAGGAATACAGGGAACATTTTTAAACATAATAAAGGCAATTTACAGCAAGCCAACAGCCAACATCAAATTAAATGGAGAGAAACTCAAAGCAATTCCACTAAAATCAAAAACGAGGCAAGGCTGTCTGTTCTCCCCATACTTATTCAATATAGTACTTGAAGTTCTAGCCAGACCAATAAGAAAACATAAGGAGATTAAGGGGAAACAAATTGGAAAGGAAGAAGTCAAGTTTTCCCTATTTGCAGATGACATGATAGTATACTTGAGCAAACCCAAAGATTCCACCAAGGAACATACACAGCTTATAAACACCTTCAGCAACATAACAGGATAGAAGATCAACTCAAAAAATCAGTAGCCCTCCTATATACAATGGACAAAGAAGTGGAGAAGGAAATCAGAGATACAACACCCTTTAATATATATATATATATAAAATATGGTGCTTTCTTAGGGTAAATGAAGACCACATGAGAATAGGAAGAAGCAAAGTGCTAGAGAGGCCCACAGAAATCCACAAAGATACCCCCACAACAGACTGCTGGCAATGGTCGAGAGACAGCCCAAACTGACCTACTCTGGTGATGGGATGGCCAAACACCCTAATTGTCGTGCTAGAAACCTCATCCAACTACTGATGGATCTGGATGCAGAGATCCATGACTAGGCCCCAGGTAGATCTCTGGGAGTCCAATTAGCGAGAATGAGGAGGGTTTATATGAGCGAGAATTGTTTAGACAAAGGTTGGATAAAGCACATTGACAAATAGCCAAACGAATGGAATCATATGAAATATGAACCAATGGCTGAAGGGTCACCAACTGGATCAGGCCCTCTGAGTGGGTGAGACAGTTGATTGGCCTGATCTGTTTGGGAGGCATTCAGGCAGTGGGACCGGGTCCTGTGCTCATTGCATGAGTCGGCTGTTTGAAACCTGGGGCCTATGCAGGGTCGCTTGGCTCGGGTTGGGAGGAGGGGACTGGACCTACCTGGACTGAGTCTACCAGGTTGATATCAGGCTTCGGGGAAGGCTTTGCCCTGGAGAAGATGGGAATGGGGGGAGGGCTCGGGGGAAGGGGGGGAGAAGATGAGGGGGGCGGGAGGGGGGAGAACAAGGGAATCCGTGGCTGATATGTAGAACTGAATTGTGCTGCAAAATAAATTTAAAAAAATATGTTGGGTACACTTAAGGCACAGTGCTATCTTTACCCTCTTCAGCTTACAATATTGGTAGAATGAAACACTTGCTAAACAAGTCAACAAATGCATATACAAAATTTCAACTTTTAATGTACAATGGATTATCTACATTCAAAACACTGCACCAGGGTGGTCAGAGATGGCTTTTATAGGTTTTGGATCTTTGCATCAAGGCTTAAAAATGGCAGGTGTATAGAAGAAGCCTACAGTAAGGGAGAAGAACCTCCAGATATAAGAAGACTGAGTGCCAAGCTGTTAAGTAGTGTTCTGGATACCCAAGGAAAACTCATGAAATGTTGTGACTGGAGTGGATTCAGTGGGATTGGGAGTTCTTTAGGGTAAGACAGGCTACACAGGAAGGCTGGTAGCTGGTAATGCCTTTGGACCACTCTAGACATGTATGAGTTTTACTTAGGGTGAGATAAGAATCCTCTACAGGGTATTAGTCAAAAGAGGTAAATACATCTTTGTTTCAAATGGATGACCCCCTAGTGTGGGAAATAGAATTGAATAGATAGTAGGAGGAAAAACAAGAGGGGACATAGCAGTCTCAATACATAATGGATGGAGATACAGCACCAATATGGTGGATGTGGTCAGATCCAGGATATATTTAAAAGGATGAACTGACAGCTCTTCTGTGACATTGAATGTAGAATGTGACATTCATTAAGAAAGCGAGGAATCTTATGGACCTGGGTTAAGCAATTGATCAAAGGAGATTGCTTTCTGCTGAGACACAAAAGACTGTAGAAGAAACTGCTTGGCAAGTGTGTCCAGAACCAAGAGTTTACATTCAGATATGTGAGTTCAAAGTGTCTATTGAATACTTAAGTGGGGATGTTCCATAGACAAATTAAGACATATTTCAAGGACTCCAAGGGACTCTGAAAGCAGATCCTACATACCATTCCAATCTGTCCAAGTGTGCTTCTTCTGTTCCTAGGTGACATATTGAATGTGTATATACTAAAATATCTTGCTTGTTTATCTGATCTCCAACAGCAAGATATAGGTAAGGAGCAGCTTTTTAGCTTGCTCAATTTAGGAGCTCAATAAAGTCTGATTAATTGAAAAAAAAAGTTGTTGTCTAGAGAGGAAAGTCACAATTGGGCTCCCATTGCCATACACAGTACAAATAGCACTCGCGTCTGTTCCCAGAAAGTACAGAGCACTGGACTGACTAGAAGCTACTATTCCTGTTAGTTTCCTAGGCAGAGGTGAACTAAGTATGGCCCATCTGTGTTGGAAGCACAGTTCATTTGTTCTGTGCAAGTTCACTTTTCTGGCCCTATGGGAAACACAGTAGTGTAGAAGAGTGCTGTTTTCTCAAACGCAGAGTGTGTTTCTTGTAAGGTGAGCTAGTGTTTGTTTCCCATTTATAAACCGAGTTGAATCACATGCAGTTTCTGGTCCTACCAGCAAGAGTTGTTTTATGGTAAGGAAAGTCACTATTGTGCTCCCAATGCATACACAGTACAAATAGCATTCGCGTCTGTTCCCAGCACGTACAGTGTAATGGACTGAAGAGAAGCTCCTGTTCTTGTCAGTTTCTTAAGAAGAGCTGAACTAGATATGGCCCATGTGTGTAAGAAGCACTGTTTATTTTTCTGAGCAAGCTAACTGTTCTGGCCCTATGGAAACACAGTAGAGTAGAAGAGTACTCTTTTCTCAAAAGAAGAGTGTGTTTCTTGTAAGACGAGCTAGTGTTTGTTTCCCATTCATGAACGGAGATAAATCACATGCACTTTCCTGTTCTACGAGCAAGAGTTATTTTCTGGTAAGAAAAGCCACTATTGTGTTTCCATTGCCATAAACAGTGGAAGTAGCACTTGTGTCTGTTCCCAGCAAGTACAATGTATTGGAATGAGAGAAGCTACTCTTCTTGTCAGTTTCCTTAACAGAGATGAACTAGATATGGCCCTTGTGTATAGGAAGCACTGTTCTTTTGTTGTGAGCAAGCTCACTGTTCTGTCCTTATGGGAAACAAAGTAGAGAAGAAGAGTGCTCTTTTCTCAAAAGCAGAGTGTGTTTCTTGTAAGGCAAGCTAGTGTTTGTTTCCCATTCATAAACGGAGTTGAATCACATGTAGTTTCTGGTCCTACGAGCAAGAATTCTTTACTGTTAAGTAAAGTCACTATTGTGCTCCCATTGCCACACACAGTGCAAATAGCATTCGTGTCTGTTCCCAGCAAGTACAGTGTATTGGACTGAAGAGAAGTTAGTGTTCTTGTCAGTTTCCTAAGCAGAGTTGAACTAGATATGGCCCATGTGTGTTGGAAGCACAGTTCTTTTGTTCTGAGCAAGCTCACGGTTCTGTCCTTATAGGAAACACAATAGAGTAGAAGAGTGCTCTTTTCTGAAAAGCAGAATGTGTTTCTTGTAAGGCTAGGTAGTGTTTGTTTCCCATTCATAAATGGAGTTGAATCACATGCAGTTTCTGTCATATGAGCAAGAGTTGTTTTCTGGTAAAGAAAGTCACTATTGTTTCACCATTGACATACACAGTGCAAATATCACTCGCGTCTGTTCCCAGCAAGTACAGTGTATTGGACTGAAAAGAAGCTACTGTCTTGTCAATTTCCAAGCAGTGTTAAACTTGATATGACGCGGAATTGTAGGAAGCACAGTTCTTTGTTCTAAGCAAGCTCACTGTTCTTGCCCTATAGAAAACACAGTAGAGTAGAAGAGTGCTTTTTTCTCAAAAGCAGATGTGATTCTTGTAAGGCGAGCTAGTGTTTGTCTCACATTCATAAACAGAGTAGAATTACAGGCAGTTTCTGGTCCTATGAGCAAGAGTTACTTTCTAGTGAGGAAAGTCACTATTGAGCTCTCATTGCCATATACAGTTCAAGTAGCAATCAAGTCTGTTTTCAGCAAGTACAGTTTATTGGACTGAAGAGAAGCTACTGTTCTTGTTAGTTTCCTAAACTGAGTTGAACTAGATATTGCTCGTGTGTGTAGGACCGCAGTTCTTTTGTTCTATGCAAGCTCACTGTTCTTGCCCTATTGGAAACACAGTAGAGTAGAAGAGTGCTCTTTTCTCAAAAGCAGAGTGTGGTTCTTGTAAGGTGAGCTAGCGTTTGTTTCCCATTAATAAACAGAGTAGAATTACATGCAGTTTCTGCTCCTATGAGCAAGATTTGTTTTCTGGTAATGAAAGTCACTATTGAGCTCCCATTGCCATACACAGTGCAAATAGCACTCGAATCTGTTCCAAGCAAGTACAGTATATTGGACTGAAGAGAAGCTACTGTTTTCGTCAGTTTCCTAAGCAGAGTTGAACTAGATATGGCTCATGTGTGTAGGAAGCACAGTTCTTTTGTTCTGAGGAAGCTCACCCTTCTGGCCCAATGGAAACATAGTAGAGTAGAAAAGTGCTCTTTTCTCAAAAGCAGAGTGTGTTTCTCGTAAGGCGAGGTAGTGTTTGTTTCCCATTCATAAAAGGAGTTGAATCACATGCAGTTTATGGTCCTATGAGCAAGAGTTGTTTTCTGGTAAGGAAAGTCTTTATTGAGTTCCATTTGCCATACACAGTGCAAATAGCACTCTTGTCTGTTCCCAGCAAGTACAGTGTATTGGACTGAAGAGAAGCTACTGTTCTTGTCAGTTTCCCAATCACAGTTAAACTTGATATGGCCCGTGTGTGTAGGAAGCACAGTTCTTTGCTCTGATCAAGCTAACTATTCTGGCCCTATGGAAACAGAGTAGAGTGGAAGAGTGCTCTTTTCTCAAAAGCCGAGTGTGTTTCTTATAAGACAAGCTAGTGTTTGTTTCCCATTCATAAATGGAGTTGAATCACATGCAGTTTCTGGTCCTATGAGCAAGAGTTTTTTTTCTGGTAAGGGAAGTACCTATTGAGTTCCTATTGACATACACAGTTCAAATAGCACACGTGTCTGTTCTCAGCAAGTACAGTGTATTGGACGAAAGAGAAGCTACTGTTCTTGTCAGTTTCCTAAGCAGATTAGAACTAGATCTGGCCCATGTGTGTAGGAAGCACATTTCTTTTCTTCTGAGAAAGCTCAATTTTCTTGACCTAAGGCAAACACAGTAGAGTAGAAGAGTGCTCTTTTCTCAAAAGCAGAGTGTGTTTCTTGTAAGGCGATCACTGTTTCCTTCTTATTCATAAATGGAGTTTAATCACATGCAGTTTCTGGTCCTACAAGCAAGAGTTGTTTTTTGAAAGGTAAGTCACTATTGCACTCCCATTGCCATACACTGTAAAAATAGGACTCGCATCTGTTCCCTGCAAGTACAGTGTATTAGATTGAAGAGAAGCTACTGTACTTGTCAGTTTCCCTAGCAGAGTTGATCAGGATGTGGCCAGTATGTGTAGGAAGCACAGTTCTTTTGTTCTGAGCAAGCTCACTCTTCCGTCACTATAGGAAACACAGTGGAGTAGAAGAGTGCTCTTTTCTCAAAAGCAGAGTGTGTTTCTCGTAAGGCGAGGTAGTGTTTGTTTCCCATTCATAAAAGGAGTTGAATCACATGCAGTTTATGGTCCTATGAGCAAGAGTTGTTTTCTGGTAAGGAAAGTCTTTATTGAGTTCCATTTGCCATACACAGTGCAAATAGCACTCTTGTCTGTTCCCAGCAAGTACCGTGTATTGGACTGAAGAGAAGCTACTGTTCTTGTCAGTTTCCTAATAAGAGTTAAACTTGATATGGCCCGTGTGTGTAGGAAGCACAGTTCTTTGCTCTGATCAAGCTAATTATTCTGGCCCTATGGAAACACAGTGGAGTGGGAGAGTGCTCTTTTCTCAAAAGCAGAGTGTGTTTCTTATAAGACGAGCTAGTGTTTATTTCCCAATTATAAACGGAGTTGAATTACATGAAGTTTCTGGTCCTACGAGCAAGAGTTGTTTTCTACTAAGGAAAGTCACTATTGTGATCCCATTGACATACACAGTTCAAATAGCACTCGTATCTGTTCGCAGCAAGTACAGTGTATTAGACTGAAAAGGAGCTACTCTTCTTGTCAGTTTCCAAAGCAGAGTTGATCTAGATATGGCCCATGTGTGTAGGAAGCACACTTCTTTTGTTCTGCGCAAGCTCACTGGTCTGGCCCTATGATAACACAGTAGAGTAGAAGAGTGCTCTTTTCTCAAAAGCAGAGTGTTTTTCTAGTAAGGCGAGTTTGTGTTTGTTTCCCATTCATAATCGGAGTTGAATCACATGCAGTTTCTGGTCCTACGAGCAAGCCCTGTTTTCTGGTAAGGAAAGTCACTATTGCGCTCCCATTGCCATACACAGTTCAAATAGTACTGGCGCCTGTTCCAAGCAAGTACAGTGTATTGGACTGAAGAGAATACTGTTCATGTCTGTTTACTAAGCAGAGTTGAACTAGATATGGCCCATGTGTTTAGGAAGCACAGATCTTTTGTTCTGAGCAAGCTCACAGTTCTTGCCCTTTGATAACACTGTAGAGAATAAGAGTTCTCTTTTCTGAAAAGCATACTTTGTTTCTTGTAAGGCGAGCTAGTGTTTGTTTCCCATTCATAAACGGAGTTGAATCACATGCAGTTTCTGGTCTCACGAGCAAGAGGTGTTTTGTGGTAAGGAAAGTCAATACTGCGCTTTCATTGCCTTACACAGTGCAGGTAGCACGCGCATCTGTTCGCAGCAAGTACAGTGTATTGGACTGAATAGAAGCTACTGTTCTTGTCAGTTTCCTAAGCAGAGTTGACCTGATATGGCTCGTGTGTAGGAAGCACAGATCTTTTCTTCTGAGCACGCTCACTCTTCTTACCTATAGGAAACACAGTAGAGAATAAGAGTGCTCTTTTCTCACAAGCAGAGTGTGTTTCTTATAAGGTGAGCAAGTGTTTGTTTCCCATTCATAAACGAAGTTGAATTACATGCAGTTTCTGGTTCTATGAGCACGACTTGTTTTCTGGTAAGAAACCTCACCATTGTGTTCCCATTGCCATACTCAGTGAAAACAGCACTTGCCTAATTTCCGAGCAAGTACAGTGTATTGGACTGAGGAAAAGCTGCTGTTTCTGTCAGTTTACAACGCAGAGTTGAACTAGATATGGCCCGTGTGTAGGAAACACAGTTCTTTTGTTCTGAACAAGCTCACTCTTCTGGCCCTATAGGAAACACAGTAGAGTAGAAGAGTGCTCTTTTCTCAAAAGCAGAATGTGTTTCTTGTAACGCAGAATAGTGTTTGATTCCATTCATAAACGTAGTTGAATCACATGCAGTTTCTGGTCGTAGGAGCAAGAGTTGCTTTAGATAAGGAAAGTCACTATTGTGCTGCCATTGCCATACAGTGCATATAGCACTCTCGTCTGTTCGCAGCAACTACAGTGTATTGGACCAAAGAGAAGCTACTCTTCTTGTCAATTTCCTAACCAGAGTTGAACTAGATATGACCTGTGTGTGTAGGAAGCACAGTTTTTTTGTTCTGATCCAGCTCACTCTTCTGGCCCTATGGAAACACAGTGGAGTAGAACAGTGCTCTTTTCTCAAAAGCAGAGTGTGTTTCTTGTAGGTAGAGCTAGTGTTTGTTTTCATTCATAACCGGAATTGAATTACATGCTGTTGCTGGTCCTACAAGCAAAAGTGGTTTTCTGGTAAGGAAATTCACTATTGTGCTCCCATTGCCATACACAGTGCAAATAGCACTCTCATTTGATTCCAGCAACTACAGTGTATTGGACTGAAGAGAAGCTACTGTTTTTGTCAGTTTCCTAAGCAGAATTGAACTAGATATGGCCCGTGTGTAGGAAGCAAAGTTCTTTTGTTCTGAGCAAGCTCACTGTTCTGGCCCTATGGAAAAACAGTACAGTAGAAGAGTGTTCTTTGCTCAAAAGCAGAGTGTGTTTCTTGTAAGGCAGGCTAGTGTTTGTTTTCCATTCATAAACGGAGTTGAATCACAAGCAGTTTCTATTCCAATGAGCAAATTTTTTTTCTGGTAAGGAAAGTCACTATTGTGATCCCATTACCATACACAGTGCAAATAACACTCACGTATTTTGCCAGAAACTACAGTCTTTGGTCTTTAGAGTAGCTACTGTTCTTCTCAGTTTGTAAAGCAGAGTTGAACTAGATGTGGCCCGTGTGTAAGAAGCACAGTTCTTTTGTTCTCAGCAAGCTTACTGTTCTATCCCTATAAAAAACACAGTAGAGTAGAAGAGTGCTCTTTTCTCAAAAGCAGAGTGTGTTTCTTGTAATTCCAGCTAGTGTTTGTTTCTTATTCATAAACAGAGTTAAATAACATGCAGTTTTTAATTTTACGAGCAAGAATTGTTTTCTTGTAAGGAAAGTATCTATTGTGCTCTCATTGCCATACACAGTTCAAATAGCATTTGCGTCTGTTCCCAGGTAGTGCATTGTATTGGACTGAAGAGAAGCTACTGTTCATGTCAGTTTCTTAAGTAGAGTTCAAGTAGATATGGCCTGTGTATGTAAGAAGCACAGTTCTTTTGTTCTGAGCAAGCTCACTCCTCTGGCCCTACAGGAAACACCTTAGAGTAGAAGAGTGCTCTTTTCTCAAAAGCAGAGTGTGTTTCTTGTAAGGAAAGCTAGTGTTTGTTTCTCATTCATAAATGGAGTTGAATCACATGCAGTTTCTGGTCCTATGAGCAAGATTAATTTTTCTGGTAAAGAAATTCACTATTGTGCTCCCATTGATATACACAGTGCAAATAGGACTCGCGTCTGTTCCCAGCACGTACAGTGTATTGGATGAAGAGAAGCTACTGTGCTTGTCAGTTTCTTAAGCAGAGTTGAACTAGATATGGCCCCTGTGTGTAGGAAGCACAGATCTTTTATTCTGACCATAATCACTCTCCTGGCCCTATAGGAAACACAGGAGATTAGACGAGTGCTCTTTTCTCAAAAGCAGCTAGTGTTTTTTGTAAGTCGAGCTAGTGTTTGTTTCCATTCATAAATGGAGTTGAATTACCTGCTGTTTCTGGTCTTACAAGCAAGAGATATTTTCTGGTAAGAAAAGTCACTATTGCGTTCCCATTGCGATACACAGTGCAAGTAGCACTCAAGTCTCCTCCCAGCAAGTACAGTGTATTGGACTGAAGAGAAACTCCTGTTCTTGTCAGTTTCCAAAGCAGAGTTGACCTAGATATGGTCTTTTTTGTAGGAAGGACAGTTCTTTTGTTCTGAGAAAGCTCAATTTTCTGGCCCTATTCGAAACACAGTAGAGGAGAAGAGTGCTCTTTTCTCAAAAGCAGAGTGTGATTCTTGTAAGGCAAGCAAGGATTTGTTTCCCATTCATAAACGGAGTTGAATCACATGCAGTTTCTGGTCCTACGAGCAAGAGCTGTTGTCTGGTAAGGAAAGTCACTATTGTGCTCCCATTGCCATACACAGTGAAAATAGCACTCGCATCTGTTCCCAGCAAGTACAATTTATTGGACTGAAGAGAAACTACTGTTCTTGTCTGATTTAGACGAGGAGTTGAACTGGATATGGCCCGTGTGTGTAGGAAGCACAATTCTTTTGTTCTGAGCAAGCTCACTCTTCTGGCATTATAGGAAACCCAGTAAAATAGATGATTGCTCTTTTCTCAAAAGCAGAGTCTGTTTCTTGTAAGGCGAGCTAGTGTTTGTTTCCCATTCATAAAAGGAGTTGAATCACATGCAGTTTCTGGTCCTACGAGCAAGAGTTGTTTTCTGATAAGGAAAGTCACTATTGCACTCACATTGTGATACACAGTGCAAGTACCACTCACGTCTCTTCCCAGCAAGTACAGTGTGTTGGACTGAAGGGAAGCTAATGTTCTTGTCAGTTTCCTAAGCAGAGTTGAACTAGATATGACCCATGTGTATGGAAGCACAATTCTTTTGTTCTGAGCAAGCTCATGCTTCTTTCCCAATAGGAAACACAGTAGAGGAGAAGAGCTCTCTTTTCTCAAAGCAGAGCGTGTTTCTTGGAAGGTAAGCTAGTGTTTGTATCCCATTCATAAAGGAACTTGAATTACATTCAGTTTCTGGTCCTACGAGCAAGAGTTGTTTTCTGGTAAGTAAATTCACTATTGTGCTTCAATTGCCATACACAGTGCAAGGAGCACTCATGTCTGTTAGCAGCAAGTACAGTGTATTGGACTGAAAAGATACTGTTCTATCATCTTCCTAAGCAGAGTTGAACTAGATATGGCCCGAGTGTGTAAGAAGCACAGTTCTTTTGTTCTGTGAAAGCTCACTGTTCTGGCTCTATAGGAAACACAGAGGAGTAGAAAAGTGTTTTTTTTTTCTCAAAAGGAGAGTGTTTTTCTTGTAAGGCGAGGTAGTGTTAGTTTTCCATTCATAAACGGAGTTGAATCACATGCAGTTTCTGGTCCTATGAGCAAGAGTTGTTTTTTGGTAAGCAAAGTCACTATTGTGCTCCCATTGCCATACACAGTGCAAATAGCACTCGCGCCTGATCCCTGCAAGTACAGTGTATTTGATTGAAGAGAAGCTATTGTTCTTGTCAATTTCCTAAGCAGAGTTGAACTAGATATGGCCCGTATGTGTAGGAAGCACAGATATTTTGTTCTGAGCAAGCTCACTGTTCTGAACTTATAGGAAAAACATTGGAGTAGAAGAGTGCTCTTTTTTCAATAGCAGAGTGTGTTTCTTGTAATGCAAGCTAGTGTTTGTTTCCCATTGATAAACGGAGTTGGATCACATGTAGTTTCTGGTCCTACAATCAAGTGTTGCTTTCCGGTAAAGAAAGTCACTATTGTGCTCCTATTGTCATACACAGTGAAAATAGCTTGTGTGTCTGTTCCCAGCAGGTACAGTGTATGGGACTGAAGAGAAGCTACTGTACTTGTCAGTTTCCTCAGCAGAGTTGAACTAGATATGGCCATTATTGTAGGAAGCACAGTTCTTTTGTTCTAATAAAGCTCACTGTTCTGGCCCTATAGGAAACATAGTAGAAAAGAAGAGTGCTCTTTCTCAAAAGCAGAGTGTGTTTCTTGTAAGATGATCTAGTGTTTGTTTCCCATTCATAAACGGAGTTGAATCACATGCAGTTACTGGTCCAACAAGCAAGAGTTGTTTTCTGGTAAGGAAAGTCACTATTATGCCCCCATTGCCATATACATTGCAAATTGCAACTCGCGTCTGTTCCCAGCAAGTACAGTGTATTGGACTGAAGAGAAGCTATTGTTCTTGTCAGTTTCTCATGCAGAGTTGAACTAGATATTGTCCATGTGTTTATTAAGAACAGGTCTTTTGTCATGAGCAAGCTCACTTTTCTGGCCCTGTGGAAACACAGTAGAGTAGATAAGTGTTCCTTTCTGAAAAGCAGAGTGTGTTTCTTGTAAGGTGAGCTAGTGATTGTTTCCCATTCATAAACGGAGTTGAATCACATGCAGTTTCTGGTCCTACGAGCAAGAGCTGTTTTCTGGTAAGGAAAGTCACTATTGTACTTCCATTGCCATACACAGTACTAATAGCACTCGTGTCTGTTCCCAGCAAGTACAGTGTATTGGAATGAAGAGAACTACAGTTTTTGTCAGTTTCCAAAGTATAGTTGAACTAGGTATGGGTCGTGTGTGTAGGAAGCACATTTCTTTTGTTCTGAGCAAGCTCCCTCTTCTGGCCTTATAGGAAACACTGTAGAGTAGAAGAGTGCTCTTTCCTCAAAAGCAGAGTGTGTTTTTGTAAGGCAAGCTAGTGATTGTTTCCCATTCAAAAACGGAGTTGAATCACATGCACGTTCTGGTCCTACTCACAGGAGTTGCTTTCTGTTAAGGAATGTCACTATTATGCTCCCATTTCCATATACAGTGCAAATAGCACTCACGTATGTTCCCTGTAAATACAGTGTATTGGACCTAAGAAAAGCTACTGTTCTTGATAGTTTTTTAAGCAGAGTTGAACTAGATATGATCCGTGTGTGTAGGAAGCACAGTTCTTTTGCTCTGAGCAAGCTCACTGTTCAAGCCCTGTGGAAACATAGTAGAGTAGAAGAGTGCTCTTTTCTCAAAAGCAGAGTGTGTTTCTTGTAAGGCAAGTTAGTCTTGGTTTCCCATTCATAAACGGAGTTGAATCACATGCAGTTTCTGTCATATGAGCAAGAGTTGTTTTCTGGTGAGAAAAGTCACTATTGCGCTCCCATTGCCATATGCAGTGCAAATAGCACTCGCGTCTCTTCCCAGAAATTACAGTGTATTGGACTAAGAGAAACTACTGTTCTTGTCAGTTTCCTAAGCAGAGTTGAACTAGATAAAGGCCAGTTCTTTTATTCTGAACAAGCTCACTCTTCTGGCCCTATAGGAAACACAGTAGAGTAGAAGAATGTTCTTTTCTAAAAAGCAGAGTGTGTTTCTTGTAAGGCGAGTTAGTGTTCGTTTTCGATTGATAAATGGAGTTTAATCACATGCACTTTCTGGTCCTACGAGCAAGAGTTTTTTTCTGGTAAGGAAATCACTAATATGCCCCCATTGCCATATACAATGCAAATTGCAAGTCGCGTCTGTTCCCAGCAAGTACAGTATATTGGATTGAAGAGAATCTACTGTTCTTGTATGTTTGTTAGGCAGAGTTGAATTAAATATGGTCCATGTGTGTAGAAGGCACAGGTCTTTTGTTCTGAGCAAGCTCACTGTTCTGGCCCTGTGGAAACACAGTAGAGTAGAAGAATTTTCCTTTCTGAAAAGCAGAGTGTGTTTCTTGTATGGCGAGCTAGTATTTGTTTCCCATTGATAAACGTTGTTGAATCACATGCAGTTTCTGGTCATACGAGCAAGAGTTGTTTTCTGGTAAGGAATGTCACTATTGTGCTCCCATTGCCATACACAGTACAAATAACACTCGCGTCTGTTCCCAGCAAGTACAGTGTATTGGACTGAAGAGAAGCTACTGTTCTTGTCAGTATCCTAAGCAGAGTTGAACTAGATATGTCCCGTGTGTGTAGGAAGCACAGTTCTTTTGTTCTGAGCAACCTCACTGATCTGGTGTTGCTAGAGAATTTCTCTCCAGCTCCTGCCACCAAGTCCCACCAGTCCCAGAGCCCACTTATAAAATAAACACACAGACTCTTACATTATTTAAACTGCTTGGCCATTAGCTCAGGCCTGTTATTGTCTAGCTCTTACTCTTATATTTAGCCCATTTCTATTAATCTTTACTTTGCCACATGGCTCATGGCTTACTGGTACCTTACATCTTCCTTGTCCTGATGGCGGATGGCAGTGTCTCTCTCTCAGCCTTCCACTTCCCAGAATTCTTTTCCTTGTCCCGCCTATACTTCCTGCCTAGCCAATGGCCAATCAGTGATTTATTTACTGACCAATCAGCAACACACTTGACATACAGACCATCCCACAGCACTTCCCCTTTTCTTTTCTTAAAAAGGAAGGTTTTAACTTTAACATAGTAAAATTACATATAACAAAACAATTATCAAGCAAGCATTACAGTTACAATATTAAAGAAGAGATCCTATCTATCTTATATTTGTAAGTTTAAGGTTTTATATCTAACTTATCTTTTATTATAACTAAGGAAAATTGTAAGTATCTAGTCTTTAACCACATCAAAGACCTCAGAAGGATATACTACTACCTGAGAAATGGAGAAGGATATAAGCAACTTTTAGGAGTCTTGTAGGGTAGACAGAGACAGCTGAGCCTGGACAGTCATGCGAAGTTTTCTTGTAAAGTTGGGGCATCTGTCTTCAGCCCACAGGCCTAGAGTCTCTTATTCACTTTTTTCTGTGTCTTGTAGAATGTCTGGCAGTTTTCTCTGCAAAGCAGGAACCTGAAGGACCGTTTTGTCAAGCAAAGTTCAGTGGTCACCTTTCTATGGGTCCTGCATGTCCAGTTGATCAAGCAGTCCAGGCAAGAACAGTTTCTTGCCCAAATGGCTATTTTTGTCAAGGTGAAGATAAACTCCATATGGAGTGTCTTCGATGCCCATCCTCCTCTCTGAAGTAAATCGGTGCTGTCAGGAGCAGACATGTCTCACTGTCCAAAAAGTCTATACTTTTAAAACATTTTAAATGCCATATTCTGTAGGTCTTTGAAGTGTTTGAAGACTACCTATCTATCTGAAATATATCTATGTATACCTAGAAGACTTAACTAACATGGCTACAAATATTATCATAGATGACTAACTATTAATCTATTTTTTAATTATCCATTACAATTTTAAATGAGTTACATAAACATAATACCTCAAACAAGAATAGAAATATATATACAGTATAACAAAATTAAGTTTAAATTTGTATCAATAAACTAAAATCTATGGCAATGTAAAACATTTTAAACAAGTTGTTACTCTTTAAAAGTAGGTTCATTAATCTACCCTTTCATCCTATCATATCTAAACTATCCCCCTTTTTGTTTTAGAAAGAGATTGTATTTATAATCAACCTGATTTAAATAAAAATATTGTTTTTTCTCTGTCCCACACCAGAGGGCTCTTCTGATTTGGGACAGAAGAATCTCTTAACCATTTTTTTTTTGAGCAATATGTCTGGGTTTAGAGGGGGAGTGAGCCAATTCCATCTCTAAAGCCAGCTTGGTATATTTGGGAATTTGGGCGTAGCTTCTCTTACTACTTCCTGCTGGAGGGGGGCGCTGTATCTTATGGGGACACGAAGAAAATTTTAGGATCATGGAGTAGTCCATGAGGCTGTATCGTCTGAGCCAGTTGCCTTGGAACCATTCTGGACGTTGAGTCATCTGGGCCATGGTGTCATTGGAGACCTTTCAGGGGGTCTTGGCTGGTCAAACCTGATGTATCTTAATCTGGAACAAATCCATAGTCTCTGGCTTTCTGTGGAAACAAAAGCAGAGACTCTTTTCCAAAGCAACATATCCTTATATCCAAATTTTGAAGTCAAGGTACCTTTAAAATATACATTTTGGCATAACTCAACAGCTTTTACAATCAAATGTTTTTCTGCAGTTACGAATATCAAAGAGAACATAATCCAGATTCTCTGTGTGGTAGTCATCTTTACGTGGTTTTTTTTTTATATATTAGCTTGAGCTTATTGCTTTAAACTGCAGCCTTCTAAGCCTGAAACGGCGCTGGCGCTGTGGCTGCTGGCTCTGCCCACTTCAGCTTCCCAAAATGGCGGCGGTCCACTTTCCGCCAGCTCTGGGAGCCATAACTCTCAGAAATAGTGGGTCTATGCTTCTATCAAAGCAGCGTGTAGCCCAGAAACCTTTTTTTTGTTTTGTTTTGTTTTGTACTAGCAAAGGCTAAATCCACCACATAGCTTAATGTGCCACTTGCAGAGGCCTCATTCCCGCCATACTGCAGGTTGAGCATGCACGCCAGGAACCTGCCATAGTAGCTCAAACACGCAGGCTGCCCCTAGCTTGAAAGAGACAACTAGGAGCTGTTTTAAGCTCTGTTTTAGAATCTTTTTTCTAAGTTTTTAGGTGGAAACTCTTACCACCATGTTGGACGCCATTTGTAGCTGGAGAATTTCTCTCCAGCTCCCTCCACCAAATCACGCCATTCCCAGAGCCCACTTATAAAATAAACACACAGACTCTTACATTATTTAAACTGCTTGGCCATTAGCTCAGGCCTGTTATTGTCTAGCTCTTACTCTTATATTTAGCCCATTTCTATTAATCTTTACTTTGCCACATGGCTCATGGCTTACTGGTACCTTACATCTTCCTTGTCCTGATGGCGGATGGCAGTGTCTCTCTCTCAGCCTTCCACTTCCCAGAATACTTTTCCTTGTCCCGCCTATACTTCCTGCCTAGCCAATGGCCAATCAGTGATTTATTTACTGACCAATCAGCAACACACTTGACATACAGACCATCCCACAGCAGATCTGGCCCTATGGAAAGACAGTACAGTAGAAGAGTGGTCTTTTCTCAAGAGCAGAGGGTGTTTCTTGTAAGGTGAGCTACTGTTTGTTTCCCATTCATAAAACTAGTTGAATTACATGCAGTTTCTTGTCCTAGGAGCAATAGTTGTTTTCTGGAAAGGAAAGTCACTTTTGTGCTCCCCCTGCCAAAAAAAGTGCATATTGCACTTGTGTCTGTTCCCAACAAGTACAGTGTATTGGACTGAAGAGAAGCTAGTGTTCTTGTCAGTATCCTAAGCAGAGTTGAACTAGATATGGGCCATGTGTGTAGGAAGCACAGCTCTTTTGTTCTGAGCAAGCTCACACTTCTGGCACTTTAGGAAACACTGTAGAGTAGAAGAGGGCTCTTTTCTCAAAAGCAGAGTGTGTTTCCTTTAAGGCGAGCTTGTGTTTGTTTCCCATTCATAAACAGAGTTGAATCACATGCAATTCCTGCTCCTATGAGAAAGAGTTGCTCTCCGGTAAGGAAAGTCACTATTGTGCTCCCATTGCCAAACACAGTGCAAATAGCACTCGCATCTGTTCCCATCAACTACAGTGTATTGGACTGAAGTGAAGCTAGTGTTCTTGTCAGTTTCCTCAGCAGAGTAGAACTAGATATGGGCCATGTGTGTAGGAAGCACAGCTCTTTTGTTCTGAGCAAGCTCACACTTCTGGCCCTTTAGGAAACACTGTAGAGTAGAAGAGGGCTCTTTTCTCAAAAGCAGAGTGTGTTTCCTTTAAGGCGAGCTTGTGTTTGTTTCCCATTCATAAACAGAGTTGAATCACATGCAATTCCTGCTCCTATGAGAAAGAGTTGCTTTCCGGTAAGGAAAGTCACTATTATGCCCCCGTTGCCATATACAATGGAAATTGCAACTCGTGTCTGTTCCCAGCAAGTACAGTGTATGGGATTGAAGGGAAGCTATAGTTCTTGTCAGTTTCTTAAGCAGAGTTGACCTAGATATGGTCTATGTGTGTAGGAAGCACAGGTCTTTTGTTCTGAGCAAGCTCACTGTTCTAGCCCTGTGGAAACACAGTAGAGAAGAAGAGTGCTCTTTTCTCAAAAGCAGAGTGTGTTTCTTGTAAGGCAAGCTAGTGTTTGTTTCCCATTGATAAACGGAGTTCAATGACATGCAGTTTCTGGTTCTATGTGCAAGAGTTGTTTTCTGGTAAGGAAAGTCACTATTGTGCTCCAATTGCCATTCACAGTGCAAATAGCACTCGTGTCTGTTCCCAGCAAGTAAGTGTATTGTTCTGAAGAGAACTAAAGTTCTTCTCAGTTTTCTAAGAAGAGTTGAGCTAGATATGGCATGTGTGTGTAGGAAGCACAGTTCTTTTTTCCTGAGCGAGCTCACTGTTCTGGCACTATAGGAAACACAGTAGAGTAGAAGAGTGTTCTTTTTCAAAAGAAGAGTGTGTTTCTTGTAAGGCGAGCTAGTGTTTGATTCCCATTCATAAACTTAATTCAGTCACATGCAGTTTCTGGTCCTATGAGCAAGAGTTGTTTTCTGGTAAGGAAACTAACTATTATGTCCCCATTGAAATATACAGTACAAATTGCAACTCGAGTCTGTTCCCACCAAGTACAGTGTCTTGGACTGAAGAGAAGCAACTATTCTTGTCAGTTTCCTATGCAGCGTTGAACTAGATATGGCCGCTGTGTGAAGGAAATACAGTTCTTTTGTTCTGAGCAAGCTCATTGTTCTGGCCCTATAAGAAACAGTAGAGTAGAAGAATGCTATTTTCTCAAAAGCAGAGTGTGTTACTTGTAAGGCGAGCTAGTCTTTGTTTCCCATTCATAAATGGAGTTGAGTCACATGCAGTTTCTCCTCCTATGCACAAGAGTTTTTTCTGGTGAAGAAAGTCACTATTGTGCTCCCATTGCCATAAAAAGTACAAATAGCACTCGCATCTGTTCCCTGCAAGTACAGTGTTTTGAAATGAAGAGAAGCTACTGTTCTTGTCAGTTTTCTAAGTAAAGTTGAACTAGGTATGGCCTGTGTGTGTTGGAAGCACAGTTCTTTTGTTCTGAGCAATCTCACTGTTCTGACCCTATAGGAAACACATAAGTGTTGAAGGGTGCTCTTTTCTCAAAAGCAGAGTGTGTTTCTTGTAAGGCGAGTTAGTGTTTGTTTCCCAGTCCTAAATGGAGTTGAATCACATGGAGTTTCTGGTGCTAAGAGCTAAATTTGTTTTCTGGTAAGGAAAGTCACTATTGCACTCCCATTGCACACACAGTGCAAAAAGTACTCGCGTCTATTCCCAAAAAGTACAGTGTATTGGACTTAAGAGAAGCTACTGTTCTTGTCAGATTCCTAAGCAGAGTTGAAATAGGTATGGTCCGTGTGTGTAGGATGCGCACTTCTTTTGTTCTGAACAAGCTAACTGTTCTGACATTATAGGAAACACAGTAGAGTAGTAGAGTGCTCTTTTTTCGAAATCACAGTGTGTTTCTTGTAAGGTAAGCTTATGTTTGTTTCCCATTCATAAACGGAGTTGAATCACATGCAGTTTCTGGTCCTATGAGCAAGAGTTTTTTTCTGGAAAGGAAAGTCACTATGGTGCTCTCATTGCCTTACATGTTGCTAATAGTACTCGAGTCTGTTTCAAGCAAGTACAGTGTATTTTACAAAGAGAAGCTACTGTTCTTGTCCTTTTCCCAAGCAGAAGTGAACAAGATATGGCCCCTGCATGAAGGAAACACATTTATTTTGTTCTGAGCAAGCTCACTGTTCTGGCCCTATAGGAAACACAGTAGAGTAGAAGAGTGCTATTTTCTCAAAAGCAGAGTGTGTTTCTTGTACACGAGCTAGTATTTGTTTCCCATTCATAAACAGAGTTGAATCACATGTAGTTTCTGGTCCTTTGAGCAATAGTTGTTTTCTTGTAAGGAAAGTCCCTATTGCACTCTCATTGCCATACACAGTGCAAATAGCACTAGCGTCTGTTCCCAGCAAATACAGTATATTGGATTGAAGAGAAGCTACTGTTCTTGTCAGTTTCCTAAGCAGAGTTGAACTAGATATGGCCTGTGTGAGTAGGATGCACAGTTCATTTGTTCTGAGCAAGCTCACTGTTCTGGCCCTATAGGAAACACAGTAGAGTAGAAAAGTGCCCTATTCTCAAATGCAGAGTGTGCTTCTTGTAAGGTGATCTAGTGTTTGTTTCCCATTCATAAACGGAGTTGAATCACATTCAGTTTCTGGTCCTTTTAGCAACAGTTGTTTTCTTGTTAGGAAAGTCACTATTATTCTCCCATTGCCATACAGAGTGCAAATAGCACTCGAGTCTATTCCCAGCAAGTAAAGTTTATTGGACTCAGGAGAAGCTACTGTTATTTTCAGTTTCTCAAGCAGAGTTTAACTAGATATGGCCCATGTGTGTAGGAAGCACAGTTCTTTTGTTCTAAGCAAGCTAACTCTTCTTGCACTTTACGAAACAGGGTGGAGTAGAAAAGTGCTCTTTTTTCAAAAGTGGAGTGTTTTTCTAGTAAGGCAAGCTAGTGTTTGTTTCCCATTCATGAAAGGAGATGTATCACATACAGTTTCTAGTCCTAAGACCAAGAGTTGTTTTCTGGTAAAGAAATTCACAATTGCACTCCCATTGCCATAAAAAGTACAAATAGCACTCACGTCTGTTTCCACCAAGTACAGTGTATTGGACTGAATTGAAGCCACTGTTCTTGTCAGTTTCTGAAGCAGAGTTGAACGAGATATGGCCCGTGTGTTTAGGAAGCACAGTTCTTTTGTTCTGAGCAAGCTCACTGTTCTGGCTGTATAGGACCACAGTAGAGAAGAAGAGTCCTCTTTTCTCAAAAGCAGAGTGAGTTTCTTGTAAGGCAAGCTAGTGTTTGTTTCTCATTCATAAATGGAGTTGAATCACATGCATTTTCTGGTCCTACGAGCAAGAGATGTTTTCCGGTAAGGAAAGTCACTACTGTGCTCCCTTTGCCATACGCAGTACAAATAGCACTAGCGTCTGTTCCCAGCAAGTACATTATATTGGACTGAAGAGAAGCTACTGTTCTTGTCAGTTATCAAAGCAGAGTTGAATTAGATATGGCTCATGTGTGTAGGAAGAACAGTTCTTTTGTTCTGAGCAAGCTCACTGTTCTGGACCTATGGAAACACAGTAGAGTAGAAGACTGCTCTTTTCTTAAAAGCAGAGTGTGTTTCCTGTAAGTAGAGGTAGTGGTTGTTTCCCATTGATAAACAGAGTTGAATCACATGCAGTTTCTGATATTACGAGCAAGACTTGTTTTCTGGTAAGGAAAGTAACAATGTGCTCCCATTGCCATACAGAGTGCAAAGAGTTCTCGCATCTGTTCCCAGCAAGTACAGTGTATTGGACTGAAGAGAAGCTACTGTTCTTGTCAGTTTGCTAAGTAGAGTTGAACTAGATATGACCCCTGTGTGTAGAAAGCACATTTCTTTTTTTCTGAGCAAACTCACTGTTTAAGCTCTAAGGAAACACAGTAGAATAGATGAGTGCTCTTTTCGCAAAAGCAGAGTGTGTTTCTTTAAAGGCGAGGTAGTGTTTGTTTCCTAGTCATAAATGGAGTTGAATCACATGCAGTTTCTGGTCCTATGAGCAAGAGTTGATTTCTGGTAAGGAAAGTCACAATGGGCTCCCATTGCAAAACACAGTGCAAATAGTATTCGCGTCTGTTTCCAGCAATTACAGTGTATTGGACGGAAAAGAACCTACTGTTCTTGCCAGTTTCCTAAGCAGAGTTGAACTAGATATGGCCCGTGCATATAGGAATCACAGTTCTTTTGTTCTCAGCAAGCTTACTTTCTGGCACTATAGGAAACACAGTAGAGTAGATGAGTGCTCTTTTCTCAAAAGCAGAGTTTGTTTCTTGTAAGGCAAGCTAGTGTTTTTTACCATTTACAAACGGAGTTGAATCACATGCAGGTTCTGGTCCTAAGAGCATGAGTTGTTTTCTGGTAAGGAAAGTCACAATGAGCTCCCATTGACGTAAACAGTGCAAATAGCACTCGCGTCTGTTCCCAGCAATTACTGTGTATTGGACTGAAGAGAAGCTTCAGTCCAAACCGAGTTGAATCACATTCAGTTTATGGTCCTTTTAGCAACAGTTCTTTTCTGGTAAGGAAAGACACTGTTGTGCTTCCATTGCCATACACAGTGCAAATAGCACTTGCATCTTTTCCCAACAAGAAGAGTGTATTGGACTCAAGATGAGCTACTGTTATTCTCAGTTTCTCAAGCAGAGTTTAACTAGATATGGCTCGTGTGTGTAGGAAGCACAGTTCTTTTGTTCTGAGCAAGCACACTCTTCTTGCACTATAAAAAACAGGGTGGAGTACAAGAGTGCTCTTTTTTCAAAAGCAGAGTGTTTTTCTAGTAAGGCAAGCTAGTGTATGTTTCCCATTCATAAATGGAGTTGAATCACATGCAGTTTCTGGTCCTAAGAGCAAGAGTTGTTTTGTGGTAATGAAAGTTACTATTGCCCTGCCATTTCCAAATGCAGTGCAAATAGCCCTCGTGTATGTTCCCAGCAAGTACAGTGTATTGGACTGAAGAGAAGCAACTGTTCTTGTCAGTATTCTAAGAAGAGTTGAACTAGATATGGCCCGTGAGTGTAGGAACTGCAGTTTGTTTGATCTGAGCAAACTCACTTCTTGCCCTTTAAAAATCAGAGTAGAGTAGAAGAGTGATCCTTTCTCAAAAGCAGAGAATGTTTCTTGTAAGTTGAGCTAGTGTTTGTTTGCCATTCAAAAACGGAGTTGAATAACATGCAGTTTTTGGTCTTACGAGCAAGAGTATTTTACTGGTAAGGAAAGTCACTATTGTACTCCCATTGCCAGAAACTGTGCAAATAGCACTCATGTCTGTTCCCAGAGAATGCAGTCTATTGGACTGAAGAGAAGCTAATGTTCTTGTCAGTTTCCTAGGAAGAGTTGAACTAGATATGGCCCGCGTTTTTAGGAAGCACAGTTCTTTTCTTCTGTGCAAGCTCACTGTTCTTGCCCTTTAGGAAACACAGTAGAGTAGAAGAATGCTCTTTTCTCAAAAGCATAGTGTTCTTCTTGTAAGGCGAGCTAGTGTTTGTTTCCCATTCATATACAGAGTCGAATCACATGCAGTATTACCTCCTACGAGCAAGAGTTCTTTTCTGATAAGGTAAGTCATTATTGTGCTCCCATTGCCATACACAGTGCAAATAGCACAGGCGTCTTTTCCCAGCAAGTACAGTGTATTGGACTGAAGAGAAGCAACTGTACTTGTCAGTTTCCTAAGCAGAATTGAACTAGATATGGCCCTTGTGTGTATAAGCACAGTTCTTTTGTTCTGAGCAAGCTCACTCTTCTGGCCCTATAGGAAACACAGTAGAGTAGAAGAGTGCTCTTTTCTCAAAAGCAGAGTATGTTTCTTGTAAGACGAGCTAGTGTTTGTTTCCCATTCCTAAACGGAGTTGAATCATTTGCAGTTTTTCGTTCTACGAGCAAGAGTTGTTTTCTGGAAGCAAAAGTCACTATTGCGCTCCCATTGCCATACACAGTACAAAGAGCACTCGCGTCTGTTCCCAGAAGTACAGTGTATTGGACTGAAGAGAAGCTACTGTTCTTGTCAGTTTCCTAAGCAGAGTTGAACTAGATATGGCCTGTGTGAGTAGGATGCACAGTTCATTTGTTCTGAGCAAGCTCACTGTTCTGGCCCTATAGGAAACACAGTAGAGTAGAAAAGTGCCCTATTCTCAAATGCAGAGTGTGCTTCTTGTAAGGCGAACTAGTGTTTGTTTCCCTTTCATAAAAGGAGTTGAATCACATGCATTTTCTTGTCCTACAAGCAAGAGTTGTTTTCTGGTATGGAAAGTCACTACTGCGAACCGTTGCCATCCACAGTGCAAATAGCACTCGCGAATGTTCCCAGCAAGTACAGTGTATTGGACTGAAGAGAAACTACTTTTCATGTCAGTTTTCTAAGAAATGTTGAACTTGATATGGCCCGTATGTGTAGGAAGCACAGTTCTTTTGTTCTGAGCAAGCTCACTATTCTGGCCCTATGGAAACACAGTAGAGTAGAAGAGTGCTCTTTACTCTAAAGCAGAGTGTTTTTTTTGTAATGCGAGCTAGTGTTTGTTTGCCATTCACAGACGGATTTGAATCACATGACATTTCTGGACCTGAGATCAAGAGCTGTTTTCCGGTAAGGAATGTCACTATGGCACTCCAATTGCCATATGAAGTGCAAATAACACTCGCGTCTGTTCCCAGCAAGTACAGTGTATTGGACTGAAGAGAATCGACTGTTCTTGTCAGATTCCTAAGCAGAGTTGGACTAGATATGGCCCATGTGTGTTGGAAGCACAGTTCTTTTGTTCTGAGTAAGCTCACTGTTTTGGCCCTATGGAAACACAGTAGAGTAGTAGAGTGCTCTTTTCTCAAAAGCAGAGTGTGTTTCTTGTAAGGCGAGCTAGTGGTTGTTTCCCATTCATAAACAGAGTTGAATCACATGCAGTTTCTGGTCCTAAGAGCAAGAGGTTTTTATGGTAAGGAAAGTCACTATTGTGTTCCCATTGCCATACACAGTGCAAATAGCACTCTCGTCTGTTACCAGCAAGTACAGTGCATTGTTTTGAAGAGAAGCTCCTGTTCTTGTCAGGTTCCGAAGCACAGTTGAACTAGATATGGCCCGTGTGTGTAGGAAGCACAGTTAATTTGTTCTGTGGAAGCTCACTGTTCTGGCCCTAAGGAAACACAGTATAGTAGATAAGTGTTCTTTTCTCAAAAGCAGAGTGTGTTATTGTAAGGTGAGCTAGTGTTTGTTTCCCATTCATAAATGCCGATGAATCCCAGCAGTTTCTGGTACTACGAGCAAGAGTTGTTTTCTGGTAAGGAACATCACTATTGTGCTACCATTGCATACACAGTGCAAATAGCACTAGCGTCACTTCCTAGCAAGCACAGTGTTTTGGAGTGAACAGAAGCTACTGTTCTTGTCTGTTTCCTAAGTGGAGTTGAACTAAACATGGCCCATGTGTGTAGGAAGCACAGTTCTTTTGTTCTGAGCAAGCTCACTATTCTGGCCTTATGGAAACACAGTAGAGTAAAAGAGTGCTCTTTTCTCAAAGGCAGAGTGTGTTTCTTGTAAGGCAAGCTAGTGTTTGTTTCCAATTCTGAAATGGAGTTGAATCACATGAAGTTTCTGGTCCTATGATCAAGAGCTGTTTTCTGTTAAGGAAAGTCACCTTTGTGCTCCAATTGCCATACACAGTACAAATAGCACTCGCATCTGTTCCCAGCAATTACAGTGTATTGGACTGAAGAGAAATTACTGTTATTGTCAGATTCCTATGGAGAGTTGAACTAGATATGACCCGTGTGTGTAGACAGCACAGTTCTTTTGTTCTGTGCAAGCTCACTGTTCTGGCCCTATAAGAAAAACAGTTGAGTAGAAGAGTGATCTTTTCTCAAAAGCAGAGTGTGTTTCTTGTAAGGTGAGCTAGTGTTTGTTTCCCATTCATAAAAGGAGTTGAATTCCATGCCGTTAATGGTCCTACGAAAAAGAGTTGTTTTATGGAAAGGAAAGTCACGATTGTGCTCCCATTGCCATACACAGTGCAAATAGCACCTCTCATCTGATCCGAGCAAATACAGTGTATTGTTCTGAAGAAAAGCTACTGTTTTGTCAGTTTCTGAAGCAGAGTTGAACTAGATACTGCCCGTGTGTAGGAAGCACAGTTCTTTTTTCTGAGTAATCTCACAGTTCTGTCCCTATAGGAAACACAGTAGAGTAGAAGAGTGCTCTTTTCTCAAAAGCAGAGTGTGTTTCTTGTAAGTGGAACTAGTGTTTGTTTCCCAGTCATAAACGGAGTTGAATCAAATGCAGTTTCTGGTCCTACGTGCAAGAGTTGTTTTCTGGTAGGAAAGTCACTATTGTGCTCCCTTTGCGATACACAGTGCAAAGAGCACTCTCGTCTGTTCCCAGCAAGTACAGTGTATTTTACTGAAGAGAAGCTATTGTTCTTGTCAGTTTCCAAAGTAGAGTTGAACTAGATATGGCAGGAGTGTGTAGGAAGCACATTTCTTTTTTTCTGCGCAAGCTCACTCTTCTGGACCTTAGGAAAAACAGTAGAGTAGTATAGTTCTCATTTCTCAAAAGCAGAGAGTTTTTCTTATAAGACAGGCTAGCATTTGTTTCCCATTAATAAGCAGAGTTGAATCGCATGCATCTTCTGCTCCTATGAGCAAGAGTTGATTCTGGTAAGGAAAGTCACTATTGTGATCCCATTGCCATACACAGTGCAAAAAACTCTCGCGTATATTCCCAGCAAGTACACTGTATTGGACTGAAGAGAAGCTACTGTTCTTTTCAGTTTCCAAAGCAGAGTTGAACTAGATATGGCCAGTGCATGTAGGAAGCACAGTTCTTTTGTTCTGTGTAATCTCACTGTTCTGGCCATATAGTAAAAACAGTAGAGTACATGAGTGCTCTTTTCTCAAAAGCAGAGTGTGTTTCTTGTAAGGTGAGCTAGTGTTTGTTTCCCAATCATAAACGGAGTTGAGTCACATGCAGTTTCTGGTTCTACAAGAAAGAGTTGCTTTCTGTTAAGGAAAGTCACTATTGCGATCCCATTGCCATGCACAGTGCAAATTCCACTCTCGTCTGTTTCCAGCATTTACACTGTATTGGACTGAAGAGAAGCTACTGTTCTTGTCAGTTTCCTAAGCAGAGTTGAACGAGATATGGAAAGTGTGTGTAGTAAGCACACTTCTTTTGTTCTGAGCAAGTTCACTGTTCTGGCACTTTGAATACACAGTAGAGTAGAAGAGTGCTCTTTTCTCAAAAGCAGAGTGTGTTTCTTGTAAGGTGAGCTACTGTTTGTTTCCCATTCATAAAAAGAGTTGAATCACATGCAGTTTCTGGTCCTATGAGCAAGAGTTGTTTTCTGGTAAAAAAAAAAAAAGTCACTATTGTGCTCCCATTGCCACACACAGTGCAAATAGCACTCGCGTCTCTTCCCAGGAAGTACAGTGTATTGGACTGAAGAGAAGCTACTTTTCTTGCTTGTTTCCTAAGCAGAGTTGAACTAGAAATACCCAGTGCATGTAGGAATCAAAGTTCTTTTGTTCTGTGCAAGCTCACTGTTCAGGCCATATAGTAAAAACAGTAGAATACATGAGTGCTTTTTTCTCAAAGGCAGAGGGTGTTATTGTAAGGCGAGCTAGTGTTTGTTTCCCATTCATAAACGGAGATGAATCCAATGCCGTTTCTGGTCCTACAAGCAAGAGTTGTCTTCTGTTAAGGAACATCATTATTGCGCTCCCTTTGCCATACCCAGTGCAAATAGCACTCGCGTGTGTTCCTAGCAAGCACAGTGTATTGGACTGAAGAGAAGCTACTGTTCTTGTCAGTTTCTTAAGCAGAGTTGAACTAAACATGGCCCATGTGTGTAGGAAGCACAGTTCTTTTGTTCTGAGCAAGCTCACTATTCAGGCCTTATGGAAACACAGTAGAGTAGAAGAGTGCTCTTTTCTCAAAAGCAGAATGTTTTTCTTGTAAGACGAGCTACTGTTTGCTTCCCCATCATAATCAGAGTTGAATCCCGTGCAGTTTCTGGTCCTACAATCAACAGTTGTTTTCTGGTAAGAAATTCACTATTGCACTCCCATTGCCATACAACGTACAAGTAGCACACTCATCTGTTCCCAGCAAGTACAGTGTATTGGACTGAAGAGAAGCTACTCTTCTTGTCAGTTTCCTAAGCAGAGTTGACTAGATATGGCACATGTGTGTAGAAAGCACAGATCTTTTATTCTGTGCAAGTGCACTGTTCTGGCCTTATGGGAAACACAGTAAAGTAGAGAGAGCCCTTTTCTCAAAAGCAGAGTGTGTTTGTTGTAAGGCGAGCTAGTGTTTCTTTCCCATTCACAAACGGATTTGAATCTCATGCACATTCTGGTCCTACAAGCAAGAGTTGTTTTCTGGTAAGGAAAGTCACTGTTTCATTCTCATTGTCATACACAGTGCAAGTAGCACCCGCGTATGTTCCTAGCATGTACAGTGTATTGCAGTGAAGAGAACCTACTGTTCTTGTCAGTTTCCTAAGCAGAGTTGAACTAAATATGACTCGTGTGTGTAGGAAGCACACTTCTTTTGTTCTGAGCAAGCTCACTGTTCTGGCCCTATAGGAAAAACAGTAGAGTAGAAAAGTGCTTTTTTCTAAAAATGAGTCTGTTTCTTGTAAGGCGAGGTAGTGTTTGTTTCCCATTCATAAATGGAGTGGAATCACATACATTTTCTTTTCCTATGAGCAAGAGTTTTTTTTTTTTTTTCTGGTAAGGAAAGTCACTATTGCACTCCCATTGCCATACACAATGCAAATAGCACTAGCGTCTGTTGCTAGCAATTACAGTGTATTGGACTATAGACAATTTACTGTTCTTGTCAGTTTCCAAAGAAAAGTTGAACTACATAGGCCAGTGTATATAGGAAGCACAGTTCTTTTGTTCTGAGAAAGGTCACTTTTCTGTCCCTATAGGAAACACAGTAGGTTAGAAGAGTGCTCTTTTATCAAAAGCAGCGTGTATTTCTTGAAAGGCAAGCTAATTTTGTTTCCCATTCATAAACAGAGTTGAATCCCATGCAGTTTCTGGTCCTACGAGAAAGAGTTGTTTTCTGGGAATGAAAGTCATTATTGCGCTCCCATTGCCACACACAGTGAAAGTAGCACTCGCGTCTGTTCCCAGCAAGGACAGTGTATTGGACCAAAGAGAAACTACTGTTCTTGTCAGTTTCCTAAGCAGACGTGAACTAGATATGGCTCCTGTGTGTAGGAAGCACAGTTCTTTTGTTCTTAGCAAGCTCACTGTTTTGGCCCAAAGGAATCGCAGTAGAGTAGAAGAGTGCTCGTTTCTCAAAAGCAGATTGTGTTTCTTTTAAGGTGAGATAGTATTTGATTCCCATTCATAAAAAGAGTTGAACCACATGCAGTTTCTGATCCTACGAGTAAGAGTTGTTTTCTGCTAAGGTAAGTCACTATTCGCTTCCATTGCCATACAAAATGAAAGTACCACTTGCGACTGTTCCCAACAAGTACAATGTATTGGCCTGAAGACAAGCTACTGTTCTTGTCAATTTTCTTATCAGAGTTGAACTAGATATGGCCCGTGTGTGCATGAAGCACAGTTCTTTTGTTCTGAGAAAGCTCACTGTCTGGCTCAATAGAAAACACAGTAGAGTAGAGAGTGCTCTTCGCAAAAGCAGAGTCTGTTTCTTGTAAGGTGAGCTAGTGTTCGCTTCCCATTCTTAAACAGAGTTGAATCCCATGCAATTTCCAGTCTTAAGAGCAACAGTTTTATTCTGGTAAGAAAGTCACTATTTCGCTCCCATTGCCATATACAGTACAAGTAGCACTGTTTTCTGTTCCCAGCAAGTACAGTGTATTGGATTTAAGAGAAGCTACTGTTCTTGTCCTTTTCATAAGCAGATTTGAACTAGATATGGCCCGTGTGTATAGGAAGCAGAGTTCTTTTGTTCTGATCAAGCTCACTGTTCTGGCCCTATAGGAAACAAGAGTAGAGTAGCAGAGTGCTCTTTTCTCAAAAGTAGAGTGTGTTTCTTGTAAGGCAAGGTAGTGTTTGTTTCCCATTCATTAACGGAGTTGAATCACATGAAGTTTCTGGTCCTATGAGCAAGAGTTGTTTTCTGGTAAGGAAAGTCACTATTGCTTTCCCTTTGCCATACACAGTACAAATAGCACTCGCATCTCTTCCCAGGAAGTACAGTGTATTAGACTGAAGAGAAGCTACTTTTATCATCAGTTTTCTAAGCAGATTTGAAATAGAGATAGCCAGTGCATGTAGGAATCACAGTTCTTTTGTTCTGAACAAGGTCACTGTAAACTAGCCGTAGAGTAAAAACAGTAGAGTACATGAGTGTTCTTTTCTCAAAAGCAGAGTGTATTTCTTGTACGGTGAGCTAGTATTTGTTTCCCATTAATAAACGGAGTTGAATCACATGCAGTTAATGGTCCTATGAGAAAGAGTTGTTTTCTGGTAATGAAAGTCACTATTGTGCTCCCATTGCCATACACAGTGCAAATAGCACCTCTCTTCTGTTCCCAGGTGTACACTGTATTGTTTTGAATAGAAGCTCCTGTTCTTGTCAGTTTCCTAAGCATAGTTGAACTAGATATGGCCCGTGTGTGTAGGAAGCACAGTTCTTTTGATCTGAGCAAGCTCACTATTGTGCCCTTATGGAAACACAGTAGAGTAGAAGAGTGCTCTTTTCTCAAAGGCAGAGTGAGTTTCTTGTAAGGCAAGCTAGTGTATGTTTCCCATTCATAAACGGAGTTGAATGACATGCAGTTGCTTGTCCTATGATCAAGAGATGTGTTCTGGTAAGGAAATTCGCTATTGCGCTCCAATTGCCAAACACTGTACAAATAGCACTCTCGTCTGTTCCAAGCAATTACAGTGTATTGGACTGAAGAGAAGCTACTGTTATTGTCAGATTCCTATGGAGAGTTGAACTAGATATGTCCTGTGTGTAGGAAGCACAGTTCTTTTGTTCTGTAGAAGCTCACTGTTCTGGCCCTATAGGAAACACAGTTGTGTAGAAAAGTCCTCTTTTCTCAAAAGCAGAGTGTGTTTCTTGTAAGGCGAGCTAGTGTTTGTTTCCCATTTATATAAGGAGTTGAATTCCATGCAGTTAATGGTCCTACGAAAAAGAGTTGTTTTATGGAAAGGAAAGTCACTAATGTGCTCCCATTGCCATACACAGTGCAAATAGCACCTCTCCTCGGATCACAGCAAGTACAGTGTATTGTTCTGAAGGGACGCTACTGTTCTTGTCAGTTTCTGAAGTAGAGTTGAGCTAGATATGGCCCATGTGTAGGAAGCTCAGTTCTTTTGTTCTGAGCAAGCTCACTCTTCTGGACCTAAGGAAACACAGAAGAGTAGAAGAGTGCTCTTTTCTCAAAAGCAGAGTGTGTTTCTTGTAAGTCAAGGTAGTGTTTGTTTATCATTCATAAACGTAGATGAATCCCATGCAGTTTCTGGTCCTACGAGCAAGAGTTTTTTTCTGGTAAGGAAAGTCACTATTGTGACCCCATTGCCATACACAGTGCAAATAGCACTCGCGTCTGTTCCCAGCAAGTACAGTATATTCGACTAAAGAGAAGCTATTATACTTGTTAGTTTTCTAAGCAGAATTGAACTAGATATGGCCCATGTGTATAGAAAGCACAGTTCTTTTGTTCTGAGCCAGCTCACTGTTCTGGTCCTATGGAAACAGAGTAGAGTAGATGAGTGCTCTTTTCTCAAAAGCAGTGTGTGTTTCCTGTAAGGCGAGCTAGTTTTTGTTTCCCATTCATAAATGGAGTTGAGTCACATGCAGTTTCTAGTCCTACGAGCAAGAGTTCTTTTCTGGTAAGAAAAGTCACTATTGCGCTCCCATTGCCATACACAGTCCAAATAGCACTCTCGTCTGTTCCCAGCAAGTACACTGTATTGGACTGAAGAGAATGCACTGTTCTTGTCAGTTTTCTAAGCAGAGTTGAACTAAATATGGCTCGTGTGTGTAGGAAGCACAGTTATTTTGTTCTGAGCAAGCTCACTCTTCTGGCCCAATGGAAACACAGTAGAGAAGCAGAGTGCTCTTTTCTCAAAAGCAGAGTGTATTTCTTGTAATTCGAGCTAGTGTTTGTTTCCCATTCATAAACGGAGTTGAATTACATGAAGTTTCTGGTTCTACGAGCAAGAGTTGATTTCTGGTAAAAAAAAAAAAAATTCACTATTGTGCTTCCATTGCCATACACATTAGAAATAGATCTTGCGTCTCTTCCCAGCAAGTAAAGTGTATTGGACTGAAGAGAAGCTACTGTTATTGTCAGATTCCTATGGAGAGTTGAACTAGATATGACCCGTGTGTGTAGAAAGCACAGTTCTTTTGTTCTGTGCAAGCTCACTGTTCTGGCCCTATAGGAAACACAGTTGAGTAAAAGAGTGCTCTTTTCTCAAAAACAGAGTGTGTTTCTCTTAAGGCGAGGTAGTGTTTGTTTCCCATTCATAAAAGGAGTTGAATTCCATGCAGTTAACGGTCCTATGAGAAAGAGTTGTTTTATGGAAAGGAAAATCACTAATGTGCTCCCATTGCCATACACAGTACAAATAGCACTAGCGTCTTTTCCCAGCAATTACAGTGTATTGGCCTATAGAGAAGCTACTGTTCTTGTCAGTTTCCAAGAAAAATTTGAACTAGATATGGCCATTGTATATAAGAAGAACAGTTCTTTTGTTCTGAGCAAGGTCACTGTTCTGGCCCTATATTAAACACAGTAGAGTAGACAAGTGCTCTTTTCTCAAAAGCAGAGTGTATTTCTTGTAAGGCGAGCTAGTGCTTGTTTCACATTCATAAATGGAGTTGAATCCCATGCAGTTTCTGGTACTACGAGAAAGAGTTGTGTTCTGATATTGTAAGTCATTATTGAGCTCCCATTGCCATACACAGTGAAAATAGAACTCTCGTCTGTTCCCAGCAGGTACAGTGTATATGATGAAGAGAAGCCACTGTTCTTGTCAGTTTCCTAAGCAGAGTTGAACTAGATATGGCCCGTGTGTGTAGGAAACACAGTTA